>NC_057724.1:10298999-10306714 GCF_004010195.1 Chiloscyllium plagiosum
GATGATACAAATATCTCAGCAAGAAGCCCAGCAATCACTTCTCTAGCTTCCCACAGAGTTCTCGGGTACACCTGATCAGGTCCTGGGGATTTATCCACCTTTAACCGTTTGAACACATCCAGCACTCCCTCCTCTGTATATCTGGACATTTTGCAAGATGTCACCATCTATTTCCCTATTTTCTCTTGTTAACTTCTGCAAATTTGAGCTGCAGCGTCAGGAGGTATACAATTTGTAGAATGTGTATCTATAAACTTCAGGTTATTATTGAAATGCTAGAGGAAAGGGTGCAGGGGCATTAGGCAGAAAGTACTGAGATCTGTCAGGACAAGGACACTGTGAACATCATCTGGAAATGATGGAGAGCATATTCTCAACAGGAATATAGGAATTCTCTGGAATGGAGGAAAGGGCAAAATCTCAGTGTCTAGGAATTTTAGGGAGCAGATAGAGTCATAGAGATGTAACCCCATGAGCAACAGTGATGGTCAAGTCTAGCTAATCTTGGGGCTGGGTACTGGTATAGGGAAGCCTTCTTGTTTGACAGGAATGGGCAGAGAGTGGAGTCAGGAGCCAAAGCACGAGCAAGTTGGGAGAGAAGCACAGAGATCTTTTGACAGGTAGCAGTCAAAATATCTATTTCAAATGCACGTTTGAGAGAGAAGTTGAAGCCTTCTTGCAAATACTTTAATAAGTCCACTCAAACATGGAAAGTGAATGCTCACAGACAATTTTAATCATGCTGTTGCAAAATACATTTGCAATTTTTTGTGTGGACCTTATTTCTAGTCATGTACACATCAATCTGATGAGCAAATCAGTTGTGAATTGAAGTTTCTTCTCACTGTTCTTTGAGAATTGCTTGGTTTTACTAATCCTTGATAGTTTCTCAATGTTTGTTTGACCCATTTTCCTTGCTTTCGATTAATACATTGCTGTCTGTTCATTTCTGATTTGCTGCTGTTTCACATTGAGCCGAGTTGACAAAGGACAGTCAAAGAAAGCAAACACTGCATTACAGGGCACCGAATACTACAAGCAAGCGTTTTAATATCCTAGCAACAGAGTATCTGCTGCAGCATTGTCTATGTTGAACTGGGGGATTTGCTACTGTTTAAGTGGTTGGAATTCTTCCATCTGTGAGAGATGATGGGATTACAGCTCAGAACCTCGGCAAGGGCAGATGAGATCATCTGAAGCTCTTCTTTTGTTAGTTGAAGAAGTCGATTCTGGCTGTAAAACAGTGGAGAAAATAGTGCCTCTTAATCCACAATGTGACACAATGTTCATGGTCCTTGGTGAGGGAGATCTGCTTTCATTAAATGGAAGGCTCAGGGCGCGAATCCTATGTCCTTGCGACTCAGTCCAAGTTGTGTTGAGCTTTTTGAGTATTTTATTCACTGCAAGGTCTAGCAAGCTGACCCTACCTTTCTAAACATGCCTCATTAATAACTTACCACGATCCCCCACCCCACCCCCTCGGCATCTTTCAAGTCCAATACCTGCCCCAACATGCCACGCACCATTTCCACAACAACGCGCCACTCAGCAATATCCACCAAAACACTGGTATCTTTGGTTCTGTACCATTCTTAAAAGCCCATTGAGTACCTGAATGAACACTGGCATTTATGAAGATGCTTTGCTCAATCAAGGATGGAATCTGCATGGAGAAGGGAAAGGTGGCACCGTACCTTTCGGACAGGGATTTGGGTATCCTAGTGAACCAGGTTGCCCTTGGACAAGGTATTGTCTCCTTGGAGGACCAGCAGAACAGGCCATGCCACCACACTTTGCCAACACCTGTTGCATACTCAATGGGCTGAATGGCCTCTTTCTGCATTGTAGGGATTTTATGATTCTAACATAGTCTGAGATTGCCACCTGGGTCTTTGCCTTTTCCAGGGTGTGGAAAGGTCAGTCATATAGAAAGAAGGTCATTGACCTTCTCCATTCCACCAGGTGGGGGCCACACTCTTCACTCTGGATATCTGACACTCACTCTTCCTCTGCATTCGAACCCACCTTCCATCAAGGCCCATGCCCTGCCACTCTCATATTGCCTGCAATGTCTACAGTGATTGCTGAGTTTGCTTCTAACCATAGATGGTCCCACTTCCCACATTACCCACCTGCCAGCCAGGTTTTACTGGATATCCCCTTGCATATCCTGCTGTATCCTGCCCCTTCACAACTGTTCTGCGCTATTGCCCAGAATCTGCAGCCCACACCTTGGAAGACTAACCTGCAGCAACAGCTGCATTTGCCCTCTCCCCACTTGAACTATGTGCATGGTCCCAATGGATAGGTCCTGATCCCCAAACCTGACCAACAGATCAAATACCTCTGGACAAGACATGCCCAGACCGCTGACTGGCATCTCTACATCCCCCTAACCATGTTAGCCCTAACCCTTGGTGCAGGTGTAGATTGATGTAGCACACTGCCATATAATAAGTTGCACACCTCCAGACTGAGGACTGCTGAGTAGCAAAGCAAGATACCTGTTTTGTGATGTGCTAATTGGCAAGGCAGGGATGTTGTGAGTTTGCTGGTAGGTGCTACACGGGCATCCCTGAGATGGCCCAGTCTGAAAGCTGGGTGCCTGTCCCTGTGTGTGAAGTGTCTCCACTCCAAATTGTCAATGCCAATTGCTGGTGCACCTGCAAGGCAAGGCTGTGCTTCCAGAGCGCACGCTGCCAGTGCTTTGGAGCTGTGCCAGGATGATGGTGATGGGTTGGTAGCTGCCAGATGACAATGCCTGTGGAGGAAGGGTGCCTGGGAATTGTGATCTGGGCTGCGGTTCAGCCGAGGGCAGCTTGGAGATAATGCAGAGCAAGCGGTAAGTTGAATCTGCCAGGTACCCGCTTTGGTTTCCATATTGAGCTTGCCTGACATCGAGTTGGTTTGATAAGGTGGAAGGCTGAGTTTTAATGAGGTGAGTTGTAGTGTTAACAAGGCATTTAACAATTGGCAATTCACCACTGCTTAGAGAGAATCTCATTCTGCAGCTTGTGAAGAGTATAAAAGATGGGGAAAGATAATCATTATGTTGAGATGAGCCTTGATAGACTTGATGCCAAATTCTGCCACATATCTCGCTGGAGCCCCCTTCAGACTTTGAGGATGAAAGTGGACCCTTTGGTATTTTTTTGTGAGATCCGTAAATGAGGGTCCTTACAACCCATTTAGTATGGTGAACTGATTCCTTCCTTGTCCCACTCCTTCCCTGGTCGTGAGAGAGTCGGAATTTAAAAGGAAGGTGATTTTATGAATTATATATAGATTATCCTGCACATAGCTCAGAAATAAGGTCTTTTCATTAACAAATAGAGGTATTTGATTTAATTTTTAAAAATTAACAGAAGTGAAAATTCAAGAATTTTTTTTAACAAAAGGCTTAAACCAATGTCAATCTGCTGACTGGGAATGTATTGCTGGTTAGAATCTTCAATCCTAGATGCAGGAAGTAGCAGAGATAATGACAGTCCCATGTTGAGGGGGCAGACGGATGATGTAGAGTTGTCAGCAGCAGATGGAGGAGATTTACAAATACAGCAACACTCCAGAGCACTCCTGGGTCTGGAATGGTAAATTGAACGGCAAACAATCTCAATGCACCTGGTGCAACTTTCCGAATCTAGAAATGAGCCTCCACTGTCCAGAAGCATTTTGGATTCATACTGACGAGGAAGATCTTTGGAAAGGGAGGAAGGGGTTTGGTGGCTCTGGGGAAGGATTTCTGCAGCATGCACTGCTCGTGAAGGGGCCCTGATGCCTTGCAGACAATGGGAGGGGAATGTTAGAATGTTTGGGAATGTTAGAAGAGAGTCTCTCCTGGAAAGGGAATTGTAGAGTTCATTGTAACGTGTCCCAACCGAACTGATCCAACCACGTCTGGGAAAATGCCAGGGAGATCTCTATTTGTAACAGAACTCAGTCTACTCAATTGAAGGTACTTCACAGGGTTCACAAGGCACCTGAACGATTTGCAAACTTCAAGGCAGGAGCATTTCTGATGTGTCCTAAATGCAAAATCCAAGTTGGTACTCTCACGCATTGTCTATGGACATGCCATAAGATCCGTAGGTATTGGGACAGACTAGTGAATGCCTTGATAAAGATTTTGGGTATGGAGATTGGATTGGACCCAGTATCCCTACTCTTGGGCTCCCTAAATTTCCCCTCTTTGGATGTATACGGGAGAAAATTATTCACTATCCTTTCCTTTTGTGTGAGGAAAAATATTTTAGTGAATTGGGTGTTCGAAAGCCCCCCAGGACTCTCAAACTGGTACAGGTTAGTCTGGTACAGGGCGGCACGGTGGCACAGTGGTTAGCACTGTTGCCTCACAGCGCCAGAGACCCGGGTTCAATTCCCGACTCAGGCGACTGACTGTGTGGAGTTTGCACGTTCTCCCCGTGTCTGCGTGGGTTTCCTCCGGGTGCTCCGGTTTCCTCCCACAGTCCAAAGATGTGTTTATAGAACATGGCAGGCCTTTTTGAACTATACTGATACAGATATTTTGGCCATACAGTCAGGGCCTTTGTTTAGCTGTGGTAATGGTTCTGGCTGGATCGGGTACCCCTTGGAGGAGGAATCCCGTATAAATACGGGTTTTGTTATGACTTGATATAAATCTATTTTGTATTTAGTTATTTTTTTACCTATTTGTTTATTGTTAGTAATGTATGATACCCCATTTTAGTTTTGGTTGTTTGTAAAATAGATTAGTAATTATTTTTTAAAAAATTTCAAATTGGTGTGTTATTATATTGTAAAGTGGAATATACCAGTTTTTATTATTTTTGTAATTTTGTAAAAAATCGCAAAAAGATTATTTTTCAATAAAAAAAATCTATAAAAAACAAAGTACGGAATTTAGGATTGAAAACATAGTGATCAGTTTGATTGAGGAACTTTAAGAATAAGACGTCTTTGCCAACTTGAGCTCTTTGCAGCAAGATAAATGAGTTGTTCTTAATGTTAGCTACTTGAGACCCTACTGGAGCCTTGCACACCTGCAGCTCCCTGTTTTTGCTGTTTCATTTGTTTTTACACTTTTTCAGCATGTTTTTGGAACTCTGCCAATTGGGAAAATTGCCCCCTCCAGCCTGCAGCCGGGCCAGATCTCTCCTCGTCCAAAACCTTTCTGCTTTCCAAAATCACTAGCCCATGGCCCTGGCTGGATCTCTCCTGATCACTGAAATGACTGGAAGTTTTGTTGCTTTGCTTTTCAGGAAGTGGGAGGAATCTGGTCAATATCAGAAGTGGCGAGATGCCGAAAGGAGAGAGAAGAGCAGAATAGATCAAGAAGAAATCAGTGCAGAGAGTGAGGCATATGGAACAATCCGGAAAGAGATGAGAATTCTGAAGGTGGTTACTGTCCAAATCTGTTTAATGTGTAAACCCAGTTTAAATGCCATATTCCAAAAATTGGGAACCGTGGAAGCAGTGCTTAAAACCTGCTTGAATTAGGCGGGGCACAGATATCAGAGGATCACTTGAGAAAAGGAGGACATCATCCACATAGAGAGTAATTTTGTGCTTGCCCGATCCAACCTCCGGAGCCATTATGTTAGTGTCAGTTCATATAGCTTCTGCCAGCGGCTCAATCACTAACGTAAATAATAATGGAGACGCTGCTTTGGGATCATTATATAATACTGAGACCCATTTAGCAAAGACCTCTCCAACGCCGAACCATTCCAGCATATAAAAAAGATATAGCCATTCTACCCGATCGAATGCCTTCTCTGCATCAAGGGAGACAATGTAACCCGATATCGTTCCCTGCTGGTAGGCTTGTACCATATTTAAGACTCTTCTAATGTTATTATTTGATCTGCGACCCTTTATAAACCCCGTCTGGTCCTCTTTTATAATGAATGATAAGACCCTCTCCAGTCTAAATGCTAAAATTTTTGAGAGAATTTTAAAATCCACATTTAACAAGGATATGGGTCTGTATGAGGAGCAGTCTTCTGGGGCCTTTCCCTTCTTAAGACTGAGAGAAATATTTGCTTCTCTCAGTGAAGGTCGGAGGCAGCCCTGACTATATGAATAGTTATACATATTTACAAGTGGCCCGGCCAGTTCGCCGATAAATTCTTTATAAAACTCAGCCTGGAATCCGTCTGGTCCAGGCGCATTACCACTCTGAAGCTGCCTCACCGCTTCCTGTACTTCCTGGGTTGTCAAGGGGGCATTCAAGAACCGACACCTGCTCCAAGGTTAGGCCCGGCAGGGCCAGAGTTTTAAAGAAAGACTCATTTTAGTTTGTTCTGTCCTCAAAGTCCTGTGACTTATACAATTCAAAATAGTACTGCCTAAAGGCTGCATTGGTCTTTTTACGATTATAAGTCAGGGTACCAGTACTCTCTCTAATAGATATAATGGCTTGGGGAGGCTTTTTCTTTCTGGCAAGGTATGCTAGATACCTGTCAGGCTTACCACCATATTCAAATAGCCTCTGCTTTGCACATAGTATCTCCGTCTTTGCTGTTTGAGTAAGTGCGGTATTTAAGGTTGCCCTAAGGGCTGTGATCCGCTGTAGTTTAGTAATGGAGGGCCTATCAACGTAAGCTGTCTCAGCTGCCTTTAGGCGAGCCACAAGCAGGCGCTATTGCTCTCCCTTTTGTCTTTTCCGGGTCGCAGAATATGAGATGACCAGGCCTCACGCATATGCCTTTGTGGTCTCCCACATCATCGAAGGGTTACTGGCCATACCTGAATTGATATCCCAGAAGGTTTTAAATTCCTGCAAAAAATATTTTATGAACCTGCTTTCCTTCAATAAAAAAAGGGTCCATATGCCAATGTTGGGGACCTAGCCCATCATCACTAGTCTTAACCTCCATATATACTGCGGCATGGTCAGAAAGTTATATTGCCTATTTTACAGGACAATGTCAAGTTCAAAAGGGTCGAGGGGACAAAAAACATATTGATTCTGGTATGGCACTTGTGTGGGTTAGGATAGAAAGTAAAGTCTCTACCCTTGGGATGGAGACACCTCCACACATTTACCGGCCCCAACTCCCTATTCAGATCCGCCCGCTGCCTAGATCTTAAAGATATGCCCGCAGAGCTCCTAGGTATCCTGTCCCTCTCTGGGTCAATGATACAATTAAAATATCCCCCTATAATTGTATGGCAGACCCCGAGAGCCATCAACTTAGAGAACGCTTCCATTACAAATTTAAAAGGGTGTGCCGGGGGGGCAATAAAGATTCAAAATCCCAAATACCTCTCCATTTATAAGGGTTTTAATCAATATATACCATCCAGACTCAGCTTTTATCTGGCTTAGCATTTGGAAGGGAAGATTCTTCCGAATAAAAATGGCTACTCCCCTACTTTTTGAGCTGAAAGATGAAAAAAATACCTGGCCAAACCCACCCTGTTGCAGCTTCGAGTGCTCCTTATCAAGTAGATGTGTCTCCTGTAAGAGAGCTACATCAACCCTTTCTTTTTTAAGACTTGATAATATCTTTTTCCTTTTGACTGGAGAGTGGCCCCCCTTGAAATTCCAGGTGCACCACCTAAACAAATGGCTAGCCGTGATCATCCAGGCAAGCCCGAGACCCCCCCAGGAGAAAGAACCCCACCCAAAAGATATTGAATACAGACCAAAAACGATTCAATAATTTTAAAAAACTCTTTAAAACAGTTAAATCAAAACAACTAAGAACTACTCCTAAATAAAAATAACA
>NC_057724.1:10306877-10395312 GCF_004010195.1 Chiloscyllium plagiosum
CCGCCCCCCCGCCCCCCCACCCCTTCCCCCACAAAGGGAAGATGGAGAAAAGAAGGAAAGATAAATGGCCGGCAAACTAAAGTTGTTGTCCATACAGTTCAAGTCCTGCAATCTATTTGAGAGCGTCCAGGAATTCTTTTACTTTTTCCAGTGATCCAAAGTTATATACAGATCCCCCCTTGACGGATATCGCATGGAATATTGAATATTTGAGTCTCTCAGACACTTCTTCACCTTGTCAAATGCCCTCCTCTTGCTTACCACAACCGGAGAAAAGTCCTGAAACAACATTGTCTTGGAGCCCTTGTACATCATGGCATGGGGATTCTTCCCAAGACTCTGGAGGCCTCCAGCAGCAGTTGTTTTTCCCTATAATGTTGCGGTCAGACTAGGACTGGGAGGGGGCGCTGGTCCAACCAGGGCCTGCATACAGCGGCCTGGTGGGCCCACTCAACCTACACCCAACCCAGCTCCAACTCCAGTTTTAACAGCTGTGGGAGCCATTGCTCCAGGAAATTCAGTAAAGCCCAGCAACCGACTATTTTTCCAACGATCTGATATGTTCCTCCAGGTCCAGACTCGTCGGTCCAGACCTGACCCACAGATGACTCAGAAGCAGTCTCCAAGGCTGCAACCTGGTGCTCCACCCCTCCGACATGCCAAGTTTCTCGATCTCTTGGTCATGCTTCTGCAGCCTCCTGTTGCGAAGTATGGGAGCCTCTTCCCTTAGTCATATTTTAAAAAGCACCAAACTGTTAAAGTTTGATGCAAAATGGCTAAGGGTGCTGGGCAAAAACTATTTTAAATAATTTAACTGATGAAGCGAGGATGGGCACCCCACTCTGCCTGAGTCTTGGGCAGAGCTCTGCAGACCCAGACCTGCTGGGTCACCGCCATCTTGGATCTCACTTTGTAGTTTTAATTGTGTTGCTTGTTAGATGATTTTACTTTCTAATCAGTTATAGAGCCATGGAGATATACAGCACGGAAACAGATCCTTCGGTCCAACTCATCCATGCTGTCCAGATATCCAAAATAAATCTCTTAAAAATAAAATCCAACAATCAGGAATAGACCGTAAAAGAATAGACAGATACACAAAGCATGATGGGAAGCCATGACAGAAATAGTCCAACGGTAATTAAGAGTTATTAAATTAATGTCAACATCTTTCATATTATGAAGGGATCTGACAGATGTGCAGTGTGGCAGCACGGTGGCTCAGTGGTTAGCACTGCTGCCTCACAGCGCCAGAGACCCGGGTACAATTCCCACCTCGGGTGACTGTCTGTGTGGAGCTTGCCTGGGTTTCCTCCGGGTGCTCTGGTTTCCTCCCATAATCCAAAGATGTACAGGCCAGGTGAATTGGTCATGCTAAATTACCCTTAGTGTTTGTTGCATTAGTCAGGGGCAAATATAGGACAGGGGTTTGGGTCTAGGTGGGTTCCCCTTTGGAGGGTTGGTGTGGACTTATTGGGCCAAAAAGCCTGTTTCCATACTATAGGGAATCTAATCTAAAAACATATTTTCGTGCAGGAGTCCAAACCAAGGGCCATAAGTAAAAAAATGTCATTTTAAAATCAATAAAGAGTTCAGAAGGAATATTTACACTTAGAGATGTTACAATGTGAAAAATGCAATCAAATGGAGAAATTAAAGTGATTAGCAGAGATAAGGGTTAGTACAGGGAAAGAACATAAGTGAATAGAGAAGAAAAACAATAAAGGCATACTGAGAGGGTTAAGTGCAGTAGGGTGGGAGGAAACTGGTGTAGATCATAAATGTTGTCACAGCTCCATTAGACAGTAAGGCCAGTTTCTTTGGTGTGAAATCGATGCAGTTATAATAAGTTTCCTGCAGTGTTGCATCAAAAATCTGTTTTAAAATATCTACAAGATACCGATAGGCTTCTTCAGAGACTCACTTCACAGAGGTACCTGATGGTTAGGGCCCACATTTTGTTGCTGATAGTTGTGAAAAGTTTCCTCATCATGCTGGTTGCTCATCACTGGCTCAAACAAATCCTGTGAGTAACATGGTGGAAGTCAGCTCGAGAGGACTAGAGTCACTGAAGGTTATAAGAACCAAGACAAGTGGAGACAAGAGCAGCACAGATCTGACCAGAGCTGAAAGCAGCAGTCAGCAGATAATTCACCACAAATTCAGGAGGACAACAGGAGCTGTGATCTCCAGCATTTGTTGTTTTACACTGCCTCGGAAACTTATTGTGAGCTGGCCAGTGATCCAGGATCTCATGCCTGCCTCTACAGTATTATTTAACATCAAAAAAGGTGCAACTGTGAGATTAATGACTGTCATGATGCTAGATACATCCCCAGACTGATTGTGGCAATGAGATACAAAAACAGTGTCTTTAGCAAATAAACATGGTGAGCAAACTGAAGCTAAGGTTGTCACCATATGAAAAATAGGTAGCTCAAGTGTTTGCCTGGAAGAAATCTAATAATAATACTAACAACTCACACAGATGACCAACCAATTTGCCAGCATGGATCTGAACAAAATGGAAATGATAAAATTTGTTGTAATAATTCAATTTTCAGTTACTCAAAGGCTGATTTTACTGTTTTGCACTACTGAGGGAAATGAATTGCTACTGAATAAAACAGCAGAGCTGAATGACATTGATTTTTTTAAAAAGGTGTTTCCTGGGTGATGTTGAAAAGGAGCAAATTAAGTCCCTACTTTTTCACTCTACACCAGCTAATTATAGCTGCCTGACACAGACTGATGCCATCGTATTATAGTTATTTGAAGAAGCTTTCCTCTTGTTCATTGTATTCTTACTTGTCACTAAATCAATTATGCTCAGTAATTTGTGAGCATGAAATTAGAAGTTTGTTTTATGTTAAACAGACACAACAAATACATCTGTGAAAATACAATTACATACCCAAAATAGTGCTGGAACTCTGGAACAATATCAAAAAGCATGATGGGAATACTCAGCAGATCAGGCAGTATTAGTAGAGGGGAAAGACAAAGTGAATCTTGAATGTCGATGTCCTGTTCTAATCAAAGGATGATGACTTGAAACATTTAGGGAGATTTTTAATTTTTAATCATTTAAAACTTGTCCACTTCCACTCCTGAATCGAAACTATTAACTCTGTTTTTCTCTCTAAAGATGTTGCAAACCTGAAGTATATTTTCAATAATGTATTGAAATAGAATGATCTCTCTCATGCATTTGATTTTATTAATTTGTGGGATGTGGACAAGAACAGCATTGATTGCTAATTTCTTATTGCCTTTGAGAAGATGGTGATCCATCTTCCACAAGTCCATGGCAAAGCCACAGTGCTGTTATGAAGGGTATTCCAGGGTTTTGATCCTGTGACAATGAAGGGACAGCAACGTATTTCCAAGTCAAGATGTTGTAAGAGGGCTTTGCCTTCGATGGTGTCAAGCTTTTTGAGTGTCGTTGGAGCTGGACTCATCTAAGCAAGTGGGGAGTATCCCATCATACTCTTACTAGTGGTTCATTGATGGAGGAAAGGAGTTGGATTTAGTCCATTGCCACTGAATTCCAAGTCCTGCTTTTACAATCACAAAAACCTAAGTGACTGATCCAATTAAGTTTCTAGCCAATGGTTGACCACCAGAATGTCAAATAGTAATGATAATACTGAGCATTGATACTATCTGAAGAGTATCAAATGGTAATGACACTTTGTAGTTGTTTAATTTTAAAATTCTGTCATGGGAAATGGGCATTGCTGACTGGCCAGCATTTATTGCTCGTTCCTAGTTGTCTTTGATGAGGTGGTGGTGAGCAGTTTTCTTGAACTGCTCATCGATGACCAACAATGCTGTTAGAGAGCGAATTTCAAGATTTTGATCCAATGACACTGAATGAACAGCAATATACTTCCAAGTCAAGTGAAGTATTTTGTGTTGAATTGGCATATTAGAGATGGAATAAATAACCAATTTATACCATTGTTACAACACATTGCTGTTCTACTGAAGTGACTCATAACAACAAAATATCTCACCAGTTTGGAAAGTAAGGACAGAAGTCTAACATAAGTATATTTCAACATCACTCGTGCTGGTAAGGTGGTGCGTTTACAGGAAAGATATTTTCCACAATTAGTTTTGTTTTAATCAGCATGTAGCATCTTTTTGTGCTGTCAGCTGCAATTGTGCAGGGAAGAGAATAACATCTCCCTCAGATTTTGCATTCTGAACAATCAGGTGAGCAACGAAACTTAGCAGTATGCAATTGGGGTGTTAGGGTTGTCATCCAGTCAATCCTTGCCACTATTCCATGCGTGGGTGCTGTGTGACACTCCTAACAAGAGTAAAGCAGCATATTCTAACATCTTAACAGAAAAAGAAATCACAAGACCCTGAAACAAACAATATTCACAATACATGGACACTTGACAACTTCAATAGTGATACTGAATCAATGCTGACCATGACTTTCTCTGCCCTTGATGTTCACTTGCCACTTCCTACCTTTTGTATATATTTCTAAATTAACCAGTTCAGGCATTTCCAACATATCGCTGGGGCAGCTGGGACTCTAACCTGGACTGTGGTCTCTGGCCAGTTTCATGAGCGACAAAACAATTTTTAAAAATGACTTGCAGCTTGTCATGCTGGCATAAACTTACTCTTGTGCTTGCCTGGGAACTAAATAAAAATTACTCAATCTAATTAAACGTAAGTACTTTAAGTCAGGTCTGATGAAACATGGACTTGCTTTCTGTCCATGATGCTGCCTGACCTGCTGATTATTTCCAGCTTTTTTCTTTGTTTTTATTACTTAAAAGTTAAGACTATTGGCTAACTCTTATAATTTTTCATCAAGCAGTATTTTGTTACCTTTGCCAGTGTTACATATGGAGACAGGGATGCACTTAATGCTAAGGTTTTAGTTGAAACTACAGTGTTTCTACTGCAATCACTGTGTTTTGGCAGTACAAGTGCCAATGTGTTGTGATGTTTAAATGTACCGTTCAGCTCTAATTGGTTAAACAACTAAGTTGTGCCAAAATAGACAATATATACTGGAAATACTCGACAGTTAACATTTCAGGTCGAGGACTATTTAGGAGAAATGACAAAGTTAGAAATGCAATTGATTTGTGCAAGTGACAAGTAGCAAAAAGAACCAAAGGCAAGTTTTGAGCTGGGTGGAACACAGGAGGCATTAAGTGACAGAAGAGTTAGTCACCCAAGGTCATAGTGAGTGTTAATGGAGCAAGAAAAACATAGAAAGGAAAATATGTCCCTCAAGTGACAAATGAAAGACAAGAGAAACATCAAAATGTATGAAGAAAAGGAAACAAAAATGGAGGCAAAGATTAGAGTCTCTCTTTTTTTTCTTTCCTTCATTTGAATGCAACCATTACCGAAAAGCCCAGGATTTATTGCCCATCCCTAAGTGCCCTTCAGTCGGTCGTTGTGAGCCACCTTCTTGAACATTCGGCACAGCCACAGTGGAGTTAGGCAGAGAGCTCCATTGTTTCAACTCAGCAACAGGGAAGAAATGAGGCAAACTGGTCTGTGATTTTGGAGGGCAATTGCAGATGCTGGTGTTTCAGTGTGTCAGCTGACCTTTACCATCCTCAATGGCAGAAATTACACATTTGGAATGTGCCATCAAAAGAGGCAACATTCTCTGCTCCACCATTCAAACTGACAATGGCTGATCTTTATGTTTAAATCCATTTTCCCTTTGTCCCCATGCTCCTTGGTTCAGTAATATCAGTCTGACTTGAACATACTTAGTGACTAAATCTCCACACTGTCTGGAGTGGAGAATTCTAAAGATTTACCATCCTCTGAGTGAAGATATTCCTTCTTATCTCAGTCCTAAATGGTCTCCCCCTAATTCTGAGACTCATCATTCAGGAGTCACTGGCCAAGGGAAACATTGCTGCCACTGTGTACAGATGATGAAAGGAGTGAACGTTTGAGGTGCTGGATATGGCGCAAATTAAAAGGCTGTCATGGACTGGACGGTGTCGGTCTTTGAGTCTGTTGAACCTGCACGCATTCACTGGTCATGGGTGTTACCGGCTCACCCAGTATTTGGTGCCCATCTCTACTCACCCTTGACAAGGTAATTGTGAGCTGCTTCTTGAATTGTTGCAGTCCATTTGCTTTAGGGTACGCTCACAATGCTGTTAAGGAGGGAGTTTCAGGGTTTCAACCCAGCAACACTGAAGGAAGAGCGATATATTTCCAAGTCAGGATGGTGAGTAGCTGGGACAGGAACATGCTGGTAGTAGTGTTCCCAAGTATTTGTTGCCCCTGTCCTTCTTGGTGATAGTGGTGATGGGTTTGAACGATGTTGTCTAAGGAACCTTGGTAAAATTTTGCAGTGCATCTTGTAGTTAGTACACAATACTGCTATCAAGCATCAGTGCTGGAAGGACTAAATGTTTTTGGATGTGGTAGCCGTTAAGTGGGCTGCTTTGTCCTGGATGGCTACAAAATGTTCTTGTATCACTTCTGTTTATTTAGGCAAGTGGACAGAATTCCTTTACGCTCCTTAATAATGGTGGGCAGGCTTTGAGGAGTCAAGAGGAGAGTTACCAGGCATAGAATTCCCAGCCTCTGTCCTGCTTTTGTCGCCACAGTATTTCTTTAGCTGGTCCAGTTCAACTTCTGGTCAATGGTATCCCTCTGGGTGTTAATGATGAGTTATTCATTAAATGAATGGGAAGGTGGTTACATTCTGTCATGTTGGAGATAGTCATTGCCTTGCAATTGTATGATGCCAATGTAATTTGCCACTTCTCAGCCCAAACTTAAAACGTTGAACTGAATGTA
Source organism: Chiloscyllium plagiosum (assembly GCF_004010195.1). Taxonomy (NCBI): domain Eukaryota; kingdom Metazoa; phylum Chordata; class Chondrichthyes; order Orectolobiformes; family Hemiscylliidae; genus Chiloscyllium; species Chiloscyllium plagiosum. Next base: position 10,313,691 of record NC_057724.1, read on the forward strand.
AAGTCCAGAAGCTTTGGAAGTGCCTGATGGAATGATGAGGCTCCTGTTCTTAAAGACTATGGGCTTTGTTGGAACACTGCAGCAGGCTGAAGAAAGAAATGCCAGCTTGAGAGCAAGATGGTGAATTCAAATGAGAGGCAACTAGAAGCTGAGGGTAATGCTTGCAGTCACCTAATCTATGTCCACAAGATTAAAAGACATCTGCACTGACACTCTGCAGGCTTGGTTAGTGTGTGTGAGAGAGAAAAGAGAGAGAGGAAAAAGAAGAGAGAGGGAGAGAGAGAGAGAAGAGAGAGAAAGAAGGAGAGAACATAGAGTCATAGAGATGTACAGCATGGAAACAGACCCTTCGGTCCAACCCATTCACGCCAACCAGATATCCTAACCCAATCTAGTCCCACCTGCCAGCACCCAGCCCATGTCCCTCCAAGCCCTTTCTATTCATATACCCATCCAAAAGCCTCTTAAATGTTGCAATTGTACCAGAAGTGAAGAGACAGACAGTAGAGAGATTGAGAGAAGAGAGAGTGAGAGAAGAGAGAGAGAGAGAAAGAAAAAGCTGCCATAAGGAGGGCAAGGGGTTTTGAGGGTGATTGATCTGTTTCATTAAATTTGATTCTCTCTCCAGTGATGTTGCCAGACGTGCTGTGTGTTTCCAGCATTACTGACTTTATTTCAGATTTCCAGAACCTGCATTAGCAATCGGCTCACTCTAAATGCCCTGCTTGTTTCTGTGTGCAAATTCTGTCTTTCATCATCCCTATGAAGGACAGCCGTGACTAGTCAGGAGCATTCTTGGGTCTGAGGCAGAAGGTTGTTGAGTTCACTTCCATCTCCGAGATTTAAGCACTTCCATCTCCAAGGTCTGTGCTGGCATGGCCGCCTACTACTGTGGAGGTGGCACACTGTCAGAGCTGCTGTTGTTTATTTGAAAATTGTTAAACTAGTGCTGAATCTGCCAGCTTGCCTGGAAAAGAACCTGTTGCACTGTTTACAAGAAGAGCAGAGAAGTTACATTTGGAGTCCTGGCCAATGTTTGTCTCTCAACATCACAAAAACAGATTGCCTGGACAGTATCATATTGCTGTTTGTAGGAATTTGTTGTATACATATTTGGCACTGTGTTTCCCACATTGCAACAGTGGCTATAATTCAAATGTACTTCCTTGGCTGTACTTGGAACTAAATGGTGGTCATGAAAAACATGATACAAATGTTCTCCTTCATTTTAAACTGTACAGCCCAAAAATATGCTGCCTACTGTTGTTGTACAAGATGGTTCTAAAAGAGATAAATGTTGGAGACTGCATTAAGCTTCTCCCAATATGATGTTAGATTATCTCAGGTAGAGAATTAAAAGGCAAACTAGAGATCATGATGTGGTGAAAAGTGACATCCTTGGCTCCTGGTATATATCCAAGTAGCTGATAGAACGTGTACCCTATTGCTATCCATGTAATAAACTGCATCTTCCTGGTTAAACAAGTGTGCCTTCTCTTAAGAACTAGAGGTGTATCCTCTACCACTGTTATGCCAACAGGCCCTTAGACACGCTATGATAAAGGAGGAGTGGTAGCAGCACACTACCCCTACCATTAGCTGGTAACAATTGGCTTCATGATGTTATGCAGCAGAAGGATTGTTACTTAAATACCTCAAGATAACAACTGTGCAGAAAAAATAATTCAACCCAGCACAAATGAAATTCATAAGACAGGTGAGAGCTGTTTAATGAGGAAAGGTTGAGTAGACTCATTGGAATTGAGAAGAATGACATTTTAGATATGGAAATATAGATTCCCTCCTCTGGGAGAGTCTAGGGCCAGAGAGCATAATCTCAGAATAAGGGGTCACACATTTAACACAGTGATAAGAAAATATTTCTTTCTCTCAGGAGGTTAGCGAATCTGTGGAACTCTACCACAGAGGCAGTGAATACTGTCGTTAAGTATATCCAAGGCTGAGACAGATGAATTTTTACTCAATAAAGGACTCAAGGGTTAAGGGAAAGGCAGGAGAAAATGGTAAAAGATTATCACATTAGCCATGGGGTGGCACGGTGGCTCAGTGGTTAGCACTGCTGCCTCACAGCACCAGGGTCCCAGGTTCAATTCCAGCCTCAGGCGACTGTGAGAAGTTTGCACATTCTCCCCGTGTCTGCGTTGGTTTCCTCTGGGTGCTCTGGTTTCCTCCCACAGTCCAAAGATGTGCAGGTCAGGTGAATTGGCCATGCTAAATTGCCCAGAGTGTTAAGTGAATTGGTCAGAGGAAATTGGGTCTGGGTGGGTTATGCTTTGGAGGGTTGGTGTGGACTAGTTAGGCCAAAGGGCCTGTTTCCACACTGTAGGGAATCTGATCTCACTGATTGGCAAAGTGGGCTGAATAGCCTACTTCTGCTCCTATGATCTTTTGTTGAGTATTTACTTTAAAAGCATGACTGATTTTAAGAACACTCAAGACAAGCAAATAGTCAGCAGCAGTAAGAACTTCAACAGACAAGCAGTTAGCAGAACACATGGAAGAAACAGCGCAGTCAGAGCAGCAGTCCAAGCTAAAATCCTCACCACAAAACTCGCAAGAGGTGCACAAGAAGCCCTATGGGCTCGTAAGACAGTTTTAAAAAAAAGGAGTCACACTTGGCAGTTGCTACAGAGAAGAAATATCTGTATGGGGTAGTCCCAGCTTGTGCTTCAAGAGTAAAGTTCAAAATCCCTTTGGGCGAGGGGAAAGATAACGTGAAACAAGTGGCATCGGAGTAACCCAGTATGGACAGAAATAAAAAGGGAACACTTACCATTCTCAGTGAGCGATGTTGCCATCATGACGGAGCACTGAAGTGGTGAAGTCAATGGCCACTAAAATAATTAATACCAAGATTTGAACAGACTTAAGACAACAATGGGCAATTTAGAAGATTTAGCAGACAGAGTCTGACCAAAGAAGATAGAAGCATTAAGACTGATAGGATTGGGTGATTTATAAGTTAAAATATAGATTTGACAGGAGAATTTCTTTAGACTGCAGTGGCAGAAGTTTATTTTTAACAGAAATAAGGAAAAAGATACATATTGTATATTAGGATATGAAAGTTACGATAGTGCCCATATTGTCACAGAGAAGCAGGAAGTTTCCATTGTGCCTGCAGAAGGAGAGAAAATCTCAATTTTGCCAACAGGAAGTGGGAAACCACCATTTTTATTTAATGGGTTAAACAGAAGACATGTTTGGACATCTTAAATAAAACAGTTCTTAACACACAGACTTTCTTAAAAATTAAATACTTAATTTTATGCTGAGCAAAATAATTCTCAATTGTATGGAATAGGGCCTAAAGCAAATTACATTATGAATCAAGAGATAAGAAGGTACATTATCTTTGAAGACGTTATTCAAGATTTTCATAATCACTTTAATCTTAGAACAAATAAAGTTTATTGAAAGAATATATATAACAGAAGAGTTCATCATCCACGGAAATCCATGGATAATTTAATGATCTCCATAAAATCAGTGGACAACTGTGACCGTGGGCCTTTCAAATCAGAAATCACAAGAAATAGAATTGCTTTTGGCATTATTGATACATCATCATCAAATTTGTTACAATGCAAACGACATTTTGACCTTGGAGAAGTCAACTCAAATTGGACTGGATGCAGAAATCAGGAAGACTGACAGACAAATGCCAGACAAGAATGAAATAATCTGTCCACTTTATAAGGGACAAACACCTTAAAGGTAGACAAGGCAAGACAACACAAAAACTAGGCAAACAGCAGACACTAAAGAATCAATGTCAACAATGTGGAACAAAAAAGCCTCACTGGCACAAACAGTGCCTTTTCAATTTGGATCTAGGTCTCTTCTCCTTATGGACAGAGCTTACCAACTCATCAGTCACAGCTCATCCCACCCCCTCATCGTACCTGTTCTCCCTTTATAGGTTTTTTTTATGAGACCCAGAAGTGCTCTTACATACAACTGAATGTTTGTTTCTCCCCATCACCAAATTACCTGTGGTATTTTTCCATCTCTTAACTACCACCAGTAAACATCCATGTTTTCTGTTTGATTGATTTCCATGCAAAGCCAGTTAAGAACAATGTAGACCACCAAAGGTGAGGGAGGGGTGGCGAGAAAAGGAGGAGGTGAACCAAAGGTGTTGGAAGGGGAGATAAAGTACTCTCGCCCTTTGCGGTGCCCACCTCCCTCTAAAAGCATTGAGGGTATTGGTGGACACTACATGCCCCTTCTCCAACAACACCCAAGCATAACATAGCTGTGTGTTCCCCATTTATATTTACTCAAACACTTCAGACCATAAAGCCATAAGAAATAGGGATAGGAGTAGGTTGTTTGGCCTGTCATGTATCCTCTACCATTCAATGGGATCATGACTGATCCAACAGTCCTCATGTCCCTCTTGCTTTTTTCCATAACCCTTGATTCCCCTGCTGATGAAGGAAGTATCTATCTCAACCTTAAATATACACAAATTACCCCCACCTCCATCTAAAATTATGACCTTTTCCACCTGTCCACCTTGCTTCCCACCTATCTGCTCCACCCTCCTATCCGACATATCACCATTACCCCCACCTCCATCTAAAACCCTAATGCACTCTCAGCCACCTTTCCCCCAGCCCCAACTTCCCCCACCCCTCCCATTTATCTATCCAACCCCTCAGCTCACAAGCCTCATTCCTGATTAAGGGCTTTTGCCCAAAGGGTTGATTCTCCTGCTCTTCGGATGCTGTCTGACCTGCTGTGCTTTTCCAGTGCCACACTTGTCGATTCTGACCTCCAACATCTGCAGTCCTCACCCTCTAAGCCCTTTAAGAAACTTATATGTTTCAAAGAGATCACATCCCATTCTTCTAAAGTCCAATGAGTAGAGTCCAAACCAAATTAGTCTTTGCTCATTAGACAATCCCCTCCATTTCAGGGATCATCCTAGTGAACCTTCTCTGAACTGCCTCCAATGAAATTATATCATTTGTTAAATAAGGGGACAAAAATTGTTCACAGTACTCTAGATGTGACCTCACCAGCACTTTATTGGCAGCCGCTAAAATCTCACAATCATTAAAAACTTCTACTTCTTGAGATATTCCCAGTTTGTTCTATAGTCCTTGTTCTTGTTCAACTACATCTTCTACTCACCCTTTGATCTGATTCTGGCCTACTAATACAAGATCTCCCCATCCTCGGAGCAGAATTTCTTTCTCAATTCCACAATCTTTCCCAAGAGCCTGTTCACTTCGACGGACTTTCCAAAAACAATTGCCTTGTCAAAGTTCATTTCTGCCAATTTCATTGCTAGCTTGCTCAATAGCAAAATTACTTCAATTAACACTATTTTTGTACTGGAACAGGTTTATTCATTCAATAGGAAATCACCAGTCTTTTCAGTGACTTCAGCATGCTGACATTCCAAAACTTGTAACCGATAGAACTTTCAAAATCCTTACCCTTATTTTGTCCTTATTATGTAGAGAACTTAAGAAACTTTTATGCCAACCTGTTGTACAACTTGTGGATATGCATCCACTCTCGGAAACCATGCAAGTGAATGAGCTGTCGCTTCTTGCAATTAGTACAATTTCCTCTCTTTGATCAGTATCACCACCTTCTCCATTCAAACCCTCCGTATCATGAGCTGATCTCAAAAATCTTATTTCATTTAGCACAACTTTTGACAAGACAGTATTTTGGGTCACGCATAAACCATATGAGAATCCCCCGAGCATTTCCTGGCTTTTTTCTTCTGTCACAGTTCCCCAGATCCTGCTTTCTGTTACAATTGCCAAATGGATCTCTACTCTCATTCCTTTCATTATGATTCACCCTGCAGCCTACATCCAGAGAGTCTTGCATTGCCACTATCATTGAACCATCCATTCAATGTGTTACTGCTGAATAAACCATTTCAGCCAAAAAAATGTTTTCCCAGAGATTTGTTCCAAAAGTCTGCTTCTTTTGATAATCTAATTTCTGTTAACACTATGCACATTTGATATGTTAGCCCAATTCATCAATTGAAAGCATATACTGAATTTTGGAATCTCCAAGTAGAGTTTTGTCAATATTGAATGTAATCTTTTAAATTCCATGCTATGGCATAACTATCCAACTTTCTAAATTACTAAAGTCTGACAATGCCTTACATGCATTTTACGATTTTTTGAAAGATTTTGTCCATAAACTTCAATAGATTATGCAAACTGATCTTCAGTGTCCAATTCTTCAGGCTTCAACTCTGAGAATGCTTTACAGACAATTCTGCTTTAGAAGGAAACAACAGTGCAACGTGTTACCTTGTCTTTTCTTTGGTAAGGAAATAATCCCTGTCCAAATTCCACAGAATGGCATGTAATTAAGGTGAGAGGGGGAAAGTTCAAAGGAGATGTGAGGGGCAAGTTTTTTTACACAGAGAGTGTGATAGGTGACTGGAATGTGCTGCCATGGGAGGTGGTGGTGGAGACAATTACGATATGGACATTTAAGGGGCTTTTAGTTAAGCATATCAATATGCAAGGAATGGAGCGATATGGGCCAAGGGCAGATGAAAGGGATTAGTTTAGATTGGTTCATGTCTGGCACAACATTGTTGGCCAAAGGGCCCATTCCTGTGCTGTACTGTACTATGCTGTATAAGGTTCGGCTTCACAGAACATCAGTGGGAAACTGTATCCCAACAATTGTTTTCAACCATTCTTCTCAATAGTAATTCAGATTTACAAGTCGTTGTCTGAAAAAGAACTCTTAAGTTTCAATTTTGACACTTAGGCAACTATCCTCTGCTACCAAAGTCAATCCAAATTGAAATCTGTTGGTGAAATAAAATGTGGCACAACTTTTCCACGTGGATAGGGATTACTGACTGCTCAATCACACAGCTCATTCCACCTCCAGTACCACCTATTCCCATTGCATATTTACTCAGTCACCTAATTAATCAATGAACCAGAGTCTGGAACTTCACTCTTGCTGTACTAATGCTTGCTATACTAAACGACATCTGTAAAACATCTGGTCAATTTTAGAAAGTGTGTAAAAGCAGGAACAGTTTCAGACCAGCAACAAGCCAAGTGCCTCCCAGAATCACAGAAGTGCTATTGCACAGAGGGAATCCATTCAGTGCATTGTGTTAAATGAGTACCTAGTGCCAATCTCCAGCTTTCTCCCCATGCCTTTGCACAGTACAGCACGACCCCCCATATCTGCGGAATCATTTTCCATAGTTTCACTTACCCACTGTTTACCATGTCCAGAACATATAAAAGGTAACGTTCCAGAACCATGGACCAGGAGGCTACTGGGAAGGTACATTTTCCAGTGAAACCATTGGGTTTGCTCTTATCCTATTGCAGTTTCTGTCTTCCACGGTAGATCCTGAAACATAACTCCCACGGGTACGGGGGGGACTACTGTATTTTTTTAACTGAATAATCATTCAATGAACACTTGAATGCATCAATTGAATTGCCTTGCTTGATAGCAACATCTTTGAGGTAGCAGAAGATGTCCAACTAGTTCCAAAAGAGAGCAAAATAATAAGAAAAACCAAGTTAAACCAAGTCTGTTCTGAGAGAAACCAGTCAGAGAATAACTGGTTCAGGAACAAACTGTTGTCATCTCATCGGTCAATGGGCAAACAGGAAAAGATTTAATTGAGTTTGTTAGACTAACAGTGGAATCCAGAAATAATCTATTGAAATGACCAATATTGGCATAAGAGAAGAGATTCAAATGGTCAACGGGAAGGAAATGTATGACTGTAAAGGAATGGGAAAAAATCTTTTCCATCCCTATCATCACCATGAATATTCAGATGACAGAAATCATCAAAGTTGCCAGCAGAAGCAAATATTGTTCACAAGAATGAGCAGTGCAACTTACTTGAGATCATTCAAGAATCATTACCTGAAGTAGTTCAGACACCAAAACTACCTGCAAAACAAATTATTAGAACAAATTTGAATTTGATATCTGATAATAAAAGGACACAAATTCAAGTTGTTCACTTTACTTATTTGGCTTCCAAAGACAAAATTTTGAATACAAATGACCTGGAGAATGCTAAATAAACAGCAATACTCCAGTAGCATGAATGAAAATGGGGAAATGTCTAGTTCACTAGGAAGACATCCACAGAAGGTAAATAAAGACTTCCAGTTTTCTCAACAAGTTCAAGACCTTACATACTTCAACATAGATGCATTAGCAGAATGAGAATAAAGATTTACTTGAAGAAAAATGGAGTTACGTTGCATGGGGCTCAATGGAATCCAGAAGAACATCCAGATTCATTCACAGTCAAAAAGAAGAAATAGCCTGATATAAAAAATCCAGAATACTGTAAAGGAAGAAAGAACTTGTTTCAACAGAGCTTCTTCCGTGATGGATTTCATGAGGTTAAATGTCTCTGAGATGTTGGCATGGGGCAAGTACCTGAGTTAGCATTGAAGAATTCTTCTGAGAAGGGAGTACAGGAGATCAGGGGTCCTACAGCTAATGGACCAACTTGTTGTTGAGAGGAACAACATCCTCTGCAAAAGACATCCGCAAGACAAGAGATTCTTCAGCACAGGAATGATTCACGGATCAATCAAAGTCACAATCTGAATCAAGGACACATTCTTCAAGCTAAACTTCTACCAATCTTCCAAGTATGAAGAGAATGTATTCTAAAAGAATTTTTGCCTGAAGTTAATGACTTGGAGGGGTATTGGGGTCCACATTGACCCTCCAAAGAGTAACCCACCCAGCTCCATTCCCCTACCCTATATCTACCCCTGAGTAATGCACCTAACACTATGAGCAATTTAGCATGACCATCTCTGGATTGTGGGACGAAACCCACACAGACACAGGGAGAATGTGCAAACTCCTCACAGAAAGTCACCCAAGACTGGAATCAAACCTGGGTCCCTGGTGCTGTGAGGCAGCAGTGCTAACTACTGAGCCACCGTGCCACTCCATTTTGAAACAGTAGATGCTGCAGTTGGGTTTAAGGTCCACCCAATCTGATCATGTCAGATAGTTTTGGGTGAAGAATTGGGAAATTAGCCTGAAATCTCTTTGGGGTCAGATATGTTATGGCTGACTCCTTTGTAATTATGTCTAGTTAACTAATGCATCTTGTACCTATTACCTAACAAACTGTGTCTCTTTTTAAGAATGGTTCATCCTGTACCACTGCCAACCAAACATTCTCTTAAATCCAATATAGACAGGACATTTCATGGCAGCACTCCACCAAAACCATTCCCTGGCAGTGGATGGTTCTCCAGCATATATGATTACTCATTCTAGTTAAGTTACATCCCGGTGTGCAACATCCAATATATTGTGTTGGGTCACTGTAAAACTAAATTATGTCTGTAGCTAAGACTAAGACCAAAATCATCACAGCATTGTCCATTCACTTAGTCAGTTTACACGCTTCAATAAACAATGTGATCAACCGCACAATGAAGTATTCAATTTCACTATCATTTCTGTCCTCCTTCACAAACTATAGTTACATATATCAATCTGAAAATAAAAATAACTACTTACACGAGGCCTAGGCATTTGAGATATGAAAAAGGAATTAGGAAGCAATACATAAATATATCTTTTCACCCATGGCACAGTTTAATTTTTGACAGTCAGGAATAATTTTCTTTCTGCCTTTATAACAATATTGAAAATGAACATAGTTACAAGGCAGAAGTGAAGCAAAATTTACAAGCTGGCTTCAAAATTACTTGTAAATGTATTAAAAAGAAAGTATAGTGAATACCTGCCCCACGAAGTCATATCATACCTGTCTAACTTCACAATGTAATGCTACTTATTATGGAAATAGATATTAACTGGGTCCACCGTTGAACTCCTGTGGACTTGGTAAATTTATTTCGAAAGCCTTTTGTTTTAAACTTTGAAGAAAATTGGTGTTTCATGTTGCATCCTCCTGACATTAAAAATAAGCTAAAGTAGCATAGCTCTGTACATACAGTGTAAGGTCAACCAAGACAGCATGAGAACCTCTCCACTTCCTTAAACATTCATCTGACTAAATCTAAATTTAAAAAAAAATTAAATTGACAACTCAATACATGTGTATTTTGCTCAAACTAAACTGTCACATTTTCCTTCCTAAAATATGGCCAAATGCACAATAGGATAAAAGTGAAGTCTTTGGCTGAATGACGGACATAGCTACTTCAAACTTCTAACTGGTTCCTAGCCAATCAGGACCCTTCCATATGCCACTCCAACCTAAATGAGTGACACTGAACAAAGACGCATGCATGTAATTGATGGACTTGCAATCCAGCTGACTACTGCCAATGTCGAAGTTATCTGCACATCTGTTTATTCATCATCCTCAGAACGAAAGCTATCAAACTCACCATCATCTAACCTTATGATTAAATGTACCGATGTAATAATTCCTGTAAGAAGCCATCATTTGAGTTTGCCTCCTTACATCACACACATGGCAAAAAGAGCTCATTATCTTTACTGGTTGATGATGTACAGCGACACAATAGGGACATTTCAACACAAGTGCCTCTGGGCAGGCATCATGGAAACTGTTTTTCTAAATTAAATAGTATAGAACACAATGGCTGCTGATTTTGATCAATAATATGCTGGGAACAGCTTAGAATACAAATAGGCACTGCATAATATTGTATGCCAGTATATTATTAATCAAAAACATTTACATGAAAATACATGTGTCAAAGGAGAATACCCATGCATGCTAGTAACATTTATGTAATCTTTCTTTATTCCAGGCACCAAACCAACAGGAAAAGAGAATGTAAAGTTCATCCTGATTAGAATAGATGCATTCATATTTTTCAAAAGTGTTCATTAAATATGGAGTAGATACAATTAGCCCCAATTAGGGTTACCATTTTTATGTTGATATTTTTAAGCTGGAGAGGGTTCAGAAGAAATTTACCAGGATGTTGCTGAGTATGAAAGGTTTGAATTATAAAAAAAGGCTGGATGGGCTGGGATTTTTTCACTGGAGCACAGGAGGTTGAGAGGTGACCTTATAGAAATTTATAAAATAATGAAGGGTAGAGATAGAGTTAATGGTAGTTGTCTTTTCCTTAAGACGGGGGATTGCAAGACTAGGGGTCATATTTTTAAGGTGAGAGGAGAGAGGTTTTAAAAAGACATGAGGGGCAAATTGTTTACACAGAGGGTGGTTCACATGTGGAATGCACTTCCTGAGGTAGTGGTGGATATGGGTACAATTGCAATATTTCATAGACATTTGGATAGGTACATGAAAGAAAAGGTTTGGAGGGATATTGGCCAGAGCAAGCAGGTGGGACACATTTAGTTTGCGATTGTGTTCGACATGGACTGGTTGGACCAAAGGGTCTACTTCTGTGCTGTATGACTCTATGACTCTACATATGACAGATTGGCATCGATTGGTACTGTCTAAATTTATTCTATCTATTTGATTCAAACTCAGAATGCATTACTGAAAGAAATACTATTATAACATTCTGGATTAGCCATCCCCTGTCATTAATAAGAGCTTTGAGAACACTTTGGACATAAATCAATGACAATACATTTATGCATTTAGCCCCGGTCTACCCTAGTCACACCATCAGTTTTCTCTGATTTTTAAAGTCTTTGGACTTATTTTATTTCTTCTTTTTCTCTGCACCACCCTAATCTTGACTCTGATCAGGAACTCAGAACAGGCCAGGACTCAAGTCTGAGACCTTTTGGTTTAACTGGCTATCCATCACAAGAAACACCTCAAGCTTTCACGTATGACCTTGGCACTGTGTACTGTAATTATGACTGACCAACTCTTACCCTCGCACTTAGTCATCCCAACCTTGATGTGTCCTATAATACAAAGCTTGACTTCTGAAGAAAGGTATTTGGCTGATGAATTTTGACTGAATACTGCCCAAGTTAAAGGCAAGTCATAATTGTGAAGGCCATAATATACTTGTAAAATATATTTCCATCAATCTAGAATTGCAACTTTTCAATGAAGAGAATTTGTAGCGCTCCCCAATCTACTGGGCTGCTAATCAACATATGCAATCACAGCGCAATCAACTCACTTCCTTCAAATTTAATAACTGCAGAGATGAAAATGCAATTCTTTCAAAATGCACCTCAGTAGCTTTTGTCTTTTCATGAGACAGTAAATCATTTTCCCAATGGGCAAATTAACCAAATTGCCATCAGCTTCATTTTACATCAGATTGCCTTCCCCTTGGGCAACCTTTCTGCAAGACAAAATGTGTGGAGCAATATACTTCAGTTCAGTAGGTGAGCCCTTCTAAAATGTTCAAGGATAATTGCTTCATTTCATCTTCCCGGCGTAACATTTTAGTACTCATCTGAACTAGTTGACATGAGTTGATCTATCTGTTACTGCAAGTAAAAGTAACAATTAAGAAAGGAAATACAGTAGTTAACTGTAGTCATTGCTCCCTTTATATACAGTTGTACCAGATTCCACAATAAACTACTTCAATCCACAGGTATTACAATGAAATGAACATATTTCCCAACAGCCAAAAGTGAGTTGCGGTGAATAGAAAAGGCTGAGACAAACCTGCTTTGTGCTACTGAAAGATTGATTAACTAAGATGCATTATACTTGCTGACTTTTTAACAATTGCCAACAAAAGCCTATTACCTAAGTCTGACAAACATGTAGCTTACCACGTAAAGACAGTGTGCAAATGCATACATAAATACATAGATCTGAAGGCTGCAGATTCAAGTGAGCAAGAGCAAAAAAGACAGAGAGATTGAAACAAGATAGACAGAAATCAAGTGAAGGCTACACATGGTTTAAAAACTTGTTGACATTATCCAGATTCAAACATGTAAAAAGATAATTGCCACCGACCAAGAAGAGGTGTTTTTTTAAAGTTATAGCCAATCCCAGTTTCCAAAACAAACTGAGCATCAGCCATGATTTGAGTCATTATGAAACGCCAACAAGTGAAAATGCTTAAACAGAATTCCTGCCTAGCACACTATTACAAGCCCAGAATCCTCTCAATCAAACACATATGAACAATCTGATAGCCAAAGAGATTTCTGCAAAATGACACTGAAGAATAGTCATATGATTGCTCAGTGGCCAATGTTGTTGCTAAAAGATATTTCCAAGGTTTAAAAAGTCACTTTAATATTATTGATCAGTGAGATCACAACAAATGAGACCCACAACGTTATTAAAAGAATCAAAGTATTAGTGTGAAAGTCCTCATTTAATGCATTGAGTTGGTTCCTGGAATATCTTATGTGAAACAGTATGCTTAAGAATCAAACCCCCTCATAATATTATCTGCTCTCCACTTTATCTGAGGTTTGCCCTTGCAGGCTAAACATGAGAGTTATACAGGAACATTCAGGCATATGATGACATTAACATGAAACAGCAGCAACACACTGAAAATACAGGCTTCTAAATGGACAGTGACATTAACAGAAACAATATTCAATGATGTCTTCTTCATTTATGGATCAAACCCTATAGCTTCCATTATGTTGCCCCAATAATATACAAAGTCGAGAGTGTAGTGCTGGATAAGCACAACTGGTCAGGCAGCATAAATCTTGATGAAGGGCTTATACCTGAAACGTCAATTCTCCTGCTCCTCGGATGCTCCTTGACCTGCTGTGCTTTTCCAGCACCACACTCTCGACTCTAATCTCCAGCATTTGCAATTCTCACTTTCTCCCCACATAACATAGAGCAGCACAATGTACACAAAACCACCAAACCACTGCAAAACATTGCTGTATACCACAAATACACATCACATCCACCAAAAATCTAGAATCCATTATCATTTGCTTTAATTGAAACCAGCTCAATCATAAAACAGCTGACAGCCAGCAGAATTTGATTAATAAATGCAAATTCTATGCGACACCTCCTACTTCCATATTCTTAATCTTACTTATATAGCTACTTTACATATTTATTAACTTCTTGTTGTGACCAGTTTGCAGTGTGCAGTAAAGAAATAATTAACCTTTTTGTTATTCTGACAACAAGCACTAGTACTTAACTGAAGGATTCAGACCCTATCAGAAATATTTGACATCATCTATGTTCAGCAGCATTTGATCACACTCATTTGCAATGATCTATGTTCCAAAGCATTCATTCTGTCATTGCTTGACATCTAGTAGTGATCTGTTGAAATCAATGACCCTAAAATGAAATCACACAGCACTCCAAACACATCAATTGCAAATATTTATTTTCTTTGAAAGTGCTGAACAGTGTACAATTAAATTACTGGAAATTGACTGAAAAGAAAATAAGCTAAAACAAAAGTTTAATTTGCCTAGGAACAGTTAAGAAAAGGAATAAAGCTCAGAGATCAGAATTTTTGACAGCCTACTGCAAGCAGTGATTGTCTAAGAAGAAAAAGAAGAAATCAGACAGATCTCAAATATTTTTCTAGGTTCCCATTGCAAGTGTAATTTATTTTAACAAAGGCAAATTGCTGTAGTAAGCATCACAATGATTAGTATTAGTTACATCTGTTGTTGTAAGCGGGTAAGTGACTTTGGAAATCCAATGGTATCTGGAGGGTGGGAAGGGAGGTAGTGAAATATTGTCTGGGTTGTGAGATCATGGTTGGGGTGCTCAAGCCCTAAGCCTGGATAAATAGATGGGATGACATGGGATCGTTAGACAATTGGAAGGGTGGGATGAACCTTAAAACTGTGGTTTTGAGGGGTTTCTTCGGTGCTAGAGCTTTTCTTTGAACATTTTTATTCACATCAGGATTTTACCTTTTTCTGAAGTTGCCCTTGTAGGGTGCCTAGTTTTCTTGAGCAGTAACACTGTCTCAACATTGGACAGGATCATGCGCTGGGCTATGGTGACTCCCACCAGCTGCCTGTTGAGTTCCTCATCATTGGAAATGGTGAGATCTCAGCGAGAGGGAGCAATGTCAGTCTTCTCTGGCTCACATTGCTCCTCTAATTCCAGGATCTCCGAGGTCAGATACTTGAGAGCAGCGGACATGTAGTCAGGGGCTATCAGAAAGGCAGCTTCATGCTGTTAACCCAGCGACACTGAGGAATGGTGATAGATTTTCAAGTCAGGATGGTGAGTGGTTTAGAAGAAAACTTACAGGTGGCGGTGGTCCAATGCATTAGTTTCCCCGAATGGTAGAGATCGCAGATTCAAAAGGGGCTGTCAAAGGAGGCATGGCAAATTGATAGCTTTCATTCTTTTATTATATACCACTGGACCCTCATTTCTCTCAATATTGCTGCTGTTTTGTCAACTCTCTACATTCTACACCCCCTCCTCCCCCTCCATCCTCCCGAGAAGCACCCCTTGTTTTTCCCACAAAGTTTATCACCTGGTAGAGTGGGCACAGAGGTCACCCTCGAACAGTGAGCTAGTGGGCACAGGGACCATTCTCGTAGAGTGGATACAGGGGTCACTCTGTAAGAGTAGGCAATAGAGGTGATGGAAAATGATCTGAAGATAGGGTCACATTGTCAGTTGAACTCAATATGGTAAAGAGATAAAGAAACCTGAAAATATATAATAGGATTTCTTTCATTTTTGCTTATATCATCATATGTAGGAAGCTACATTTGATATCAAATGTTAAAACACAATCATTTTAAATCACAACATTTGATGTGCTTTGTTGCCTGCAGCAGTTTTGAGTGTTTTAGAACATGTTGAAATTTTTGATTTTTGTCTGGCGGGGAACAGCCCACCAGACAACGGCTTAAAATTAAAAACAGAGACATCAATAGATTGCCTTGTCTATAATGTATTATCTTGTTATTTGTCACAATATGTGCAGGAAGAAACAGGCACAATGTGTATACATGTTTAGATTAGATTAGATTAGATTAGATTACTTACAGTGTGGAAACAGGCCCTTCGGCCCAACAAGTCCACACCGACCCGCGGAAGCGCAACCCACCCATACCCCTACATTTACCCCTTTAACCTAACACTATGGGCAATTTAGCATGGCCAATTCACCTGACCCGCACATCTTTGGACTGTGGGAGGAAACCGGAGCACCCGGAGGAAACCCACGCAGACACGGGGAGAATGTGCAAACTCCACACATTCAGTTCTTTCTGTCTATAGAGAATAGAGCCCTGTGCATTGATATATGTATCTTCCAGCACACAGATGTGTGTCACATTACAAACCCGACTGACAAACATAAGGTGGTTGTAATTACATTGACATTGGTTGTACGATGAGATGTAATTCCACATTTAGATAACAATTGCTAAATAATCTTGAATGTGTTAGGAATTGCTGACAACCAATCTGCGAATGAATTCTCGCTCAACTATCATTTTGATCCAGTGAAAAATCTGCAGAAAGATCAATCGTCTTATGATCTGAATAGAAAACTCACATTTCCAAAAATAATTTCCTGTAGAAATTATTGTATGTGTTTCCTAATAATTGTACATAAAGTTGCAAAGCTCTCAGAGGGGAAGTATAAGTTCATTTTTTTTCCAGTAGCATTGATGCAAAGTTTCAAACATTTGCAATAAAATCTTACAATACTTACATTTTCTCATGCTAATGAATGTATTGGTGCTCTGCTACTAACAGCCGTTCAATGTACAGCCACAGTTCTGCACAACTGTAGCTTTCTGGAAAATTTCATGGGCAGCTGAGCCCAGAAGAAAGACAATGGCACAAAATCCTCGACTTGAACTGAAATACTCAACATAAGAGGTTGTGACATAATTTGAGGGTAACATTAACATAGATTTTAATCATCTTCTCCATTTATACTTCAGAATGTGGACTAATTATTATTGGTTATTGATTAATAGAAGTTTTCTCCACTTGAATATTGTCATCAATTGTTTGAGAATGACATAAGGCATTACTGAAATGCCACAACATTGTATGAGGGCTCATTGCATTTTAGTGGCTGTCTTTGTATTTGATGCAAAATATGGAATGATCAGTTGTCGATGGCTACACGGTGGCAATTATTTTGCTACTTTCTGTTCCCACAATGAGGTTTTCATTTTACATACGCACAAAAGTGACTGCAGAACTTAGAGGAATACCAAGATACACAAAACCTTTACTTGCAAGAACACTTGAGAAAGCTACCTTTCCATTAGCTTAAATTCCAAGGGTGAGCACCATCAATCCAATCTTAAAGTGCAACTGATCAATACATTACTTTTTCAATTATGAATGTATCAATTGTAATGGTGAACTACCAAATTATACCACAACATACCTTACTACATTATGTGCATTCTGCTGAAACTGTCATAAAAATTATGTAATTACTGAAGTTAAAATGAGATACATGCATTAATTCCCACAAATAACAGGCAAGCCTTTGTAGATTCTTGAAGAAGCTACTCCCTCTGTATACTAAACGATACATAAACTCATTAACCTCTCCATTAGAAAGCAAGCCCGATATGCCGAATTGAGATCTAGATTCTACGTGTGTGAACAATGAGTTGGATAGTGGCAACATTGGTTGACATTTTCCACAATTGATTTAAATTATACAATATCTTAAATACCAAGAGGTTTTACTCGAATCAGAAAGGTTAATATGAAGATTGGGAATACTCTTTAAAATATCAAAAATATTGGCCAAAGTATTTCTCCCGCATTGTTCAAGAATTCTTCTTCCAATTACAGGAGTGTTTGTTAGTTTACTTATTTTATAGTTAAAAGGTTAATCCAGGGAACATTCACTTGTGCATGTATGTTAAACTTTGCATCTAATGGAAATCCATCGAGTCACTTCTTAGATGTCATGTCCTTTCAATAAGGTAAAAACCAATGATTAGTTAAAATAACCATTATTTTGTTCAATTAACAACGCTTGTTGCACTTAGTCAAAGACACTTGTGACAATTCAACTCAATTAACTGGACAGATGGAAAAGCTTTTAATTTGCAACTAGCAGAGACCGCACACAAACACACTATCTAATCAAACTAATCAATGTGTCTTTAAAACTAGTGATCTAGAAACAAGAACATCAAAAATCGATCCAAATTGTTGAAATAAATTATTTTCCTATCAGTGTGTAGCTTTATAAATATTCATGGTAAATATATAAAGTATTACACAATTTTGAAACAGAACGATTAGGTCATTTAATTTTAGAATTGCTTATGACCAGGAGCTGACCACATAGGCTACTCCTCCTACTTGGGATCTATGCTTTAATTTGGAAATTTCTTCTGGGCCTTGGAACTGGAGATTTGCAGCTGCTGTGGACAAAGTAGTTCAATAGAAATGATGGCAATGCATTGTGGAAATAGTAACTATTTCTATGGAATGACAAAAGCCAGAGCAATGATAGTGACAGCCAACAGAACCCCTATCATGTGACATGTCAAACTCGACTGGACTCATTTTGAGAGAATGACAAACAGCTGCAAACTCCACTGCTCTGAACAGCTGTAACCTTCAAATAGAGAGAGAGAGAGAGACTAAACATTGTAGTTTTCACCCTGTCTCTATGGAATTACAATGTCCAAAGATACATAATGACAAGCTGTAGCATGTGTCAACCAGATAGATTATTCATGGACTATGAGATAAGCTTCAAAACAGATCTAAAGGTTTCTTTTGAAACTGTACTCTATATAGCTTAAGTCATTCTGAGCTTGATATGATATTTAGAATAAGATTTACAGGAATGTTGCTGAGGGAAATTATATTTGCAGTGGGTCAGTAAGAAATGAGGCACTTTGATACTGAAGTCACACACACTGCAGTTAGTCTGTTGACTGAATCCAGAATGCAGCAAGTATCAATTTGTCGAGATCAGTGCTCTTCAATCAGTGTGCTGTGACACACTGTGTGCCATGAGATCTGTCCAACTGTGCCATGCAATTTTGTAAGGAGGTAATGAAAAATATAAATGCAATATAAAATAAACATTTCTTTATCTTAACTTGTATTCTATCCAGTGAAAATTACAAGTCATAAAACTCATGAAATTAATCAAATTAAAAGTAAGGTAGTGGCTTTTGTTTTAAAATGCAAATATTCTAAAGACACTAGGCCAAACAGCAAAACTGAGCTGATGTGATGGCACTTACTAGTGATCTAAAGCCAGCATGTAGACAAGGCTGCATTGATATAACTATCCATTCAAGCAATACTGCTGCTACCCAACAGTGTTAATCATTATTTACTCTAGAACTCTCTGGCAAAGACAGTAAAAGAAGGTAACACAAGCTAACATTAGCACGTGTGGCTAAATTTCAAAATCTATTTTATTTCCCTGATGTAAGAAGAGACGAATAAGTTTGTCATCAAAAGAGGGTAGTCCTCTGCCAATTCAGTCATTCGTGAACTATCTGGATCCAAAGGAAAGGGTGAGTACTGTTCAGAGACAGCATAACCTCGGGATCAGGAGACATTGCTTGCCCCTTACCTGTATGTCTCATCTGCACAGAGAAGTTGGCAAATGCTGTGACGGTACCAAGTAAGTTAAAAGCCATTTGCAGATAAAAGATCAATTGATCTGAAAATGTGGATGTGCTGTGGAATTGTCTCATTGAAGTGTGCCATGTTACTGAGAACCACTGCTTTAGATGGTCGTCACTGTAATGCCAACATGGAAAGCTTTCCCATGACAATTTCAACAACAGCTAGAAATCTACATGGGGTGGTAAAGGAGGGGAAATTATTATTTTGTAACCTTTCGAATAAAAGATTGTTTTGATGAAGGACAATGATAAGAATATAAACAAATGAAATATTTGTGATTTACAACATTAACAGCTTCTAATTAGATAGCGCATTTAATATAATGAAACATCCCAAGAAGTCTCACATTTTAAATTGAAGCATGACTCTGCAACACATAAGGAGAGAACAGGCCAGATGGCCAAAAGCTTGAGGTAGCTGTTAAGAATTGGTTTGAAGAAAGAAAGAAACATAGCAAAGCTAAGAACTGTAAGGAGGGAACTGCAGAGCTTGGAGGTGAGGCAACTTAAGGCACAGCCACTAATCGTGGAGCAATTGTAATTGTGAATGAGCAAGAGGCCAGAATTAGAAGAGCACAGATATCTCAGAGAGTTATGGGCTGGGAACAGATGACAAAGTTTGAAGAGGAGAAGACAAGGAGTGAAAACAAGGGTAAGAATTTTAAAAGCAAGCTCTGAAAGCCACTCCAGACGATAGATCAATATTTAATTAAATTGCTGCGAATAAAATATTTGGTGAATGAGGAACCAGATGGTTATATACACACAAAGCAAGATTTATAATGTAGAATATTAAATGTATTTACTAAAATCAATATGAAAACACAGCATTGTTTCTGTGACCCCTGGATCCATTTTAAGAAAGGTAATATTTTTAATTCATTTCAGTTATACATCAAATTCTTTCAGTAAATAAAGCTACTGTCACATTTTGATGATAATGTGATCGTGAGAAACCTTAGAAACTATAGCCCTTATGGCAAAAATACCAATGAAGATCTACTAATGTCATTTAAATAGTATAGTTAGGCCAACAAATTCTTCGCAAGTATTTTGGTTGATTGACAGTTGCTAAATTGACTAAATTTTCAAATAGCAAATTACTATAACTTTTAAACTTTTCTTTAAAACACTGATCTACAGTGACTAAATGAGTCAAGTTGTATTATAATGTTGAATCCTTCAAAAGTGGGGTATCAAATTCTGCAGTTCCACGCTACTTCTGGTTAAAACCGTACACAGTGGTTTTGCTCATTCTGTGAGCTGCAAAGAATGTTTTTGGGCTTTACATTAATCGCTGTCTGATTCGTAGGGGTACACTATCATCAAATTTCCTGTTGCACCTAAATCATTGCCTCTTTTACTGTAAATAACTGCAACTCTATCCGCTAATTCATTACCACCCTGTGGTTGAAACACTAAACTACTTCTGCAAACTGATTAGGTAATGATGTTATGGACCAGGCTCCTTGATGAGCACAGATGGACACCATGCAGAAAACACTCACTGAAAATTCATGCCACTATGTAGACAAGTTTGCATTGATATAACTATCCATTCAAGCGATACTGCTGCTACACTAACAGTGTTAAACATTATTTACTGTAGAACTGACTAGCAAAGAAAAAACAGAGAATGCTCTTTATTCCAAGCAATTGCAGTGTTTCTTTCCATACATCATCAAGTCTACTTACTTTAATTGAAGCAATCAAGGCAACACTGGATAGGCTGAGCAACACCACAAGTGTCCCCACTCAGAGGGCAACATTAATATAATAATCCAACATGAGGTCCAATCAAACTGAGAGCATTTTAAAAATAAAAACCAAATCAGATGTTACGTTCAAAATCAATTAAACATTAAGCATTTTGCAACGTTCATTTATCCTAACTATTTTTGCCTTTGTTTTCTCTTCCACAAAACCTAATTAAAGCCAAAGGGACACAAATAATTGGCCTGTCTCCATCATTACCAATGCTGTGAAATCACAGTAGAAACCTGTTATCATAATTTGATTGGCAGGTTTTATATCTCTGGTTTATTGGTTCAGTTGTATATCACCAAATAACCTTTATTCACATGATACCAACAGTGCATTGTAATTGGCCTGAGATTACTTCTTGTAATATTCTAATTATGCTGAAGGTTGTACAGTAAGTGACTGCAATAAATGGGATTAGCTACTTAAATCCGCAATAAAGTAACTGAGAAAAATCAGGAAACTGAAGTCAGATGAAAAACAATTAACATCACAGACTAAAAGAATAGAAATTGTGGTCAGTTGACAATGATGGCTTCTTCCCACTTTGCTCCAGTCACATATTTTACTTTAAACCAAATTTTCAGTCAAAAGAAAATCAAATATTTTTATTAAACATGCATTGTTTCATGGCCACTACTGATTTAATGTACTGCTGAATACTTACTACCTGTATTGGCTTTTTATATTTTTGCAATGTTATGTAAGATGTCATTCATAATCTAAAAAAAAGTCATGCAATCTTCCTGTCAACAACAGGTAAGAGTTAAAATGTTACAATGGTATGCAGTGGCTCTGACCTCACTAGCTGTTATCAACATTACCAGGAACAGGCAGTACAATTAGGACATAAGAATAGTGAGTAGGATAGGCCAGGAAGCCCCTTGGGCCTCATCGGCCATTCAATAGGTCATGGCTGATTTCCAACATCAACTCATTGACTTAGCGTCCACAGTTCCCTGCATTAGAGAATTACAATTCACTTCACAAGCCTCTGGATGAAGAAATGGTTTCTTATTTCAGACCTAACTTGCCAAACCCTTACCTAGAGACAGTTTCATCTACTTTTCATCTCCCCATTCATTGGAAACAGTCTCTTAGCATCTGTCGTGTCATGCCCTTGCAGAAACATATGTGTTTCGATGAGATCAGCGCGCAAACTTCTAATTGCCCATTCTGCTTAATCTCACCTAATCACAACATTCTCAATCCAGGAATGAATCTAGTGGACTTGTGTGCATTGCTTTTAAGGTGAAGGCATGGTTTGTTAGGTACCAAGGCAAAACCCCAAAATAGAATGCTGCGGGTGATTTCATCAAAGCACTGCACAATTGTAGCAAGGCTTCCGACTCATGACCTTGAACCCCTTCACACAGGATGCCAACATACCATTTGTCTTCCTAACTTCATGCTGCACCTGCATTTTTATTTTATGTATTTGACGTACACGTATACCCAATCCTTCTGAACACCAATATATAAACATTCCTCACTATTTAAAATACATATTGTTTAATATGTGTATATACATGTATAGAATATATTCTTCCTACCAAATTGAGTAACTTCATATTATTCATCTGCGGCCTGCATGGACACTCACTGGTTTATATCCTTCGCAGATCCCTTGTGTCCCCTCACAGTTTAATTTCCTACTAGCTTTGTGCAGTCAACAAACATGGATACAAACATAGAGCAGCACAGTGGATCAGTGGTTAGCACTGCTGCCTCACAGCACCAGGGATCTGGGATCGATTCCAGCCTTGAGCGGTTGTCTGTGTGGATTTCGCACATTCTCCCCCTGTCCATGTGGGTTTCCTCCGGGTGCTCCGGTTTCCTCCCACAGTCCAAAGATGTGCAGGTTAGGTGAATTGGCCATGCTAAATTGCCCATTGTGTTCAGGTATGTGTAGGTTAGTGGCACTAACCAGGGGTAAGTGTAGGGTGAAGGGGTAGGGGTATGGGTGGGTTTCTCTGCGGAGGGTCAGTGTGGCCTGTTTCCACCCTGTGGGGATTCTGTGGATACACTATACTTGGATAATACCTTCACTCAAGCCATCACAAGACAAACCCTGCATAATCCTTATGGCACAATCTAGAGCAGTTTGCTAACTGGAAATTGACCTGTGTGTTCATTTTCTATATTCTGTTCTTTAATCAATCTTCAAACCATGCTTGTTTATTATTCCGTACTCCATGATCCCTTATCGTGCAAACTCACTTTTTATGTAGCATCTCATAAAATACGTTTACAAAATCAAAATACAACACAGCAATTGGTCATAATTTATAGAGTAATAGTATGGAAACAGACCCTTCGATCCAACTCATCCATGCCAACTAGATATCCTAAATTAATCTAGCCTATTTCCTAGCATTTGGCCCATATCCCTCTAAATCCTTACTACTCATATACCCATCCAGATGCCTTTTAAATATCATAATTGTACTAGCCTCCACCACTTGCTTCACAGCTCATTCCATACATGCATCACCCTCTGTATGAAAAGGTTGCCCCTTGGGGCCTTTTTAAACCTTTTCCCTTTCACCTTAAACCTCAGCCCTCTAGTTTTGGGTTCCTCCACTCTAAGTAAAAGACCTTGTCTATTTATCCTATCCATATTTTAATAAACCTCTATAAGGTCACTACTCAGCCTTCAATAATCCTGAGAAAATAGCTCCAGCCTATTTAGTCTCTCCATAGGTCAAATGCTCCAACATTCTTGTAAAGTCTTTTCTGAACCCTTTCAAGTTTCACAATATTTTTCTTCTAGCAGGGAGACCAGAATTACTCACAATATTCCAAAAGCAGCCCGATCAATATACTGTACAGCCGCAACAGGACCTCCCAACTCTTATACTCAATGCACTGACCAATAAAAGCAAGTATACACTAACGCCTTCTTCACTATCCTATCTACCTGGGACTCCACTTTCAAGGAACTGTGAACCTACATTCCAAGGTCTCTTTATTCAGCAACACACCCCAGGACTTTACCATTAGGTGCATAAGTCCTGTTCTGATTTGCCTTTCCAAAATGCAGCACCTCATATTTATCTAAATTATATTCCATCTGCCACTCCTCGGCCCATTGGCCCATATGATCAAGATCCCATTATACTCTGAGCTAACATTCTTTGCTGTCCACTACACCTCCAGTTCTGGTGTCATATGCAAACTTATTAAACACATACCTCCTATGTTCATATCCAAATAATTTATATCAATGACAAAGAGCGGTGGGCCCAGCACCAATCTTCGTGACACATAGCTGGTCATAGGCTTCCAGTCTGAAAAAAAACGACCTCCACCACAACCTTCTGTCTTCTACCATTGAGCCAGTTCTGTATCCAAATGGCTAGTTCTCCCCATATTCCATGTGATCTAGCCTTGCTAACCAGTCTATCATGAGGGTCTACAATACATCCTCAAGGAGCTCAAATTTATTGAACATGATTTCCTTTCCATAAAACTATGTTTGCTTTTCCTAATCACACAATGACTTTTAAGTGCACTGTTATCCATTTGATCTACAAATTCATAGCAATTCTGCAAGGCCCCTTTGATAGGATCTACCAAACTCATGACATATTTTACCCAGAAGTTATGGGCAGTACACGAGTGGCAATCCAGTTTCCCACAGGTTCCTCTCCAAGTCGTACATTGCCCTGATTTACAACTATATTGTGGTTCCTTAACTTTTCCTGAAACAAAGTCCTGCAGATCTCTTTCACATTGCACCATGGACATATGACACTATAAGGGCCACAACAGTTCAAGATGATGGCTCGCTATCACTTTCTCAAGGGAAATTTCAGATGAGCAGTAAATGCTGCTTAACAAGTATTGGCCACATCACACGAATGAATAAAATAGGAAAACAATATTATGATGTCAGGCTAGCTCGACTGTTATATTATTTTCTGACCTGTCCATTTTGACTAACCATATTACATTTGCTACTTTCCAACTGCTGGGACTATTCTAGAAAATGGTGAATTTGGAAGATCACAACCAATGCAATCATTATCTCTGCAGCCACCTCTTTTAAACCTTAATAATGCAAACCAGCAGGTCCAAGTGGGTCTATTATCTTTTAGCTCCATCAATTTCTCCAGTACTTCTTCTTAACAACGATTAATTAAGTTCTATACTCTGAATAGCCTCTTGCTACCACTACTTCTGGTGTGATTTTTGGGTCTTCCACAATGAAGACATAAACAAAATCTTTGTTTGATGCTTCTGCCATTTTCTTATTCTGCTTTATCATTTATCCATCTCAGACTCTAAAGGACCCACATTTACTTTTGTTAGTCACTTCCTTATTGAATATTAGTTATTGCTCTTGCAAACTGTTCTTTTTTTGCAAGTTTACTCTCATGCTCTATTTTTTCTAACCTTATCATTTTTTGGCATTCTTTTTTGGTTCCTAAAGACGTCCCAATCCTCAGATCTACTACTCTTCTTGGCAATATTCTAAGCCTCTTAACTTTTTCGAACTTATTTAGCCTTGGATGGAACATTTTTCTTATGGATCTATTTGTTTCAATAGAATGAATGTTCATTGAGAATTCTAAAATATTTCTTCAAATATCTTCCATTGCTTTACTCCCATCCTACCTTTTAATCTGATTTCTCAATCTACCTCTTCCAACTCACCTGGCATGTCAATATACTTGGCCTTATTTAAATTTAAACATTTAGTTTTTTATTTAATTACATCACTATTGAACTCTTCATGAAATTTTATCATAACATTGCTATTCTTCCCCACAGCATTCATGATTATAAATCTTTTCCCAATACACAATGTATGATCTAAACAGGATGCTTTATTACTTGAATAATTTTTGGACACAATCTATGAACTCATCCCCGCAATCTAACATTGACTATTTGTTTTATTTACATGAAGATTAACACCCTCCATTATGATCGTATTATTTTATTGACAAGCACCTCTTCTTCTTCGATTAGCACTCAGTTAGGAACATTATAAATTATCCCCACGAGTGAATTCTGCATCTTGCTATTTCTTATCTACATTCATACTGATTCTACTTCCTGATCCTCTGATCATTCCAAGATCATTCCTCAATACTGTGTAATGCCATCCTTTATTATCAGGGTTGCCTACCTCTCCAATGCTCTCCTTGGTCTTTTGGAAATGTCAAGTAGCATGGAATATTCACTTCCCATCCCTGGTCACCATGTAACAACATTTTGGTAATGACTATTACATCAAACTCATTTCTATTTTTTCCATTAATTAGCTTGTTCAAACGTTTCATGTCATCAGATTGAGTGCTTTTGTTTGTAACTTCTCAACCACTTTCCTCTAATTTGACCTCATGCATCAATACTGTTACATCCTCTGTCATACATTCATCACTCTAATGTCGTTGACATTTTGCATTGGGACAGAGAATTATTATTTTTTCTTCTTTTTTTTTCTTTTTTTTCTCTCCACACTGATCCAGCTCCCTAAGAGCCAGCTCTCAGAGTGAACAGAACTCCTGACAACAGAGAGAATTATATCTGTTTTTATTCATTTGTGGGATATTGACATCATTGGCCCAACCAACTTGTTAAGGCCATTTCAGAGGGCAACTAAAAGTTAACAATATTGATGTGGACCTCAAGTCGCAGGGAGGCAAGACCAGGTAAGAAAGGGCAGACGGGTATTTATGACAACTTACAATAATTAGATTCCATTGGACTATCTTCTTTCTAAAGAAAAAGATTTCTTTCATCAAATTTGAATTTCACCATCTGTCTTGTGTGTTTTGAAAACCATTTCCCCAAAAAGGTTTCTATCAAATAAGTAGACCTGAAGGATAAAAATGTTAAAATTGAGTTCATGAACGAAATGTAGACTTTTTAAAAAATATATCATTGATTTCTAATGCAATCTACAACAAATACTAATCCAGTGATATTGCCACTGTACCAGCGCCTCCCTACAATGAGATAATCCTTTTTAATGTATACCTAAACTCCTGAAAGATCCTCCGAGTTCTAACCATGTACAGAGACTGTGACAGCCGGCTCCTTCCTCCTACTCTAGAGTTGGACCTCCAAGTCTAAAACTCTCCTTTCTCTCGACTGACCGCTGGGATCCAGTCTTGAACCCAGAGCGCCGGCGGCTTTGTGCTTTTTTCGTTGAAAGTTCTGGCTTTGCCAGTGACAATAAAGACAATACCAGTGGATTGAGGTGTATCCTGAAAAATCACACGGTCCTCCGTGTCAACTTCACCTGAAACTTCTCTGAACGGTCTACGGGAAAGTTTACTTGTCTCCACTCAACATTGAGTGGCAGAGAGAAGCCAAAACACGTTAACCCCTTTGTATAGGGGGATTCGTAATCCCTGAATAGGTTCGGCTATTATCTTCAAGTGAATGAACCCAACGCTCCCCCCCAAAAAAAAGTTCAGTAATTGAATCAAACTAAGACGTGAAAGGTATCGTTTTCACTACTTAGTCAAAAGTGCGTGCAACAGACACTGTGAATAGGGCTGAGGAAATGACCTGGGAGTTGCAGTGAGAGAGAGATAGGCTTCCATTTTCAAGAGAGCGGGAATCCGCCGGAGGTGAATGGAACTGCATTTGGAGACTGGCGACTGGAATTTTTTTTTGCAAGGAGAGAGGAAACCTTTGGAATATCCCTGATATCGCTCTAAATATTCGCAACAAATACACAATTTCACCCAGCAAGGGAGCGATGGGGTTGTCCGGGAGATGGGGAGGGGGGGGGGGGGGGGTATGTGGAGATGGAGTGAGTTACTCCTCACTGCCCGAGCACAGTTCCCATCCCTGACTCCGTTGCCAGGGAGCATGGCATCCTCCACGCATCTAACTGCCAGCAATACAAGGAATGAAATTAAAGCGGCACCGCCGCCCGTTCCTGACTGAGCCCGCTACAAGTAGCCCCTGGGTTGGTGTTTTATATGAGAAAACAGCTCTACTCAGCGGTGGAGTGGGTGTGTGTGTGTGTGCATATGTATGTGGAGTGTGTATGAGTGTTTGTGTGTTGTCTATGTGTAGAATGTGTGCGCGGAGTGTGTGTGTGGAGTGTATGTGCATATTTGTGGAATGTGGAGTGTGTGTGCAGTGTGTGTCTATGTGTGCGTGGAGTGTGTGTCTGTGTGTGTGGCGATGCGGGCAAGCCTCAAGTGTGTGAGCTGCATGTTAACGGGACTGCGGGCGCCACAGAGCGGTTCAGATCCACCTCTCCCTCTCTTCCTATTAAGAGCTTAAACAGTCAACCCTGCCTCAAGCTCATCTCGAATCCTTCCCGTTCTCGGTTCGCCCATCAATTCCTGTCCCACCCCGCCCAAGCTGTGTTGGAAAGGTGCCTGATTGTTGGCGTGTGCCTGTGAACATTATAGACAGGCGCAGGTGTGCGTAGGTAAGAACAGCAAACCCGAAGGAGATGGAAACAAAACACAGCTGGGATGCAAGTCCACCTCCAGAGGAACTGGTCGACAATGGAACCCGCATCCATGTTATTAAATTGAGAAAAAAAAAGCCCCATTGTATCAATCGACTATTTTGTTCGCTTCAGCGCCACTACGTATCAGCGTGTCATTGTCATATCAACAGGGGAAGTCCTGCCCGCTTCATTATTAGCTTCCCATTCTGCCTTTGAGTGGAACTGTCCTACTACACAGTTCTGATAGAAGGTTAGCCCCATCAGCGGCCCAGCTACAGATCCTGACCGATTTCACTGGGGGAATCCAGCTACTCCCCGGTGAAAGTACAACGTGCTAATCCCACATTCCCAGCTCCCACTGAGAGACTTGGCCCGTGAGACGTGAACAAATCGGACATATTCTTTGCTAACGAAGGTGCGCGTGTTTGGAATAGGCGATGAATGGGGTGGATAGCAGAGGCAGTGTATACCCCCTCCCCCACACCCCCCCCCCCTCTCACCTCGGCACCTCATCACCCAGCCAAACCATCACCACCCCCCTACCCATTCCATGTGGAGGACTGCAGGATGATTCATCAGTCTCGTGACAACAATATTAAGAAGAAACAAAACACAGCAGCCAAAACATGAATGGGAAAAGACCCCGTGGAAACCAGGGAGTCCCCGCATTCGCAAGCTTCCCTCCCCTCTGCCTTCACCTAGCGCCGTTATTCCCTCCGTCTGCAGCGGAAAACACTGGGCCCAGCGTCGCTGTGACCACAAGAGTGAACCGGGTCTTCAATGAACAGCGTGAGCACAGAGTGTAATGGGTGACAGGGAGATTCTGCTGAATCAGCCACTTGCCCAGAGCTCGGGCTCGGAGAGCAGCAACTAGTTTGTTGAAGGAATCTGCGCTTTCCTCTTGCTTTTTTTTGTGGGAGGCGTGGGGATATTCGCTGATGGTGTGACTGATGGCTTGCCCATTGATTGTTTTCATTTTACGATTTCTTAGACTAGTTAGGCTGACTACACAGCACCCAGAGCAGAGTGAACAGCCCTGGTTCAGCTCCCCCATGCTGTGTGTGTGTGTGTGAAGGCTGAGGGGACGGACGGGTTGGGGAGGGGGGGGGGGTGGATTAATATGCATGTGCTTCTTCCCTAGGCGTATTTCAGAGCTCTCAACGCTTTGTAACACACACAGAAAGAGCCTTAAATCAGAGCAGGATGTTCAGCATTTCCCGCACTTGCCCTTTGCATTTCAGCCTCCCAGCATCTACAGTAGAATTGTTTATCTATCTATAAAATATATCTGTATATATTTTAAATATCACTCGTCTTCAAATCAACGGCCTTCCAAGAACATCAGCATCTGGGAGGGAGAGCAAGTGCCGGATTTATGAACACAGGAGAGCCCGAACTTCGAGGGGACAGCTTCCCAGAAGCAGTGCCCACGTTGTGCGTTTCAATCAGAAAGCAGGCCTGACCATCAAGTGGTCCTCCACCCGCGCGCACTGGGTTCAATATCGCAGTTTGTTCCCTCTCGGTATCGGGCAGTGGCTGCATTTGGTCTGATTTTTTGCACGGTCAACGGGGAGGGAGAGGGGCTGAAGTGAAAGGGACAGACACACACACACACACACACATACAGAGATGGATATGCAGAATGCATTTCAATGCAAACTGGGAGACCCGGGTAAGAAGAAGCTGGCTGACAAGGTGGAGATTCCCCTGCATTTTGCAAACAGCAACTTGCTGGCAGCGGCTTTCTGCAATCCGGACCGCATCGGAACATGACCCACACACACACACACACACACACACAGAGCAGCAGAACGCCAGCGGACAAGTGCACTCCATAGAAAGACAGCCTGGAAAGCTGAGTAGGAATCTTTAACAAATAGGAATAGTCAGAAGACACAGACCTCAGAGGAGGATAAGGGATGATCCTGAATGGGCTGCTGTTCTTTTTTTTTTGGGGGGGGGTGATGTGGTGCCCGGGTCTGAATAGAGCACAGCATCGTTATTATGCATTACAGCATCTGCCAATTCAGTTGCTACAATCTCGGCATTTTACGAGACATGGGTTGTCCCTTTCACCCACCCTCTCACACCCCCTTCCTCCACGGTCACCACCACCACCAACAGCGATCCCCTCCTCACAGTACCTGCAGACATAAAGCAACAATAACAAATGCCGAGGCCACAGCGTGCATTTCAAATCCAGCTTAAATCCAAGTACCTTTCATCCAGTCCACCACTTGCTTGGGCGTCCACTTGCTGATGGGTTCCATAACCAGAGCCATGGGTGACCAGTTTTATGTGTGTGTGTGTGTTGTGTGTGTTACACGCCAGGCAGAGAACGGGAGGAGGGGAAGAGTAGGCGAAGTCTTTCAGAGCATGACTGGGGCACAGAGCAGAGTGGCCGATCCAGATGTGTGTGGGAGAGACAGAGAGAGAGAGAGGTGTTCGGACAGACCCCCGTGGCTCGATGCACACCGCACTGATCCTATCGAGATTTTGGCAGCAGCTACAGCGCACGCTGGCTGCAGTAACCTCAGGCACGGTGCGCCGGAAATAGCGCAATATGCAAAGTCAGGACTTGTCCCTCTTCACTCCCATCCTGCTCTTCCCAACTCTCTTTTTCTATATGTGTATGTATGGGGGGGAGGCGTCGTGGTGTGTGTGCAAGAGAGAGAGAGAGAGAGATGGACTGAGGATAAAGACAGCCTGGAAAGCTGAGTAGGGGCCCCGCGGCTTTAACTCCTGCCTTCCCCGGTTTAATCCAAAAGACAGAGAGGGAGAAGGGAGCTCAGGTTTCTTGCAAGGACAGAGGTTGCACATTTCACTCAGATTTCCCCTAACGATAGTGCGTCTCGATACCTGGCTGCAAACCCAGCTGTAAAATTACCTGGTGCAAACTCGCACCAGGAGCTTGATGAGGGGGGAAATGAATTCACACGTTCTGAGCCGCTTTGGTCGCTGCTGCTGCCCTCCCAAGGCAGCCCCAAGGGGGGGGAGAGCTTCCCTCGGCCCCACACTCCCACTCAACGGGCAAAGGGGACATTTCACACCGGAAACTGGGCTAGGGGAGTCCCGGTAATAATCGGCGTGCTGTTGAGATGGACGCCGTCAGCGGGAAACAAATTCAAAATCTAGTTATTATGGGAAAGGACGGACTGTACTGGAAAGTGACAGGAGCGGTCTCGCTCGGAGGGACTGTATAAACGCGAACCCAGTGAGAAATGTACTTAACATGCCAATGCTACATCTTCAAGCATTTCAAAAAGTAACTTGCTTCCTAGCCTAAAACTATGTAGATTTATATACATATCCCCTCTGCAAAAAAAAACCCGATCTAGCCGTTTTGGGTGGCGATTCGGGTGACACTCCCCATGAACCTTTATTCGCTGGAATACATGATTTGGGGGTGCTGGGGTTGGACGGGGGTTGGTGAAGGAGCAGTGCGCTCCGAAAGCTAGTGCTTCCAAATTAACCTGTTGGACTATAACCTGCCGTTGTGTGATTTTTAACTTCACTGTAATACGAGGAAGCAAAGATGTTACACTCATGCAGATTACAAAGGAACAGAGCTGGCCATTCAGCCTCCCTTCCCCCCCCCAAGCCTGCTCGCCCATGCTCGATCACGGCGGTCATTCACCTCAACGCCAAACTCCCGCCCTTCTCCCATGATTTTTGAAGTCATTGGGTACTAGACATATACTTGTCTCTCTTAATTGTTGTCAATGACTGAGCCTCCACAGATCACAACATTAACTCATTATTTCAATGATTTAAATTACAAAATTTAAAAGACATATGGATGAATATATGAATACGAAGGGTTTAAGAGGGATATGGTCGAAATACTGGCAAATGGGACAGATTAATTTAGAATACCTGGTCAGCATGGACCGAAGAGGCTGTGTTCCGTGCTGTACAATCCTATGACTCTTTGACTCATTGACTGCCATAAGGCTTCACATCAACTCTTGCTGTGGAATCATTCCTGTGATCACTGACCACCCGTGGAACGGCCCATTACCGAGGTCAGTTCATTCAACTCTGGGATGCACCACAACGTTACTCCATTCAAGCTGGTGGGGGGCGGGGGTGGATTTTGGAGAAATGTCAACAACATAGAATACGTCTTTGCTCACTATTGCCCTCCAAAGCCAGGACGGCCAAACCCTTCATTTAAAAATTAGCAATCACATATATATTTATGTACAAAGCAGCTCGGGATGCTGAAATACCCAAAACGAACCCTCTGAATCATACTTTAATGATGGAAATGTTGTGCACTTGGGCACCTTGACCGGATTATTCCCATAATGTCACCGGCCTTGGATGTTCTCTAGAAAGAAAGAAACAAGTCAAAAAAAGCACCCACTACTGCCATCCCAATAACTCAGAACACAATTAACGTTTAGACTTGGAAAAAGAATGCATAAAGTGCACGAACTAACTCAAATTATACTAACATATACCTTGATACTGCAATATTCGGGGGCTATAAAACCTGATGTTCTGGTGACTTTGCTGATGAATACTCTCAGTGTGTTGAGTGTTTTCTGATGTACACTGGCCACTTTGATACAGGGGAAAAAACCTTCGAGAACAGCATATGTCTGACACAATATACAATAATTCGCCTCTTACTCTCCCAGAAAGCTATTCCAGAAAAGTGTGCAATACTATTTCCCTACAACGGTAAAGTAACTTCAGGAAGTTCTTGATTGTTACTCCCAGCATTTACAGTATATATCGTGTTTCCATGAGTGAATTTGCAGTATTTGCTTATGGTTTAAGCACTTTATTTGTATTCTTAAACACAAACAGAAATTGCTAGAGAAACTCAGTAGGTCTGGTAGCATCTGCGGAGACAAGGCAGAGTTAAAGTTTCGAGTCCAGTGACCGTTCTTCAGAACTGTATTATTTGTATTCTTCCCCTTTTAAAACGTTGTTTCTATGACTTGGGTTGAGATTTCCCCTCAAACCCTCTTTGATGCTACGCCTGTTGTTTTTGCAATTCTGCCACAGATAGAGAAAAGTCATCAATCTGAGACAGGAGCTCTGCTTCTCACTCCACAGGTAATTAGAACCGTTTCTAACTTATCCTCCTCTCGTTTTGGGGATAACCATCCTGTAAACATACCGTCATTAAGCACTCTTCTAGACTCGCTGAGTCCAGCCTTAAGGAGGAACAGCAAATTGCCTTAAAAGCTCCTTAAGACCTGATATTTAAAGAAATCCGACAACAGCTAGTGAAAGAACATTGATTCCAAACTGTTATTGCAAATGTTTTAATTGAAATCTTAAATTGTATAAAAAACGAATTAAAACCTTCCTATATGTGTCGCCCCCTCAATTTCCATCTCATTGTTGTACAAGGATGTTGCCAGGTTTGGAGGATTTGAGCTATGGGGAGAGGCTGAACAGGCTGGGGCTGTCTTCCCTGAAGCGTCGGAGGCTGAGGGGTGACCTTATAGAGGTTTACAAAATTATGAGAGGCATGGATAGGATAAATAGACAAGATCTTTTCCCTGGGGTGGGTGAGTCCAGTACTAGAGGACATAGGTTTCAGGTGATAAGGGAAAGGAATAAAAAGAGACCTAAGGGGCAACTTTTTTTTTCATGCAGAGGGTGGTACGTGTATGGAATGAGCTGCCAGAGGAAGTGGTGGAGGCTGGTATAATTGCAACATTTAAAAGGCATTTGGATGGGTATATGAATAGGAAGGGTTTGGAGGGATATGGGCCGGTTACTGGCAGGTGGGACTAGATTGGGTTGGACAGAAGGGTCTGTTTCCATGCTGTACATCTCTATGACTCTATGATTCTACCTGTGGTAGTTCAGTCTGACTGTCATATCATTTAAATATTCACAGCAGATATTGGGCACTATAACTCCACACGATAGAGTAGGATATCTAAGACAAATCTTTTGAATTAATCTCTGATCCTCTGGAAGAACAAATTACTGATTATTTTTAAATAAATATGCACTTGTTACTTTGACTTTATCATGTTGTAACTAAATACAATTTTGTGAATCTAGAATGATAGTAAATGTGTAATTACTGTGGTCAGTTTTGTGATGGTTACTTGTATATTTGAAGAGATTGGTTACTCAATTGATCAGTTCTCTACTGGTTACCCAATGCTGTTTGAAATTCCTTTATATCTTATTCTGTTGGATAGTTGATTACATCAAAAATGTGGCTATTTGAGTCAAGCACAATTCTTTCATCCACTGATATCTTGTGCTTTGAAAATTCTCTGCCAGCCCCAAGGCTCAACTAAATATCAATATTTAACATTTGTGAGATGGCAGTGCTAACCGCTGAACCACCGTGCTGCCCCAGCTGGTATTATTTGAATTAATAGAAGTGCATGCAATTGATCTTGAGAGCATTTCAAATGTCAAAACACCTGTATTGACAACAACCTAAACACATTTGCAATTTCAATGTCAGAAAGATCCTCAGCCATTTCTCAAGAACACTACAAAATAAACAAGTGGGTCAAGCCACACAAACCGATATTCAAGCAGAGACGAAGGGTGCAGGTGCAACATTCCTTGAAAATGGAGTTGCAGGTAGACAGGGTAGTATGAAGGTGTTTGGCACAATTGCTTTCATTGTCAGAACATTGAGTATAGGAGCTGGGATGTCATGTTGAGGCTGTATAGGACATTAATAAGGCCACTTTCAGAATGCTGTGTACAATTCTGGTCTTCCTTCTATAGGAAGGATGTTGTTAAACCTGACAGTGCAGAAAAGAATTACAAGGACGTTGCAAGTTTTGAGTTAAAGGGAAGTGCTGAATAGGCTGAGGCTTTTCCCCCCTGAGTATCAGAGACTAAGGGATGACTTTACAGAGGATTAAAAATCATGAGGGACATACATAGCATGAACAGCCTACGTCTCTTTCCTAGGGTGGGGGAATCCAAAACTAGAGGATGAAAGGGGAAAGATTCAAACAGGACCTGAGGGGCAACATTTTCACACAGAGGGTGGTGCATTTATGGAATGAGCTGCCAGAGGAAGTGATGGAGGCAGATATGATTGCAACACTTAAAAGGCATCTGGATGGGTATATGAATAAGAAAGGTTTAGAGGGATATGGGCTAAATGCTGGGAAATAGGACTAGGTTAGATTGAGATGTTGGGTTGGTAGGGGCAGGTTGGACTGAAGGGTCTGTTTCCGTGCTTTGTGATTCTATGTTAAAAGTGTGGTCAAGGAAGTAGGTTTTCTGAAATGTCTTCAAGGAGATAAGTAAGGTAGAGAGGCGGAGAGCTTTGCAGGTGATATTTGAGAGCTTTGGGCTAAGGGCAGCTAAAACACTATGACCAATAAAGGGGCAATTAAAACTGGAGGTACTCGGGATGCCAGAATTAGATGATGGCAAGCATCTCAAAGCATTGTGGGGCTGAAACAGATTACAGAGTTAGGGAGGGGCTAGGTGGAGGAGGAACATGTTGAAAATTTTTAAAAAGTAATTGCTTAGCTAGAAGCCAGTGTAGGTTAGTTAGCCTGTGGTTAATGGACAAGCAGGCAGCAACTTTGGATAACCTCAAGTTAATAGAGAATTGAGTGTACAGAAACAAGCCAGGAATACAGTTGTAATAATCAGGTACAGAGATTGGGCAGGATTTCCATGCTAATGCTGGGACCTAATTCAGCAGGACTCTTGACATTGCATAGCGAAGTGTTTGCTTATACTGTAGTCGTGTTAGACCTGCCGTAAAAATGGCTTGAGTTTCCCAGCAAATGTTTAACCAATGGTGAAAACTCCAATGTCAACATTAGTTTCATCCTTTGCCATATTGCAGCAGTACTGGACTTTGTCAGGTTTAAGATAGCCTAACCACATGTGTATTAACTTATTTAAAGTAGAGCTGTTGGCAGTCAACTGAAATGTGCAGAAAAACTCCAAGGGAAATACAAAAGCCTTGTTAGATGTTCTCACCAAACAACTGTTGTCTTCCTTAGCCTGAGTAACAATGAACCTGCACACAAGCCAACTTATTGTTTACTTTAAAGCAAACAACTGTGGTTGCTGGAGATCTGAAATAAAAACAGAAGTATGGCAAAACTCAGCAGAATTTCATGAAGAATCACTGCAGTCATAATGTTCACGCTGCTTAGCAAGTTTTGAGAAGATTTGTAGCTCAGGTTGAGGTTTTGGATGTAGGCTTGCTCGCTGAGCTGCAAGGTTCATTTCCAGATGTTTTGTCACCCTACTAGGTAACATCTTCAGTGGGCCTTAGGCAAAGCACTGCTGAAAATTCCTGCTTTCTATTTATATGTTTGGGTTGGTGATGTCATTTCCTGGGGTGATGATATTTCCTGTGGTGAAGTCACTTGCTGTTCATTTTTTCAGGGGCTGGTAGATGGGGTCGAACTCAATGTGTTTATTGATGGAGTTCCGGTTGGATTGCCAAGCTTCTAGGAATTCTCATGCGTGTCTTTGTTTAGCTTGTCCTAGGATGGATGTGTTGTCCCAGTCAAAGTGGTGTCCTTCCTCACCCGTATGTAAGGATACTAGTGAGAGAGGGTCATGTCTTTTTGTGGCTAGTTGGTGTTCATGTATCCTGGTGGCTAGCTTTCTGCCTGTTTGTCCTATGTAGTGTTGTTACAGTCCTTGCATTGTATTTTGTAAATGACATTAGTTTTGCTTGTTGTCTGTATAGGGTGTTTCAAGTTCATTAACTGCTGTTTTAACTCCCCTACATCAAAGCCATCTTGGAAATGACTACCAGTCTACTCAGACCCCTTGGCATCATGGTAGCCCACAAACCAAAACAGCAGCTAATGAACTTGAAACACTCTATACAGACAACAAGCAAAACTAATATAGTTTACAAAATAGTGCAAGGACTGTAACAAACACTACATAGGACAAACAGGCAGAAAACTAGCCACCAGGTTACATGAACACCAACTAGCCACAAAAAGACATGACCCTCTCTCACTGGTATCTTCACATACTGATGAGGAAGGACACAACTTCGACTGGGACAACACATCCATCCGAGGACAAGCCAAACAAAGACATGCACAAGAATTCCTAGAAGCTTGGCATTCCAACTGGAACTCCACCAACAAACACATCGAGTTAGACCCCATCTACCACCCCCGAGAAAAGGAATAGGAAGTGACTTCATCACAGGAAATAACGTTAACACTGCTTTCTTCCCATGGATGCCGCCAGACTCGCTGAGTTTCACTAGCAATTTCTGTTTATTTTATAGCGATGAGAATTTGTCATCTTAAACAGACATTGCTTTACTTCATGTAAATTCGGGGTTTTTTTGTATTTTTGAAAGTGGACTAAAATGGGAAAAGGACTGTTGTGAAACCAAATGACTGTGGAAGGAATTGCTGTTCTTTGAAAAACAAGTTACTGACACTTGTTATGAAAGTGTTTACATTGCTGCTTTATTCAAGCAGTTGGGTAAGCTGTTTGTAGATGAGAGGGCACCTGGGTATGTATTGAGCAGTTTTGCAACAGATTGAGCCACCTTCAGACCTTTCTGTAAAATGTGATCAATCATGGATGCAAAGGCTATCAGCTGATGATTAGAATTATAATCCCTACAGTGTGGAACCAGGCCCTTCAGCCCAACAAGTCCACACCAACCCTCTGAAGAGTATTCAAACCAAACACATTATCCACCGTATTACTTTACATTTCCCCTGACTAATGCACCTAACGTATACATCCATGAACACTATGGGAAAGTTAGCTTGGCCAATTCATCTCATCTGTGCATCTTTGGACTGTGGGAGGAAACCAGGGCACACGGAGGAAACCCATGCAGACACAGGAGAAGGTGCAAACTCCATGCAGACAGTTGCCCAAGGCTGGAATTGAACCCGGTCCCTGGCACTATAAGTCATCAGTGCTAACTACTGAGCCACCATGCTGCTTAGTAATGATAACTCTGAATTGTTTCTGGGCAGCTGAACAGATTGTGGGTGTCAACAATGCAGAGAGGAACCCTCAGACTGTTGTAAGGTGAGATGGTGCTCTGCAGCAATAATACCTGACGTCTGAAGAAAGCCAGTTATTTTCTTCCACCAGTTGCTGTAAACTGTTGCCTTTAACTGGTAATTTGCATTTTGTGAACTTTGCAGTTCAGAAATAAGTCATCCTTTGCCTCTTGCAAAGTGAAAAGAATCTTGTAAAAGGAGACCAAGGAATAGAAAGTCCTGACAAGTTGAAGGATCAATTCAGCAAATTCTGTGCACTGGTGCTAATAATCTGTGGTTCCCAGTTGTTCTTTTTATCCCCTTTAGCCATAAAGTAAATGTTTTCTTGTTTGTGTCTGCGTGTGAATAGGGGTTGTAAGAGGGGACTAAGAGATATAACTGGTAGAGCCATATAATGATATTTCCTAGTTGTTTACTTATGGTTAGAATTTACTTATTGGCAATACCAGGTTGTTCTTGAAAATTACAGGAACCTGGCCAATATTGTTTGTTTGCAGCAAAAAGAAAATCAAGAATCCATGAGATATAAAGCAAGCTCAGTTGCTTTGATTAAATTATTAAATTTTGTGGCAACACTGGAAGCAGTGATGTTTGCACTTTCCTAAGTCAGTCATTACAAGCAGTTGGGTAAGCTGTTTGTAGATGAGAGGGCAAATGAAACATTTGCATGGTCGGCCATGCCTCTCCTTACAAAAGTACACATCATCTTTTTTTTGGAAACAATGTTTGACTATTTATTTAAAGAAAATAGGTCAGAATTTTTTTTAAAATCATGATCTCAACTGTCTAGCTTCCTATGACAATACATTATGTGAAATATTAAGTTACACAAAAGATTGAGATAATTAGTAATAAGAATTTTCGCACCTGTTAGTTCTATTTTTGTACTTAGTTTAATCAATTTCTCCAAAGCAATGTAATGAAATTGTTGTTAAGGAAACATTTCTGGCAGAATCACCGAGTCCTGAACAGTTTTATTTGTGTCTGGCACTAGTCTGTCACACCTCTAGGATGTGAGATGTAGCTCGTTGTATCCTTGAGATATAAAGCATACTCAGTTGCTCAAAGCATTATTTTCATTTGGAAAAGAAATCTCACAAAGTAATAATAAGCTACAAAAAATTCCATGAAATTATGATTGAGTAAAGGTAACTACAAAGACGTGAGAGATAAGCGAGCCAGAGTGGATTGGAAGAGGAGTCTAGTAGCAAAGATGATGGAGTAACAATACCAGGAGTTTCTGGGGGTAACTCGGGAGACATAGCAGAAATTCATCCCAAGGAAGAAGATACATATTAAGGGGAGGATGAGGCAATTATGACTGATAAGGGAAGTCATAAACAGCATAAAAGCAAAGGAAAAAGATTAACAATGTGGTGAAGACTAGTGGGAAGCCAGAGGATTGGGAAGCCTTAAAAACATGCATAGGATAACTAAAAAAGCAATAAGGGGGAGAGGATGAAATATGAGCGTAATCTACCTTGTAATATAAAAGAAGATTGCAAGAGTTTTTTTGACATTTGAAAGGTGAGAGAGAGAGCAAGACGGGAGTGAACATTAGACTGGCTGAAAATGAGGCAGTAGTAGTAACAATTGGGAACAAAAATGGTGGAGGAACTGAATAGGTACTTTGCATCAGTTTTCACAGTGGAAGACACCACTAGCATACCAGGAATTCAATAGAGTCGGGGGCAGAGGTGAATGCAATGGTTATCACAAAGGAGAAGATGCTGACGGAGCTGAAAGGGCTGAAAGTGGATACATCACCCAGACCAGATGGACTACGCCCCAGGATTCTGAAGGAGATGGTGGAGAAGCTTGTGGAAACATTGGTGGTGATCTTTGAGGAATCACTGAACTCCAGGAAGGTCTCAGAGAACTGGAAAATGGCTAATGTAACACCCCTGTTTAAGAAGACAAGGAGGCAGAGAACAGGAAACTATAGGTTGGTTAGCCTGACCTTGGTTGTTGCTCAGATTTGACAATCCATTATTATGGATGAGATTGCAGAGTGCTTTGAAGTGCATGGTAAAATAGGGCGGAGTCAGTATGACTTCAAAAGGAGGTCATTCCTGACAAATCTGTTAGAATACTTTGATGAGGTAATGAGCAAGTTAGACGATGGAGAGCAAATAGGTGTGATCTATTTGGATTTCCAGAAGACTTGACAAGGTGCCACACAGGCGGCTGCTAAATAAGACAAGAGACCATGTGTTGGGGTAAGGTTCTGGCATGGATAGTGGATTGGCTAACTGGCAGAAGGCAGAGACTAAGGCTAATGGGGTCTTTTTAA
This sequence comes from Chiloscyllium plagiosum, assembly GCF_004010195.1. Lineage (NCBI taxonomy): Eukaryota > Metazoa > Chordata > Chondrichthyes > Orectolobiformes > Hemiscylliidae > Chiloscyllium > Chiloscyllium plagiosum. The sequence continues at coordinate 10,354,663 of NC_057724.1, forward strand.
AGATGGAAATGTGTTGCTGGAAAAGCGCAGCAGGTCAGGCAGCATCCAGGGAACAGGAGAATCGACGTTTCGGGCATAAGCCTGAAGAAGGGCTTATGCCCGAAACGTCGATTCTCCTGTTCCCTGGATGCTGCCTGACCTGCTGCGTTTTTCCAGCAACACATTTCCAGCTCTGATCTCCAGCATCTGCAGACCTCACTTTCTCTTCTTTTTAAAGATGGCAGCCGATGACTAATGGAGTTCCAAAGAGGTCCATGATAGGACCACAACTATTTATGTTATACATTAACGACCTGGACAAAGGAACTGAAGGCATTGTTGCTAAGTTTGCAAATGTCTCAAAGATAGATAGAGATATAGGTAGTGTTGAGGTAGCAGGGATGCTGCGGAAGAACTTGGATAGGCTCGGAGTGTGGGAAATCAAGTGGAAGATGAAATTCAATGTGGGAATGTGTGAGGTTATGCACTTTGGTAGGAAGATTAGAGGCGTAGGCTATTTTCGAAATGGGGAATGGCTTCTGAAGTGGAAAGGGACATGGGAGTCCTAGTTCAGGATTGTTTTACAGTTAACTTGCAAGTTCAGTTGGCAGTTAAGAATGCAAATTAATCCCTAAGTGCAGATAGAAACCATTTAACACATCGAATCTGTACTGACCCTCCAAACAGCATCCCACCCAGACCCCCACCCCCCACCCTATTCCTGTAATTCTACATTTAAATGGCTAATCCACCTAGCCTACATCTCTGGACGCTGCAGGATAATTTAGCATGGCCAATTCACCTAAAATGCACATCTTTGGACTCAGAGGAAGCCAGAGCACCTGGCAGAAACCCACACAGATACAGAATGTACAAACTTCCACCAAAAGTTGGAATCGAACCTCTGTCACTGGCACTGAGACAGCAGTGCTGACCACTGTGCAACCAAACCACCCATGAATGCAAAATTAGCATTCATTTGAAGAGGGCTAGAATACAAGAGCAGAGATATACTGCTGAGGCTGTAAAGTCTCTGGTCTGATTCCATTTGGAATATTATGAGCAGTTTTGGGCCCTGTATCTAAGGAAGAGTATGGTGACATTGGACAAGGTCTAGAAGAGGTTAGCAAGAATGATCTCAGGGATGATATGATGAGTGGTTGAGGACTCTGGCTATGTACCCGATGGAGTTTCGAAGAACGAGGAGAGGATCTCTTTGAAACTCCCAACATACGCCTGCATACAGTGGACATGGAGAAGATGTTTCTACTAATCTGCCAAAGCTTCAGAGTGAAGGGACAACATGTTAAAACTGAGATGAGAAGGAATTTCTTCAGTCAGAAAATGGTTAATCTGTGGAATTAACTATAGCACAGGGCAGTGGAGGCACACAATTCATTGTGTGTACTTAAGACAGAGATAGATATGTTCTTGATTGGTAAGGGGATCAGGGATTACAGGGAAAAAGCAGGAGAATGGGGTTGAGAAACACATAAGCCATGATTGAATGGTGGCTCAGACCTGATGGGCTGAATGGTCCAATTCTGCTCCTCTATCTTATAAATGTTAAATCATTAGCTGGATTCCAAACCTGTAACTCATCCATCCTATTCTAGATTCCATAGTAAAAAAAAATCTACATGAATAATTACTCAAGTTCTTTCTTCTCATGCTTATTAATGTCTCCTTGAAAATTACATGATTAGATCTGCATACTCAATCTAACATTTAACTGGTCATATAAAGTATAATTAGGATTACTGGAACATTAGCATTGAATTACATATACTTACTATGAGCTTCCCTTTTGTTGCTGCAAATTTTGACTAATTCCCTTGGGTCTTAAAATTCACTTGGAAGATTTTTTATGTATAAAGTAGGAAGTTTGATTATCAACTTTCAATAAAACTTGAGACTGAACTGAAACCTGATCTGACAGAATATGGGCATTGCACGTTATTCTGAAATTTTAAAAAATTCTTAATGTGTGAATCCTAAGGATCAGCAGACCTGGCATATTTGTAACATTTATGCAATGTTATATCTCACACAGGGACAGTTTTTCCCCTCACAGAGGTCAGTGATTTAAAGACTGGCTTTCAGGGAGATTTTACTGAAATTATACTGAAATAAAAACAAACAGGAAAAAATAATGCAATATTTCACTTAGTACATGGACCGCTTCACAATAATAACAACTGTTGATAGCTAAGTTGAAAGATCAGCATATTGCCTGAAGATAGCCATCAGTTTATTTGGCAGCAATCATTCACTGATGAATCTTGGAATATATCTTGCGAAATGAGATCAACTGCTTCATCCTTCAGTCAGATTCATGAGACATTCCAAATATTTAAAACTGTGGTCAGATTCAAGGCAAAATAAACAGAAAAGACAGCGATCAGGGACAGAAGGGTGTGACTCCAGATGAGACAGGTATGGCAACCCAGAGGAAGCATTTGAGGAGACCCAGCCCCTGTTAATGTTCAAAAATTGTAAAGTCTATGCAAACTGTGTGGATGAGAGTGACTAGTGGAGTTCCACTGAAGTCAGTGTTGGGACTACACCTATTCACATTATATATTAATGATCTTTCTCAGACCCTCCAGCTCATGCTCTGGTAAATCTCCTCTGTACCTTCTCTGGTGCAATCTCATCTTTTCTATAATGTGGTGACCAAAACAATACACAGTACTCCAGTTGTGGCCTAACCAGCATTTTATATAGCTCCAGCATACCCTGTCGTATTCTGTGCCTCAGATAATAAAAGAAAGTATCTCATATGCATTCTTAATCACTTTACCTACCTGCCTTGCTTCTTTCAGTGATCTGTGGGTATGTACTCCAAAATCCTCATGATTGTGAGTGCTTTCCAGAGTCCTACCATTCATAGTATAATATCTTTCCACATATCTTACCTCTCCCCACCAAGTGCATTACCTCACATTTTTACAGTTGAATTCCATTTGCCACTGCTCTACCCACCTGATCATTCCATTGATTTCCTCTTGCAGTTTATGGCTATCATTATCACTATTTACCACCCTATCAGTTTTCATATCATCTATGAATTTTATCATAATCCCTACATTTAAGATCAAATCACTAAGTACACCACAACAGCAAGAGCCCAAATACTGAGCCCTGTGAAACTCACTAGGAACAGACTTCTAGTAACAGAATCGTCTTTTTACCATCGCGCTCTGATTTTTTGCCTCCCAGCTAACTTTGGATTCAATGTGCCACATTGCATTATAGGAGAACTCTGCCACTTAATAGAGTCCATCTTCTAGATTCCCTAAAATTCCAGTTTCTTACTTCAGATTTTTGGCACCATGATACTCAGACTTGGGATAATGTACCTGATCAAATAAATTTGACTTCTCTTGTGAGAGCTATTTTCTCTCAATTATGGATAAACATGGTAAATTTCAAAAAGTAAGCAAAAAAAATCAGAAATAAAACTGTCTTTTTTTAAGTTAGTAACAGCAATCAAAACATGGAAAATAGCCAAACTCCAATGATATCATACATATATCTTATTCTAGCACATAAACTTTGCTACCACGTCATCTGATAGAGATGCAGTTCTGGAAGAGACAGACAGTTTCTTGTGACAGCAAAATGGAAGCTCACAAGATGTCCCATATAATTCCAACCAACAAGGAGGTCTTGTGAGTCGTGGTACATCTGTGCTTCTTAGTCACAGGCTCTGGGTTCAAGTCCATTTCAAGGTCTCAATGGTCAAGGAAGATGCATTATAATGCCATTAAACAGGTGGAATCTCAGCTTTTAAATACTTCGAGTACTCGCCCATGGTCGGCAGAAAGAGTAGTTGAGATTTCAGCAATGTGATGAAACTAATTTGGAGCTTTACCAATACTATTCATTGTCCCAGGCTATAACATGCCCATAAAAGTTATATTGCTGCAGCAACCTGATTCTTTGGGGGCCAGTATGCTTGCCTGGTGTCAACAACGCAAGGTTTGATTCCTGTTCTGGCTGAGTGCATTTGCAACTTGCTTCCTTACCTATTTGGGATAGCATTGTAAAGAACTCAAGAAGAACAGCACCAGTCAACATCACACTCCAGTTATCAAGAAAGAAATTGGCACGATCAAGAAACTATAGTATGTCTGAGCTCCAGTTGTGCTCACAATGGTTCAAACTTTTGAAAATAAAAATATTTTACACAGAATGTCATTTTGGTGTTTTGATTTGTCTCTAGCATTTCTCCCATCATTTAATAAATACATTTACCTACATAAATACTTTTCTTTATTACACTTTTCTGTATTTTTTTGTCTCATCAACTTATATCTGCTCATTCTTCACAGAGAACATATTGTAGAATCATAGAATCTCCACAATGTGGAAGTAGGCTATTTGGCCCTTTGAGTCTGCATCAACTCTCTGAAAAGCATCCCACACAGAACTACCCCCTATCCTATCCCCACAACCCTGGACCTCCCATGACTCTTTCATGCAACCTGCATATCCCTGAATACTATGGACAATTCAGCATGGCCAATCAATCTAACCTGCATATCTTTGGACTGTGGGAGGAAACTGGAGTACTCAGTGGAAACCCACTCGGACATGGGGAGAATGTGCAAACTCCACATAGACAGTCGCCCGAGGGTGGAATTGAACCCGGGTCCCTGATGCTGTGAGGCAATAGTGCTAACCATTGAGTTACCATGCTGCCCTCCCTGTTTCTCATACTTTCCAACAGTTATCATATCCTCTCCCACCTATTTCTCACAACTGCTTATTGACTTGAACTTTCTCCAAAAAATTACCATATAAGCTCTGTTTTCCTTTGTGCATCACTTCTTATCTCATACTTCCGAAAAATCACTTGGTTTCTGCCTTCCCAGGTCTCTTCATTTTGTCTCATTCCTATTTTAAAATCTCTTCAGATAAATCTCTTGACAGCCTCAGTATATTTTTGCCATTGTTCATACCCTTTCATCAATTATTTAAAGCCCTCTCTGTTTCTGGTGCTATCACATCGAGTATATCCATTGACAGAGATAAAATGCTGGAGAAACTCAACATTTTGACAGCATTGTGGAGGGAGTCCAGAGTTAACATTTTGAATGTGACATGACTCTTCTTTAACTATGTTCTAATAGAGCAATTGAAAGTATCTGCACTATAGTACATTCTGTCTAGTTTCTTGCATCTGATTGTATTACATAACCAAATCCCTGAACCCTATTGGAAAGATGTTGTGAAACTTGAAAGGGTTCAGAAAAGATTTACAAAGATGGTGCCAGGGTTGGAGAATTTGAGCTATCAGGAGAAGTTGACTAGGCTAGGGCTGTTTCCCCTGGAGCGTCGGAGGCTGAGGGGTGACCTTATAGAGTTTATAAAATCATGAGAGGCATGGATAGAGTAAATAGACAAAGTCTTTTCCCTGGGGTGGGGGAGGGTATAGGCTTAGGGTGAGAGGTGAAAGATATAAAAGAGACCTAAGGGACAACCTTTTCACACAGAGGGTGGTATATGTATGGAACGAGCTGCCAAAGGAAGTGGTGGAGGCTAGTACAATTGCAACATTTAAAAGGTATCGGGAAGGGTATATGAATAGGAAGGATTTGGAGGGATGTGGGTCGGGTGCTGGCAGGTGGGACTAGATTGGATTGGGATATCTGGTCGGCATGGACGGGTTGGACCGAATGATCTGTTTCCGTGCTGTACATTTCTATGACTCTTACTGACAGCATCACAAATTTTCTCAAGAACTTAAAAGATTCCATTATGATATATTTTGTGAAACATGAGCATCATCTCATTGCAAATTATCAGTCATCTAACTTAAATGGAAACATGACCACCTCAGTCCAAGTTAAATGCTTTGCTGGGCCTCACTCACATAAGCATTTGTACACCAAGACAGTCTATTCACTTTATAATCCAGTTAAGATGTAAAAAAAAAGAGAAGCCGACAATAATTTTTAAAAATGCATTTTCTATTCAGTAATAAATGGCTATAATTTAGTTACAGCATCTAAGACAAGATATACAGTGTGCAGATGTCATACAAAACATTTGGAAAACAAACTTGAGCAGAATTCCACCCTAAAAATGTATCACAGGGATATTATTAAACTATTCATTTTAATATTGTTAGAATTCCTTTACTTCTTCAGCTAGGCTGAACGTGGGTCCCTGGTGCCACTTTTGAAATTAAAATAATTTTAGCATGTCACTCAGAAGCATCTCAAAATATATTATTGGCAATTAACTAATCTGAAGGGTAATATTTGAAAGCCAAACATGACCACCATTTCGCACAAAGAAAGACTCCTAAATCCCACGTGCAGTTGTAGAGTTGTCCATTTTCAATGTAGGAAGTAAAATTAGTGACATTTAGATGGTGAAATGGTGAAACAACAGTAATGCAAATAGACTGGAGTGCATATTCAAAGATGATTAAAATATCACAGGGATTTAGAAAATAATCAAAACATCTACCAGAATGCTAGCTTTTGGAAAATTAGGATATAGGAGAAGGAGTAGTCCAAGTCAAAGCAGCACCTGAAGAAACAATTGTACAGGCTATTTATGGATTTTCTCATGCTTGGGATGAAAAGTGACAAATTTATATAATACTGGCATGAATGTACTACATAGCATGTTTGTTCTGATCTTCATCACTGTCATTACCTTGTTAAAAATATATTCAAAAAAGGCAGAAAATTTGAATGGATAGAAAAGTGTCAAAGTGTCACTGACAACAGAACAAATTTAGCCACACTGAACTATGCAGAGCCATTGACTGCTTGATGGCGTTGTTTCATTCAACATTGGAATAGGAGCTGTTTTACTGCAAGATGATGAGATGAACCCGTCACTTATTTTATAAAGAAAATGACTTCATGTTAACAAAAATATTCAATAGTTTAGAATGAGACATTGTGTTGTGCTGGTTCTACGTCATTTTGAAATATACATTAGTAACAACATGGAAGAAACTTATTTACATGGACCACAATTATTTTGATTTTCTTTGAAAAATTCTGGGATTATTTTGTGATATTTATGATTATTTTGATGGAGCTTCATTCTTCAATCCTGTAACTTGAAAATTGTCCATGTGCCTGGAAAAGATAATATCATTGCGAATGCATGATCGGGAGTACATATGCAAGAGAGAGCATGATGTCGCACAAATGAACCTTTGTAAAAACAGTTGCAGTGTAACCCAATGTATATTTGATGAAAATGTTATTATTACTATTAATATTATCACTGTTAGTATGATGCAGAGTTAGTGTTAAAAAACGTTCTTTGAATAATGGAAATGCCTCCAACCCCTTTCTTCTTTGGAGATGGAAGCGTGATATAAACTTATTTATGTACATTATAACTATTTATTTTATGCATGGATTTTCTGTGTCTAAAGTTAATAATAAACTTGCATTTCTGTAGTCATGGTGATTTATTTTGCAACTGTTTGAGTGAGCTTCTTTTATAATACTAATGGGTTTACCTTTTGATGTTTTATGACTTAGCAAGATAAACTGATCTGCTTTAAGGTTGAGAGAATATGGTATTAATATACTAATGTCATAACTCCAATAAAAATTTCCAGTCCTTTGGATTTTGTAAGCTAGAGAAATACCCTTAGCCCACAGGGAGAGACTTCTTTTAGTTTCACTTTGTTTTGGGCCGATCCATGGAGTCCTTGGATAGAGATAGTTGAATTGAGTAATGCTCCTGAGAAGAGGATAACAAAGCAAATCTACTTTAGATTATCTTAGAGTAAGGAGTAATGATAATCCCAAACCAGAAATGTTTGGATACAACCCCAAATTGTTTACTTGAAGCTGATTAGGTTTAAGCTCTGGTATAGGATAGCTCTAGGAAGAAGCTGCCAGTGTCCTAGTCTTGAAGCTAAAATCACAGTAAATCAAGGTGTCAGAAAAATATTTTGGTTTTCTTCCAGTGAGTACTGTACAATAGGTGCTTTGGGGTACTGCTCAAGGGATTTTTTTTTTGGAACTTGCAAAGGAATGTTTGGGGATTGATGAGATTTTGCTTTTATTGCATGTTCAAAATCTTTGAATTTGTGTTTTAAAGTAAAAAAAAGTTTGATTTATTCTACTTTATCTTCATTTCTTTTAGCTAATACGTTTATTTTGCTTTAAAAAATCTGCAACATTGTGTGCCTATGTTTCAGCGAGAGAACAAAACATGTTCTATCTGGATTTCAATCCGAATGTGACTTATCCAATAATAATGTCAGCTCAGATCATAACAGTATAATCAAATTTCAAAACAATTCATCAAGAAGCCTGGATAATCACAGAACATTATATGGGCAGTAGATGGCTCAGCTCCCTTCCTCTAGCACACTCAAGAATTCTCTCATGCATGCATTGATTTTTGTAAAACTATTAGATAGTTAATGGTTTAATACCACCTATACTTTTTCTCTTCAGGATTGAACTTAAGGCAGCAAGGTCAGCTTTTCCCAGTCACATTCTCCATACAGTATAAATTATTCTACAATAAACAATTGATTGCATAAAATTTAATGGTATTTATCTTGAACATTTCAAAATTACACTGAAAATGTTCAACAAATAGCGTTCAATTCCTCTGCCTCTGCATGAGCTAGTGTTCCTGCAGCAAAAGTGCTTTCGGAAACTTTTTCTTAAAACTTCCTGAGTCAAATAACATTTCCCATTCTCTCATAGCAGAAGTATTAAGAAACTAGCTGCAATAGAATACACACCTGAAATACTGCCATGTAAAAAACAAACATTGCTAAAAAAAATACAATTTAATTTCCTTTGGATTGTGCAAGAGACCATCTTGTTGAACTTAGGTATGCATTACTCCACACAAATTTTATTAATGTTTCATCTGCCCTGGAAACAGCCGTGACTTTGCTTCATTGCAGTATTTAACTCCCACACAGCTCAACTGACCAATAAAGCTTCACAATTGTTCTGTCTTTTCTTTGAATATGAAAATCTATGAGGGCCAGAGTTAATTAACAGGGATGGGAATAACTCATAAAACAGATTTTTTTCATTTGAAGTTGTTTCAGGGCAACTCTGCTTAATATTGCAAATGAATACATTTAAAAGTTCCATAAGCTTGACCCCAATTTGAAATCCTACTTTAATAATAACACATTTCTTAAATTCACACTATAAGGAAATGATTAACATGCATCATGAAGATGCCTGAAATTTTCTATTCTCATCACAAGAAAATATTGTGGGATTTGCTACTAGACGAACACAATATATTTTCAGCAAAATGCACCTCCCCAAAACTTAAGTACCTTGGAAGCATCATTCAGGCCAGGAAAACTTTATTTTTCTTTATTTCCATCGATTTCTTCTGTAATTCCTGCCTCTATGGAGAGTTTCAAAGAAATTTCACTTAGAATTATTAAACCACAGGAATACAGGTTGAGAGGATTGATTTGCAATGCCAAGAAAATGTGGCTAAACAAGATGAAATAAATGATCAAGATTACTAATTCATATTTACTAATCTATTCCACATGCTGTTATGGTCCAAGTGTCTACAAATAACAGAATCCGCAACTAACATATTCACGAAAGGACTGAAGCACTCCAAGATCAGTATAATCTGCTCTGATTCATCATTAAATCCAACTTCTTCCTCAGAATTTGTGTCATCAAGTAGCAAAGACCCGATCCCTCTGTTTTGGGAATTTTGTCACACAATGCTTCTTTTGAGTCATATCTGAAGGAAACATTAGTTGCTCCTTGCATATTTTGGGGTTTCATTCATCTATTATTGTTGTTTTAATTTTAAGTTCTGCTGTAATAATGAGATCTGCAAAAAGGGCTTTCAGAATTCCATTGTATCTCTATTGTGGATTATTTTAAAATGTTGCAATAATTGAGTTCTCTACTGTATCATTTTGGTATGTACTCATCCTGGTCATTTTAACACAGCGTCTTGCTCACATGCCCACTTGTCTATCATCAATATGCTGCAATGCTCCAGCAATCTGGAGGAGCAACATCTCACCTTCAAATTATGATGTGGAAGTGTTGGACTGGGGTGGACCAAGTTTAAAAAATCACGTAACACAAGATTATAGACCAACAGGTTTATTTGGAAGTACAAGCTTTCGGAGTGCTGTGCTTTCATCAGGGTTAGTGGGGCAGGATCATCGGACACAGAATTTATAGTAAAAGATCAAAGCGTCCTACAACTGATGCAACATGTTGAACAAACCTAGATTGATGTTAAGTCTTTAATCACTTAGAATGGGATGCAGGTTTCTATTGATTAATATGTAAATCCTAGAACGTCTTTCAAGTCACAGTCTCAAGACCAAGCAGACACTACGAAAATGGATGAATGGACAACGTGCAACAATCTGGGCACTAGATTGAGGTTTTATAGTGCCCAGATTGTCAGTTTTATATAAAAAAAACTGACTTGCATTGTCAAAATACTTTTCATGCACTCATTATGGAGCATTTTACAGCCAATGAATTACTTCTTTGCAACAGTGACAGAGAAAGAAAGGAATAAAAATGATAGTGGGTGTACAAAAGGCAAAGATGGTAAAATACAGTTTGAAAGACATGCAGTAGCGAAAAGATAAACAGAATATTAAAGTGAATTTACAATGTTTCAAATCTAGGGAGTTCAAAATATAGAGGCAAAAATGAAAGGCGCATTATGGTATCAGAGATAAAGAATGCTTTGAATGGATCAGTCATTGATGGTTAATAATGCAAAAAATAATAAAAATGGAAATGATGAGAGGGCAGAATGGAAAAGTGTACATATTTCAAAAGGTTTTAGAGCCCAAGTTTACAAAGATAATATGCAAGAGAGTGTTTTGAAAACAAGAATCAGCATTTTGCAATCAAGGCATTGCTCAGTGTAGATCAACGAGCACTGGGTGATGGCTGAGCAGGACTTGGTGCAAGTTAGGACATGGGTAAGAGAGTTTTGGACGAGCTTAAATATATGAAGGATGAAACAAGAAATTCCAACCAGGCATATAATGGAACAATAAAGTTTACATGTAACATAGAACCTAGGAGCAGAAACAGGTCATTTGGTATTTCAAGCCCACTCAACTTTTCAATTGGATCATGGTTGATCTTTTATCTCAGTGCAATATTCTGCTTTCTCCCCATATCCCTTGATGCCTTTAAGATCTAAAAATCTCTCTCTCTTTCTGGAAATGTAATCAGTGTCGTGACCTCCACAACCTTCACTGGTGGAGGGTGGTGGTACAGTTTCACTATTCTTTGAAGGAAGAAATGTTTTCTAATCTCAGTCCCAAATGATCTACTTCATATCCAGAGACTCCATTCTCCATTCTAAACTTCCAACTAAGAAAATTGCATCTCATCTGTACAGCCCTGTTAGAATTTTATGTTTCATTCAGATCCCCTCTTTTCCTTCCAAGTTCCAGTAAAGATAGGCCCAGTCAAACTAATCCTCCTTATCGGACAGTACTGTTAGCCTTGTGAATTTCCACTGCATTCTTTTATGGTAAATATATCCTTTCTTAAATAAAGGAGAGGTAAGATTGCCAAAGTCCCAGATGATCATAGGGCTTCTCATGAGAAAGAGGAGACTGATGATGATGAGTTTAACCTGAGAGTCACCATGCCTCGGGCAATGAGTGAGGATGAGAAGGCAAGACCTTCAAGGTGATCTCAGCTGGCATGGGAATTGAACCTGTGCTATTGGCATTACTGTGCACCAGCCATCCAGCCAACAAAGCTAACTGACCCCTCCTTGGCCCAATTTCTTAAGTATGGAGACCAAAAACTACACACAATACTCCAGCTGTGGTCTTACCAAGACCATCCCTATTTCTGAACTGAAATCCTTTTGCAATGAAAGCCAATATACTATTGGTTTCCTAACTGCTTGCTTCACTTGTGTCTACTTTCAGTAACTTGTCTTCAAGGACACCAGGTCCCTTTGTACACTCTCACTTTCCAGTCTATCGCTATTTAATTACTACTCTGCTTTTCTGTTTCTCGTACCAAAGTATATAACTTCATATTTAACATTGTAATGCATCCACCATTTGTTTGTCATTCACTCAACTTGTCAAAAAACACATGAAGCCTCCATGCATCCTCCTCTCATCTCTCAATTCTGCCCAGGTTGTGTCATCAGCAAACGTGAAAAGATTATATTTGGTTCCCTCATTCAGGTCATTCAGGCTAATGAATAGCTGGAGACCCAAGCGCAGATCCTTGCAGTACCATTACCTTCCACTCATAAAATGACCTGTTTATTTACACTGTTTCCTTTCTGTCAACCAATTCCCAATCTATGCCAATATATTACTCCCTATTCCTTGTGCTTTAGCTTTGCCAACAAACATCTTATGAAGGATATTATCAAGTCTTTTGAAAATCCAAAAATATCACATTCACTGGTTCTCCCTCATCTATTCCACAACCTCAAAAAATTGAACACATTTTTTAAGCATTATTTGCCTTTCATCAACCCATGTTTTGTTAATCCTTTGAATGCTTTCCAAACATTCTTATTTCATCTCCTACAATGAACTCCAGCAATTTTCCCACTACGGATGTTAACAGGTCTGTAATTTCTGTATTTTCTCTTGCTCCCTTCTTTGGTAATGAGATTGCATTTACCAACCTTCAATCAGTTTGGAAGTGCTCCAATCTCTATATTTTGGAAGATGACCACCAAAGCCTCCGATATTTGCAGGGACATCTCCTTTAGTACTCAGGGATGCAGATTATCAGGCCCTGGTGATATCTCTGCCTTAACCCCTTATTAGTTTCCTAACATTTCTGGGAGGTTATTTACATCCTCTTTTGTGAAAACAGTACCGAAGTATGTGTTCTATTCTTCTGCCGTTTCTTTGTTCTGCATTATAATCACTCTAGTTTTTGACAGAAGGGGATCTGGATTTGTCTTCACTAAACTAAAAAAAAGAACTGTGGATGCTGGAAATCAAAAATAAAGACAGAAATTGCTGGAAAAACTCAGCAGGCTTGGCAATGTCTGTGGAGAGAAAGCAACATTTTGGGTCCAGTGACCGTTCTTCGGAACTGCAACAAGCCAGATCCCAATAGCAATTGTTCTCTCCTCTTCTTTTGAGGGCAATCTGCTATTCAAAGTTCAATTCTCAATGGCAACCCAAAGTTCCAATCAAAAAATTAGAAAAGTAAATAAAAGTAATGGTCTTAACACTGCTCTCACCTCCGTATCATTCCCCAATTATGACTCTACCTCAGCTCATTAAAGATACTACATACATTCAAGTCGTTATGGAAAATTGTTTTCCAGTGTTGCAATAAAAAGTCAAAACTAATTTCATAAGGCAAACTAAAAGAAACCAAGACAATTCCAGTACTTGAGAGTCTTCAACTAATTATTTTTATCAATAAATAAACAGAGCCTATTTCAATGCAACCACAGAACCTTTACTTTTGGCATTGGAATTTCTTTTAACACCCAGAAAATCTAAGCTCTTGGGCTGTTGTCAACTTTCTCCACTTTCATAGAACATAGAACATAGAAGAATACAGCGCAGTACAGGCCCTTCGGCCCTCAATGTTGCGCCGATCCAAGCCCACCTAACCTACACTAGCCCACTATCTTCCATATGCCTATCTAATGCCCGCTTAAATGCCCATGAGGGAGAGTCCACCACTGCTACTGGCAGGGCATTCCATGAACTCACGACTCGCTGAGTAAAAAACCTACCCCTAACATCTGTCCTATACCTACCCCCCCTTTCAATACTACAAAATGTTCACTCACCCCCTTTCAATTCTTATCTAGTGTTGTCCAATTTCCTGTACCACAGAAACCCAGTTGCTTTCCATTTCTTTTCTAAAGCAGCATCTGTCTTGCCCTAGCCACACGAATAATTCCACTTCTTCAAACTAATATTATTTGCAACCAAGAGAAGGCAAACATAGCGTTTAAATACCACAAATTGAACAATTTGGCTGAAAAAGGTAGTAGCAACTTGTAATTACTTCACAGTTTCATCTCCCGAACAATTTTAAACATGAAAATACATATTCCACCTAGTGGCAGACAAGTTAGCTACTCCGAGTAAAGTGATTGAGAGTGTAGCATTGAAGAGGACTGCCTAAGTTTAAAGCAGCAGGCCAGTCTGTAAAGTTCAACCCCAATTTCGATCTTTGCCTATAACCCCCTCTTTCACAGTCCGCTTCCTTTGTTTCATTCAGAAATGTGCTTCCAAAACAGTGTTACTTTTATTGTGTGGGAGGGGAGGAGACAGAAGAAAGAGCATTAAAGCTTAAGGATGAACACAGGGCCAACTCCCGCTCCTTTGTAAAATTTCTGTTCTTAGCGCAACGATGAAATAATTCAAAGAGAGGTCCAGCTTTGTGTGTTGGGGTTGGGAGGGAAATAGAGAGTGCAGATTGTCACGTGACTCGGCTCCAACCTTATAATTTCACCAGAGACACTCTCTTCACAACCTCACGACTTTTTCACGATCGTCAAACATCGTAAATAAACGTCGCGACGACGTGCAAAGCAAAAAATGCAAATCAACAGCACCCCTTTCCGCATTCTCCCCCCGGCCAAGATAAAAATCGTGCCTCAGGGTACTCCAACTACACCCCGTTGTCAGGCCAGGTTAGGGGAGGACGGCCGTTACCAGGGAAGGGAGGCGGGACTTCCGGCTTGGCGCCGTTGCCATGGCAAGAAAGATGGATGGAGGGAGGGAGCGGGGCAGGTGGGGGAAACTGGGTGAATTCCCGTTCGCGCCTGCGCATCTCGCTCCAGTTCCCCGCCGAGCCTGGGCAGAGGGCGGGCGTCGATTGGTTCCTGTCGCCTCGCACGTCATGATCATGAGAGCAGGTGCGATTGGACGCGTCTGATTTTATTGTCTGGCTCGGAGAGCTGGAGAAATCTGCTGAATTGATATTCTTCTGATTTTTTACAGGGCTTAAAGGTACGCGCGGCTGATTTTACCGTGAATTCAACTGAATTTAGAGGGATTTCTCTCGTCCCCTCCCTCCTCTCCTCCTCTGCCGGGCTGCGGTGGTGAACAGGAGGCAGCGGGGTGCGATTTGTTTTGTTATTTTAGAAAGTGGCTAAAGTTGCCGTGGTTAGCGTGGCCTGGCCTGGCCCTGCCCGGCCGGGCCCGGCCCTCCCTCCCCAGCGGCTGGTAGGTCATCCCCGTGAATTGAAGTACTCCCCACTTCAGACTTCCCAGTTCAGAGTCATGGCACGGCCGCCCGCAAACTTTCCGTTAGCAGAGAGAGGCGGGTGGCGTGGGGGAGGGGCAATCAACTCTCCTCTTTCCCCGAACCGTCCCGCCAACGGCACCTACTCGGTTAGCCGCCCACCTTCCACCCCAATCCGGCGGACACTCTCTTTCCAATCCACCCTGTCCTGGCGGTTGGGGCAGGCGGGCGGGGAGGACACACACAGCTTGGAGGATTTCACTAGAATGGCCCAGGCGCTGCTGACTCCACTCATGCGCACTTACTGTAATCTGGCTGGCTTCATTCACTTTGGGAGGGTGGGCACTTCGTACAATTCTGCTGTAACCACAGTCAAGTCCTTAGAATACATAACGCAGCACGCTGTATACTAGTTTCACACTAAAGTAGCCCGCTTCCACTTTAATATGCTGTAAATTAACAAGTGCAACACTTTAACTGAAATGTAACACCACAAACTGTACATCCGATGCCATATCTAAAATGAATTTTGTCTGATATAAATACAACATGTCAGGCAACACAGTATGTTCTAACAGTATAATCTATTATATTATAGACCCCCCCATTTAAAATTTAACCTAATGTGTAATATTACAATTGTGCAAAATTAACTGCAGCCAACAAGGATGATTTAAAATAACATTGCAAATGACAAAGACATAAATCATAGAATGTATTTTGTATATAAAGGTGCAGTTTAGCACCCATGTAAAGTGCAGTGCAATTAAATATAACTTGGCACACTATGTATTACAGTTTAGAAGCCAACAATGTAATTTAACAAATTTAGAATTACAAGCTTGACATAATTTAAGGCAGCGCAATATAATTGAACATGCAGTACTGCTATCCAATTCAATGCAGTGCTGCATGGTTTATTGTGTAACACCAAATTTGATTACTCTTAAGTCTTTTGGTTCTCCAAACCCACTTTTGTTACTTATCTGTCTTACGTACTGTAGTTACTAAAAATCTTAAGTTAGTGTTTATTTGTAAATCATTGTATGAAAACTATATTTTAAAGAAAGTAATTGTGGTGCATGCCAATAGAAGATATTACGAGAGAGTTTGCAGCAACTATTTTTAAACTTGTGGGAAAGAGCTCTATGAATATTTTGCATAATGTTTTTGAAATGAGAAGGTCAAGTTTGTTTGAAGTATTTGGATTTGTTATGTCATTTTCTCGTGTCAAAGTAAAGGAAAACTTGCCTGTCACTCTGTTCAGTTTGTCATGCACTTGTCTGCTTTTAGAACAGGAAAGTTTACTGTTTAGTTTTTACTACTTGCTAAATTAGCTTTCCTTTGTTTTCTTTTGAATCTTTTTCTTACCAGTAAAATGTATCTTCCACAGCTTTGGGTCCAACCTTTAAATTGTTTCAAAACATTTTTGAACCGCTTGCAGTGCTAAATATTGTTTGGCATTTTAAAACAAAACAGAAAATACAATCATTTACAAGTTATAGTCACTTACCTCTTTATTCCCTCCCTGCTAAATTTCTGGTTGGAGTGATAGACCCATAATGCTCTTAGATAGGGAGTTCCAGGAGTTTGATTTATATATTTTCAGAGTATCTGTTTTATGTGGCGGAATAAGTGTCGATAAACAGAGGACACATCTAATATAACTGGCAAAGAAAAAGGACGTGGAATGTTTTTATTCAGCAATTCATGGAAATTTGAATGCAATTTGATATTATGGTGATGAATATAAATTCACGAATAGACTTCAAAATGGAACTGGTTAAATACATGAAGGGAATAACTGAATTTTTCTTTCTGGATTGAAAGGATGGTATAGTGCAGGAGAAAACCAATAATTTCATGATCATTTAGATGGCATCATAGATTATCCTTTCCTTTCTTTTGTCCTTACTAATAAATTCTGAAGTTACTTATGTTGCTCTTCACTGATGTTTACCTAAATCAGTTAATTCGTTAAAACTTTAATATCGTGTCGTCTTAATATATGCAGTCTTTACACTAACAGCTTGCAGCCATATAGTAGATATTGCAGTAGTTCTAAAATCACTTCATGAGAGCAATATCAAACGAAATTTGACACTAAGCTACAAAAGGAAATCCACAGACATGTGACCAAATCTTTTCAGAAAGATTAGTTTTAAAAGAGAGGAGAGAGAAGTGGGGTAGTAGGAGAGCCCACACCTTGGGGCTGAAGTATCTAAAATAACTATTCAAGTGGTAGAATACTTAAAAATCTCAGGTATGCTGAGGCCTTTTGTTTTGGGGTTCAGGAGGTTTCAAACATGGGGAGGTGCAAAGCCATGGAAGGACTTGAAAGGATGAGAATTTTATTGTTGTGAGCCTGTTGCACCTAGAGTCGTTGTAGGTTAGTAAGGGGTGAGAGGAGAATAGGGTTTGTTGGGAGTTATGGTTGCTGTGAAATATTTATCTACATTTATACAGAGTAAATTGGCCTGTTATGTGTACAGCCAAGTAGAAAATGAGGAATAGGAAATGTGTTCTGCAGTTTCAACTTGTAATCACTGATAATGCCAAGTCATCTTTTTTGCACTGAATACATTTGAATTAAGGAATATGAATTAAGCTGTACGAATTGTTGATTTGTTCAGTAACTTAAGTGGATGGCTGACTATATATTACATCCTCTGACAATTATAAATTATTCACATACTATTCTTTGAATATATGGTATAAATGCAACAGAAGTAGCTGTTTTGTATTTGTCTATTTGTATTCTGGAGATTTAAGTGTTAAACTATAAATAGCATTTTAACATGCAAAGCTTCTAATTGAAAATTTATATATTATTGACTTGGTGTTGATTATTAATATTGCTTGGTTAACATTGTTAATTTGCCTGGTATCTTTGAGCTATTTATTTGTTGAGGCATTTAAGAAATTGTAACCTCCAAGGCAGAATCGTGAGACATGTTTGTGTTCATGTTGTGGTTTATGATCTATCGGATGCTTTGGTGTGGAAGTTGATTGTGTTAATGATAAAACTTGTAGTGCTCAAGACAGTTACTGTGTAAAACTCACTGCAGCTTTAGGTGTTTGCACATGCCTAGTAAAACACACAAATTTGAACGCGCTGTGAGTGATACCCTGTTTGTCCGTCAAATGCAGTTTTTGCAGATGCATCAGCACAGAAACCAGTCATTTGACCTGAACATTTTATACCCAATTCCAGCTGGAAATGATTGGTCATGTTACAACATGTTGAGATGGAGGATTACTGCGGTTTTTAATGCTGGACTTGGTCATAAGTGTTGCTGAATAACCTCTCTGGTTCTGAAAACCTCATTCTGGAAGTCCAGGATGTCATTATTTCTATTCCATGGTAAATTCCATAGATTTTTTAATTAATAACATTTGTTTTGTTTTAATATATCACCTATATTAATCACATGTAACCCAAACTTTATGCTACTTTCCAAGTTAATTTAAAAAGGGAAAAATATTGTTTTTTAAAAAAACTCTTCTACATTTGAGAATGCTTCAGTCTGATTGAAGTCCTCAAATAGCCAATATCCTTGAATGCCACAGATTACATACAGATGATGCCAGATTGAAAATGATGTTTTAATAGGGGAATTCAACCACTCAAAGGTCACTTGATCTAGTGGACAAGTTTCTTCCTTTCTCCAGTGAACAGAAAACTTGGGCCATTGTCTCAAAGTTTGCAGGGTGATAAGACAACTATGCCAAATATGGTATGGTCTATTACCTAAAGAAACATGTCATAGTAAGTTGAAAATGCAGTTGCAACAACCAAAAGAGTGACATACTGGCTTGCACTTTGCCACAGTAATTGAGCAATAAGAATAATTTTATTTTCTTTGGCAGGGCCTTGGGAAAAGTCCATTTCTTTAAATAAAAGAACACAATCTCTTCCTCAACATGGGTGCAAATATGCTGTTACCATTCAATCATACCTTTTGAAATGTTGAAAATTACTCCTTTTGAAGAAACCAGTTGTATTTTTTGTATTTAAAAACCACTGGTTTCACCTCCAGCTGAGGAACCGTGCAGTGCGAGGTGGAGGAGCAGTCTTGTCTTACAAAGTTATCTTCGATCGAATGTGACAGGAGGGTCGGGAGCCAATGAGAATGGGGGATTGTCCGCAGGTATGATTGAATTGTTACAAAATGTGACCAGGTAAACTTGATAGTGTTTGAAGGAATTTGTTAATCAGAGTAGATCAAAGATTAATCTGGGCTGCCTTGATCCTACCAAGCCACCTAGCACTTGAAAAATTTATAATTACACTATTCACAATGGCTTGTTCCCTAAAACCTGAAATATAGACATTTCTGGAAGCTAGAAATGTGGGCAGTATTTCAGCTGACCAAAAAAAGTCATCAATCAGTAATATATCCAACAGCAATAAACTTTCTTTCTGTTAACTTTAACTGTATTTACACAACAGTTGCTGTATTGATATGAAGATTGATATCTAAGTGGATCTATACCATAATTTTGGAAATGTTGCAAATCAGTTTGCTTCACTTTGATGCCACAGTACAGTGGAAATACAGCCCAAGATGCAATGATTGGACACTCTAAACTTTTCTTTTTTACTTTCATCAAATGAAGGACATTACTGCAGCAGATGTTTAATTTCAGGTACCTTGTTCTAGTCAAATTCCATAAGAACACAAGAACCATAAGCTTCCGTAGGCTATCAGTTCCTCGAGCATTCTCTGTCATTTGCTAAAATCGTAGCTGATCTGATTGTGACCTTTACTTTTCTGTTTATCTCCCAAATCTCTTGACTCCCTTGTTAGTCAAGAATTGATGTAACTCACCCTAAAAATATTCAATGGCCCTGCCCCCACACAGTACTCTAAGTCAGGGGATGCAGTATGTGTGGGGAAAGGGAGGAAGAAAAGGGTGATTCCATAATTACCTAGGAAGATTAGTTTTTAGAAATGGATGTAGGCCAGATTATGCAGTATTTACTTTTTATGTTGGAAAACATATTAGTGTTGTCTATTATTAATAAAACACTAAGTCAAATTGCTTTCATGAAAAAGTAATAGTGATGAGGGGGTGGTTGTGACATGATAAATTCTTTCTCCTTTGCATAGATGCAACATGTCACAGAGTCATACAGCATGGAAACATATTTTTTGGTCTGACTCATCCATACCGACCAGATATCCTAAATTAATCTGGTCCCACTTCCCTCTTAAACCCTTCCTATTCATATGTCAAAAAGTGTGGCGCTGGAAAAGCACAGCTTCATCTCCTGATGAGGAGGCTCTGCTCAAAACGTCAACTCTCTTGCCCCTCGGATGCTGCCTGACTGGCTGTGCTTCTCCAGTGCACACTTTTTGACTCTGATCTCCAGCATCTGCAGTCATCACTTTCTCCTTCCTATTCATATACTCATCCAGATACCTTTTAAATATTGTAATTGTACCAGCCCTCTCCACTTCCTCTGGCAGTTCATTCCATACATGCACCACACTCTGTGTGAAAATGTTGCCCCGAAGGTTTCCTTTAAATCTTTCTCCTCTCAACTTAAATCTACTCCCTTTAGCTTTGGGCTTCCCTACCATGCAGAAAAGACCTTGTCTATTCATCCCTCCATGCCTCATGATTTTATAAACCTCAGCCTCTGAGGTTCCAGGGTAAATAGCCTCGGTCTCTCCTGAAAGCTCAAACTCACTAACCCTGGCAACATCCTTGTAAACTTTTTCTGAACTCTTTGTAGTTTCACAACATCTTTCCTATAGCAGGCAGACAAGAATTTGTATGCAGTATTCTAAAGGTGGCCTAACCAATGTCGGATACAGCCGCAACATGCCTCCCAACTGCTGTACTCAACAAACCGACCAATAATGGCAAGCATACCAAACGCCGCCTTCACTCTCCTATCTACCTGTGACTCCACTTTCAAAGAACTATGAACCTGCACTCCAAGGTCTCTTTATTCAGCAATACACCCCAGGACCTTACCATTAAGTGTATAAGTCCTGCCCTGCTTTGCTTTTCTAACATGTAAAACCTTAATTTATCTAAATTAAACTCCAACTGCCTCTCTGGCCCATCTGATTAAGATCCTGTTCTGCTGAGGTTACCTTCGTTGTCCACTGCACATCCAATTTTGGTGTCATCTGCAAACTTACTAACTATGGAGATAGTGAGAACTGCAGATGCTGGAGAGTCAGAGTGGATAAAGAGTTGAGCTGGAAAAAGCACAGCAAGTCAAGCAGCAGAGGGGAAAGGGAGTCAATGTTTCAGATCAAACCTTGAAAGTTCCGATATGAAACGTCGACTCCCCTTCTCCTCTTGACCTGCTGTGCTTTTTCCAGCTCAACTCTTTATCCAAATATCTCCTATATTCACATCCAAATCACTTGAATAAATAAGGAAAGGCAGTGGACCCAGCACTGATTCTTGTGGCACACCAGTGTCACAGGCTTCCAGTCTGAAAAGCAACCCTCCACCAGTGCACTCTTGTCTGCTACCTTTTAAGCCAGTTCTGTATCCAATAGTTAGTTCTCCCTGTATTCCGTGTGATCTAATCTTGCTAACCATGAGGAACCTTGTTGAACGGCCAATTGAAGTCCATATATTGAAGTCTTTTGTTGTATGGTTTTATGCCTGTATCCAAGAATTTCAGTTCAAGGTAGACTACTTGAAGAGAAGTAAAGGTCAAAAAGAGTTGACAAGATTGGGCTTCTAATTACATTTACAGATAATTTCATAATTGAGCATTAATTTCAAAAGTACAGTTAATTTACAGTTTTCTTTCCTTCAGAAATTTGACAGATTTCTTTATTTGGATTTTGAAATAGTAGCTAATTGTTGAAGAATAGGAAGCATTTGGCACTAACTCCTAATAAACAGTTGTCTTAGTAATATAGAACTTGAGTATTGATGGCGAAAAGATTCATTCTGTTGAAACTTTTCACCTTGCACTCATCAATTCACAGGCATAAGGGAAACCAATATTTAAATTGTATGAGAAGGGAGTGAAAAGGGAATGCAAATAGGGGTGGGAGGGAAGTCTATCCCTGGTGGTGGGGTCTCTTTGTAGGTGGCAGAAATGGCGGAGGGTGATGCTATATATGCGGAGGTTAGCAGGGTGGAAGTGAGGACCAGGGGGTTCTGTCCTTGTAGCGATTGGAGGGGTTGGGTTCAAGGGCGGAGTTGCAGGAAGTGGAGGAAATGCACTGGAGGGCATTATCGACCACGTGGGAGGGGGAATTTGAAGGAGGAGGCCATTTGGAAAGTTCTGTGGTGGAATTGGTCCACCTGGGAGCAGATACAGTGGAGACGGAGGAATTGGGAATAAGGGATAGTGTTTTTACAGGAGGCAGGGTCAAAGGAGGTGTAGTCCAGGTAGCTGTAAGAGTCAGTGGGTTAGAAGTAGATGTCCATAGAGTCGTACAGCGCAGAAACAGACCCTTCGGTCCAACTCGTCCATGCCGACCAGAGATCCCAACTGAAACTAGTCCCACCTGTCAGCACCTGGCCCATATCCCTCCAAACCCTTCCTATTCATATACCCATCCAAATGTGTCTTAAATGTTGCAATTGTTCCAGTCTCCACCACTTCCTCTGGCAGCTCATTCCATACCCGAACCACCCTTTGTGTGAAAAAGTTGCCCCTTAGATCTCTCTTATATCTTTCCCCCCTCACCCTAAACCTATGCCCTCTAGTTCTGGACTCCCTGACCCCAGGGAAAAAGTTTTGCCTATTTACCCTATCTTTGCCCCTCATAATTTTGTAAACTTCTATGAGGTTACCCCTCAGCCTCCAACGCTCCAGGGAAAAACAGCCCCAGCCAGTTCAGCCTCTCCCTTTAGTTCAAATCCTCCAACTCTGGCAACATCCTTGTAAATCTTTTCTTAACCCTTTCAAGTTTCACAACCTCTTTCTGATAGGAAGGAGACCAGACTTGCACGCAGTATTCCAACAGTGGCCTAACCAATGTCCTGTACAGCTACAACATGACCTCCCAACTCCTGTACTCAATATTCTGACCAATAAAGGACTTTCCCAAAATGCAGCACCTCACATTTATCTGAATTAAACTCTATCTGCCACTTCTCAGCCCATTGGCCCATCTGGTCCAGATCCTGTTGTAATCTGAGGTAACCCTCTTTGCTGTCCATTACACCTCCAATTTTGGTGTCATCCGCAAACTTACTAACTGTACCTCTTATGCTCGCATCCAAATCATTTATGTAAATGACAAAATGTAGCACCGATCCTTGTGTCACTCCACTGGTCACAGGTCTCCAGTCTGAAAAACAACCCTTCACACCACCCTCTGTCTTCTACCTTTGAGCCAGTTCTGTATCCAAATGGCTAGTTCTCCCTGTATTCCATGAGATCTAACCTTGCTCATCAGTCTCCCATGGGGAACCTTGTCGAATGCCTTACTGAAGTCCATATAGATCACATCTACTGCTCTGTCCTCATCAATCCTCTTTGTTACTACTTCAAGAAACTCAATCAAGTTTGAGAGACATGATTTCCCACGCACAAAGCCACGTTGACTATCCCTAATCAGTCCTTGCCTTTCCAAATACATGTACATCCTGTCCCTCAGGATTCCCTCCAACAACTTTGCCCTCCACCAGCATCAGGCTCACTGGTCTATAGTTCCCTGGCTTGTCCTTACCACCCTTAAACAGTGGCACCACATTTGCCAACCTCCAGTCATCAGGCACCTCACCTGTGACTATCGATGATACAAATATCTCAGCAAGAGGCCCAGCAATCACTTCTCTAGCTTCCCACAGTTCTCAGGTACACCTGATCAGGTCCTGGAGATTTATCCACCTTTTATGCGTTTCAAGACAACCAGCACTTCCTCCTCTGTAATATGGACATTTTGCAAGATGTCACCATCTATTTCCCTACAGTCTATATCTTCCATATCCTTTTCCACAGTAAATAATGCAAAATACTCATTTAGTATCTTCCCCCATTTTCTGCGGTTCCGTAGAAAGACCGCCTTGCTGATCTTTGAGGGGCCGTATTCTCTCCCTCGTTACCCTTTTGTCCTTAATGTATTTGTAAAACCCCTTTGGATTCTCCTTAATTCTAGTTGGCCATGTTGAGTCAGTTGCTGGAAATGGAAATGGAGAGATCCAGGTAAGGGAGGGAGGTGTCTGAGATGGTCAGGTAAATTTGAGGTCTGGGTGGAAAGTGTTTGAAGTTGATGAACTGGTCAACCTCCTCGTGGGAGCATACGTTGGCATCGATACCGTCATCGATGTAGCGGAGGAAAAGGTGGGGAATGGTGCAGGCGTAGCTGACTAAGATGGACTGTTCCACGTATCTGAAGAAGAGGTAGGCATAGCTGGGGCCCTTGCAGATGCAGATGGCTAACCCTTTGATCTGGAGGATGTGGGAGGATTCAAAGGAGAATTCCCTCTGACTCACCAACTCACCTTCCACTGCAAGAAGTGCAAAACCTGCACCCACACCAACACCTCCCCTCTGTCCAAGGCCCCAGAGGATTCTTCAATATCCGACAGAGATTTGTACTGACACACACACGTCACCTACCATGTTTGTTGCTCGTGATGTGGTCTCCTCTGCATTGGGGAGACAGGATGCAAACTTGCAGAATGTTTCAGAGAACATCTCTCGGACCCACTCACCAAACAAACCCACCACTCTGTGGCCAAACATTTTAATTCCCCCTTCCACTCCATGATGGATGTGCAAGTCCTGGGCCTCTAATTGGGTCCTTGATATCTCTCGGGACGCTTGTGTATAAACATACAATATGAATCCTGCAGAGAGCTTCTAGTTCTATGAAAGATTTGTAGGATCAGATCTAAAATAGCTTTGGTGGGTTGAATGATTTGCTCTGCTGTATGACTTTGAGTACATTTGGTGCAAGGTCTGTAGAATTCCAATTCCTCATGACCAAATTTTGCCTCATTCCCAACAAAGTATCAGACTTTTTGTATACCAACTAACTTATTTCGACTGCAGCTCAGTGGGGACACTGTGTGAGATTCCTGAAGAAGGGCCTGTGCCCGAAACGTCGAATCTCCTGTTCCCTGGATGCTGCCTGACCTGCTGTGCTGTTCCAGCAATAAAGTTTCAACTTTGATCTCCAGCATCTGCAGACCTCACTTTCTCCACACTGTGTGAGATGCCTGTGTTGGTGGCCTATTCAAGGATCCCAAGTATAGAATTTAGACTGGGCGGCACGGTAGCACAGTGGTTAGCACTGCTGCTTCACAGCGCCAGAGATCCGGGTTCAATTCCCGCCTCAGGTGACTCTCTGTGTGGAGTTTGCACATTCTCCCCGTGTCTGCGTGGGTTTCCTCCGGGTGCTCCGGTTTCCTCCCACAATCCAAAAAATGTGCAGGTTAGGTGAATTGGTCATGCTAAATTGCTAGGTGAAGTGTTAGGTGAAGGGGTAAATGTAAGAGAATGGGTCTGGGTGGGTTACACTTCGGCGGGTCGGTGTGGACTTGTTGGGCCGAAGGGCCTGTTTCCACACTGTAAGTAATCTAATCTAATCTAGACTGACACTTCATTGTAATACTGAGTGGGTGCAACACTGCCTGAGGTACTTTGGCATATTGAGCCATGTTACCCTCTCAGATGGACATTAAATATTACATGATGTTATGGAACAGAAAGCAGGAGAGTTCTCAATATGTGTCCTTTATCCATTGCCACTGCAACAGATTATCTACTCATTTCTCACTACTGGTTTTGTGGCCTTGCCGAATACAAAGCAAACAATTTTCAACATAGCATTGGCTACACCTCCAAATATTGATTTGGCTATAAGATGCTTTGGGATTTTCTGAAGTTGTTTATAAAAAAGGAGTGCAGCCAGGGTCTAGATGGAGGGGGGGGTTGGGGTGAAAAAGAGTAAGAACAATAGTGGTAGGAGCCTAAATACAATAGGAAGACCGGTGAAGACCGGTACCTGCTGTTGTCTACAAACTCCAGGATTGTGTATTGCCTCCTTGGAGCTGAAAATGTGTTGCTGGAAAAGTGCAGCAGGTCAGGTAGCATCCAAGGAGCAGGAGAATCGACGTTTTGGGCATGAGCCATTCTTCAGGAATGAAGATTCGGGCTCATGCCCGAAACGTCGATTCTCCTCCTTGGATGCTGCCTGACTTGTTGTGCTTTTCCAGCAACACATTTTCAGCTCTGATGTCCAGCATCTGCAGTCCTCCCTTTCTCCTATTGCCTCCTTGAAGCCAGGGTAAAATATATCACTGTATGGCTGCATAGCATTCTGAAGGGGCAGGTCATGCAGATGGAGGCCATGGTTCATGTTGGTTGCCAATGACATAAGCAGAAAGATTGATTGGGTCCTTCAACAGACTTTGGGAGGACCAGGAAGCAGATTGTAAAGCAAGGCATCAAAGATTATTCATGGTGCCATTTGCTAGTGAGTATGTGAATAGATAGGTACAGCAGGTGATTACATGGCTGAAGAGTGGTTGTAGGAGGTAGAGCTTGAGATTCCATGATCACTTTTCACTGGTTTTAATTCTGGGACAGATGGGACCTGTATAAGTCAGGGAAGTTAATTCTGAATATTAGAAGGCACAGCATCTTTGCAGAGGTCAAAGGTTTACTAGTGCTGTTAGTGGAGGTTTAAAGTAATTTGGCAAGGGGTAAGATGTTGAGTGGAGGTGAAATAGGGAGTGATGCTTGAACAAATGTTGAAGAAAATTTGGAAGGCAGAACATCATAGGCAAATTAAGGCACAAAGGAGCATGTCAAGGCTGGATGAAAGAGTATTGGAGTTGAGGGCACTGATTAACACATTAGGTATGTGATATTATTGCTATCACAGACATATTTGAGGAAGGGGAAGAAGTAGCAGTTTAGTGTTCAAGGTGCAGAATCTTCAGGCAAGGCAGGAGAAGGGTTTGTTTTATAGAAAATGGTGTTGCAATATTGATCAAGCAGATAATGATTTCACTGTACTATGCGGCAGTGTTCCTTTGGGGCAGCTCGGTGATTAGCACCGCTCCCTCACAGCGTCAGGAACCCGGGTTCGATTCCAGCCTCAAACGACATTCTCCCTGTGTCTGTGTGGGTTTCCTCCCACAATCCAAAGATGTGCAGGTTGGGTGAATTGGCCATGCTAAATTGTCCATAGTGTTCAGGGATGTGTAGGTTCGGCACATTAGTCATGGCAAATGTAGAGTAATAAAGGAGGGGAATGGATCTGGGTGGGATACTCTTGAAGACTTGTTGGGCCAAATGGCCTGGTTCCACACTGTAGGGATTCTATAATCTAGGAATTATTGCAATAGGAGATGATATGTTGGGTTCTTCAATTGAGGTCAAATGCTGAGAATAGAGATATTTACCTAAGTCCTAGACTTGAATATGAAGCAATACAAAGCTCCACACACATTCTTTGTCATCTTCATTCAGTCCTTTAAAAGCTTGTGTGATTTCATTCTAGAAATGTGAACATTGCTCTATGAATGTCTTTTACTGGCTAGCTATAGCTTCACAGTGAAGGTGCTAACTGCCCACCTTCTAGAACTGCTCCAGTTTGTGGTACAGTTGTATTGCATGGATTTACCAAAAAAAAATTGCATTAAATAGAGCTTTGAGTTAGCCAAGGCAGCTCCTTGGCATACCATTTTTGCCTATGTACAACCTATGTTAGAAAAAAATGAAAACACAGTGATGCATCAAATATATGAAAATTGCCTGTATTTTTCAATTTATTTGCACCTTGCAATAGCCTGACTTCATACAGTAAAGGGAATTTAAAAAGTTACAAGTTTGCTCCTGGAAAAACTTGGTAATCTTTTTCTGTTTCGTGCGCTATCTTTTGAATGAGCGTGATACAGTCCATTTTGCTATCAGTGCTGTGAAATATCTAGTGCGTTTTTTGTTGCTGTGCAAAATCTCAAGAGTCTATGATCTTTGCAGCTCCACCTAGGCAAATAAGCAGGTGCGTAGCTGGGCATTCTTCGGATATTTCAGGGTCATTTGACTTCTTGGCTGAAAATGTATAGCATTTGCAGTTACCTCCTTTGTCAGTTCCATTGTGCAGCATGTGCTGTTTTCCAGCTTAATGTAAGTTTCCATGGTTGTCTCTGCTGAAATTTCCATCCTGGCCTCTTGCAGGTGGGGGAAAAGGCTTTGTCGTTGGGCTGGTTGGCATCACTCCATTGCTCTTCGTTGTTGACATCTTGTGCAGTCCTATCTTGTTTGAACCCAGCATTGTGGAACCGGTCAGTGATTTTGGCTTCTGACACCATCTTCCATGCTACCTTCTTCATGTACATGGCTAGCAGAACAGTTGGGTTTCACTCTTGCTTTTTGTTGATGGCCTTGATAACCGAGAGTTTGCTGCTGACGATTTATAAGTTCCTATTCACCCCAGATTTTTTGGCTGGAGCTTAGCCATGGTATTGGGAAGCAAGAATGTCAGCTTGTCTCTTTTTTTTTGAGACTAGCTATGACTGCATGTGCAGCACAATTTCTGGAATGATGATAATTATCTGTCTCCATTGTTCCATTTTGTCCACTTTCCTGAGACACATCTCATATATGCTAGAATTCGTCTGAGGATTCTATTAGCTTCTTACTGTGTTGGTAGCAACTTGATCTTCACAAACCAATGTCGTTTCCTGTTTTCCTTCACCAGAAGTGGCAGCTTTTTGGTTCTATTCATGTTGTCATAGACCATAACAGTGCTGCAAACCTTACTTCATTTTCCACCATTTCATGTTGCATTATTCACCATTTAAGGAACTATTTGGTAAAAGCCAGGAGAACAATCCTGTTTTATCCAAGTTGAAAATGCTCCTTTCTACATTCTCATTTGGGATGTGGACATATTGCACATATATTGCATATTGCAGCCAATGATCAATGGTATAACTGTTTTGCCCTCTCATTCTCTAGTTTATTAACTCAGGTTTCTGGCTTGCTAGCTCAGTAACCTTCAAAGTTATGTATCTGGCTGCTGACAATGTTAAAACAATTATTCTGTGGCCTTCTACACGGTTGTGGATTCAATTGCCTGGATGGTATCTTCAGCATTTGTCATTGCAAAGTCAGATGTGCACTACCTACCAAGGCTTTCCTGTACGCTTGAGTTAGGAAGCAGTCATGCATTACATCGACTAATTCAGGCTCTCACTTGAGTGTTCATCATTTTATATTGGCAGTGTTCATGCACCGTAGAGCATATAGCCTTTCTTTTTCAAACCAATCTTGTGCATTGTAGTTTACCTTGAGTACCATTTTTAAGTTAAAAATACATCAGTTTTAACAACTGTATATCTTTTGACAGACTATGGGATCATGCTTCTTTAACCTCGCAGGTGTCCCTGACAAACAGCTATTTTTAAAAGCTGACGTCAGACCCACATGCTAATTGTGCTGAATCAGATGTCTTTTCTCAATGCTGGAATGTAGAAGACAGGCAGTCAGTCAAAGAAATTGCTTCCGATACTGTGAATTTTTTCAAAAAGGAATTTCTTTCTGATTCTTGGCAGTGACTATATTTGTGCCATTTATACTTTTTTGAGACTTGCTCACTACTGACTTAAATAATTATCAATTATAAATACAAATGAACTATCTTTATATTAATGTACTTGGATCTCCTAAGACCAACAAAACGAAATTCTCTGTCTCAAATCCAGTAGATTTACATCGGGGCTTCTGTCTTTTGTGTATATCATTTTTTGTCAGGAGATGCTGATGTTGATAGTTATTTTGTAGCAGAATGGCAGTCTGAAAGTACTGTATGAATTTGCCAGCAATTCACATTGTAGGCATCCACATAGAAACATCACAACAGAAAATAAAGGTTCTACAGCCAGAACCTTCAGAGACCACAACACTGATGCTGCATTTGTGTATTTCACAATCACATTCTCTGGATTGCTGGTTTGAATTGTTATTAATTTGTGATTCATCTTAATGAAACAGAGATGTCAACAAACACAGATGGCACATTAAACTATCAGCCCTTTGGATGGATGTAAAAGATTACACTGCACTAATCAGAGTAGGGGCGAATGTTTTTCTGGTTTCCAGTCCAACATTTTTCCCTCAACTAAACCATCACAACAGTTTGCTTGGAAATTCTTGGTGACATTTATGACATTGCCAAAAGCCTATTAACTGCTATACTTTGCTTGCAAGTTTGTTGAGGCTTTTTCAGTGATAAGTAATATTCAGCCTACTTTTGTAAAGTATTCTGAATATTTCTACAGATGAATATTTATATAAAGAAAATCCATGCAAATACAACAGGAGTGAGCAATTATTCAGCTTTAGGTGTTTTCAATAATTGAGATGCTAGGTTCCTCCTAGCATTTCTAGTTTCATCTAAATATTCTTCTTGGAGAACATGTATAGCAAAAGAAAAAATGAATGCAACACCGACAGGTGTATAGTTTTTAAACTTAAGCATCTGTTCTGTTTTAATAACCATGACACAATTGCATATGTTTTGAATATTTTAATTAAAAAAAGTTTCATAATGTAAAATTTTAAAGTTGGATTGATTTGGAAGATGTTGAATGCACGTAGAGTAGTATTAGACTAAGAGATGGATTAGGAAGGGAGGCGGAATCCAGAGGTACATCAGTATCAGAGAATTTTTAGAGCTTGCAGTTTTAACATCTGGAAGGGTGAGTGAGTGTTTTGTTAGTGTTGACTGATTAAGAATAAAATGGAACTGAGGACTAGGAGATTGAGATGGTGTGAGCCTGTGCTGATGGAGGGAGCAATTGGAAATATATTTGTGGCAATGCGTGTCTGAGCGTGGATCTTGGTTCCCCCCAAAGAAGTCTATTGGACTTGAAACATTTAATCTGTTTCTATCTCCTCAATGCTGACAGATCTTCTGAGGTTTTCCAACACTTTTAGATGTTGAGTTTTGAGTAGAAATTGTACATAAATGGCAGAAGTGAACTAATTTGCATTGATAGTAGGAGAGACTCGACTAAATTCCATTTTTGGTTTCAGCCATGGATCATGACTTTGATTTTGACCATCCAGTTTGCAATATCTAGACTGATATTAGCAATCTTAACTTTGTATTGATGCTCTGACATGAAACTATTTAATGGTCTCAAGGAAACAAAATAACATGAAATGAAATTGTTAAATTTAGCAGTACATAATAGAGATGGTTGGGTAGTTTTAAATTGTGCTTTCTATAAATGAGAGTAGATAGGACTGGCCGTTAAATGGCTTTGTGCATTTGTATTCAATATTTTCTGCATCTTTTCTACTATTTTCTATTTTCACGCATTGAGTGACTGTAATCTGGAATGTGCTGCCTTGAAAAGATATTGGAGAAGGTGCAATCATGGCTTTCAAAATAGAATTGGATTCATACCTGAAAGGGGAAAAGAAATGCAGAACTTATGTTGGCTAGGAGGGGAACGATGAGGGGGTAGTAATTTAGTGAAATTAGCTAACTTGTTGCAGCAAACCAGTACTACCTCACTGACCCAATGGTCTCTTTTATATATACAGGTGACAAAAGTTAAATTAACATTTTACAATATTCATTTATTTGGAAAACATCTTAAGCTAAGTAATTTTTTTATTTCTCAGTTGCAAAGGTATATATTAAAGTGCAACTTCAACATCCTGCTGAGAAGTATAGCTATTGATAAGGATTGAAATACCTTTTAAAATGCAAATTCTTGTGTCCATTCAGTGAGAAATGCTGAGTCTCAAAAATAATTGTATTAAAAATAAAACTCTTAAGAAAATTGTTTGAAAGATGGAGGAACAAGAAACAATGGATGAGCTAAAAAGTTCCATGTTTGTGTATTATATTTTCAGTATTTAACTGGGTGAAATTTCTGCTCCTCCAGTACTGGATGTTAGGTAAATGGTCTGATAAGTTAACAAGACAGTTCAAGAGAAGCAGAAAATAGAGGAATGCTGAAGAGTTGGAATGCATAATTGGGAGGACAGAGATACTAAAAATGAAGAAGTGAATGCAGATCTACGATAGAAGAAAATTCAGGAGGAGTAAGGAGAAAAGCAAAAGTGTGAATAGATTGAATGGACTTGAGTCTGGAACAGGAGCCCAGATACACATGTGGATAGGAACAGGGAAAACAGAAGTTATAGAGGACCACTTAGATTTAAAAAAAAATATGTAAAAGTGTGATGGTAATAGATAATATGAAGTAAATGATAATCTGAAGGAGTCCCAATTTTAAACTTGGAGAACCTTGATAGAATAATGCCAGTTCAGAAAGCGTGAAAAATCAACAAAATGCTATCAAGTATTTGATAGGTGGAATAAGTATAACCCAGAGCAATGAAAAGATTTTTAAAAATATTTGTCCAAGGGATGCCAATGTCACCTACCTCTCATCCTTGCCCAGAAAGTTGTGGTGCCAACACAGAATAGTTGTTAATCCCGAGGGACAGAACCACCATCTATGGATAATTAGAAATGTTAAAGATCAAATAAAACTAAAATTAAAAAACATAATTGTGCAAAGGCAGGTGGCAAGTCAAGAAGCTGGACAGAAAAAGTTTTAAATAAAGCAAAAAAAACCTAAAATGTTAAGAGGTAGAAGTTAGAATCTGAGAGAAAGGTATGCAGAAATGTAATAACTGATATTAAGAATTTCTCTAAATATTTAAAGAAAATTAAACGTAGTGAACATTGGTCCTAAAGAATGTGAGACCGGAGAATTACTGGAAAATAAGAAAATGGAAGATGCAATAAGATGGTAAATTAGTCTTCATTGTAGAGGATATATGTGTCATCAGTTCCTAAAAAAAAAAGGCATCCCTATGTAACCATGACCACGTTATGATTTGAATTTTACATTTTTTGGAAAGGCACAAGATTCGGTTTGAGATTCAAACCCTAAATGAGGACAGTTACGTAGGCATGAAACCTAAGCAAGCTGTGATGAACTAGAATATAGTACTAGGTTCGGGATAGATGAATAAAGACACAGTGGCAGACATTTAAGAGCGTATTTAAGAATATCAGAATAAATCTATTTCTATATAAAGAGAAATTATAAAGGAGAACTACTATCATGGTCAACTAAAGAAGTTAAAGAAACTGTCAAAATTAAGGAAGAAGCTGCGCAACCCATAATTGCGCAAAAATGAGTGGAAGGCCAGATGATTGATTAGAATATAAAGAACAGCAAAAATGACAGAAATGTTAAAGAGGCCACAGAAATGAGAGTATGACCAGAAGAAGCTAGCTAGGCAAGTAGAAATAGACAGCAAGAGTTTCTGCAGGTATTTATGAAGGATAAGATTTTGTGAAGTGCGTGGTTAAAAACTGGAGTGAGAATAGTGAGTTAATAGTAGGCAATAAGGTAATAGTAATGAAATGCACAAATATTTTGCATTTGTTTTTGCTGCACAGGATGCCAAAACATCCAGCAATAGAAGGATCTTCAGGTGACAAGTCTCCAGGTCCCAATGGGCCTCATCGTCAGGTCTTAAAATAGAATGCTCGTGCTAATTGAGACATTAGTATTCATTTCCCAAATTTTCCTAGATTCATGAAAAATTCCATCAGACTGGAAAGTAGCAAATGTGAGTTCTCTATTTTTAACAGGAGGTGGAGGCACTAAACAACACTGTAATCCAGTTATCTTGGCTTCTATCGTTGGAAGGAGTTGGAATCAATAATCAAAGATTATAACTGTGCACTTAAGAAAACTCACCAAAGGGAAATCATGCTTAACAAATTTTTTGGCATTCTTTGAAAGAGGACCTTGAATTGTGAATAAAAGCAAGCCTGTAGATATACTGTACATGCAGTCCCCAAATTATGAATGCTCATATTTATGGATGCAGTCGCATACAGGGGTGTAATTTTAAAGACTTGATATACAAACATTTCCTGTACTTACGGCTGTTTTACATTCTGTTCTGACTTGTGTACAAATCAACTTGTAAAAGGACTCCATAACCGAACCATTCCCAACCCGGGACTGCCTGTATTTGGATTTTCAGACACATGAGGTGCGACGTTGACGTTTACTGTGTAATAAAAGCTCATGGTGGTGTATTAGCATGGATAGAAGATTAGTTGAGTGTGTATAAATTGGTCTTTGTCTGTTTAGCAGGATGTAGCAAGTGAAGTCCTGCAGGTGCTCTGGACTCCACTTTGTACAATTTACATCGATGACCTGGGTGAGGCTAGCAAAGGCATCGTAGCTAAATCTGCAGACAACACTAACATAGCCAGGAAAATATGCTGTGAAGAAGAGTCAGGAAGGTTGCAGATATATAGATTGAATAATTTGGGCAAGAAATCTGGCATATTGAGTATGACATGGGAAAATGTGCGATTGTTCACTTTGACAGGAAGAATGAAAAAGCATTGTGTTACTCCAGTGGCACAAGACTGCAGAAATCTGTGGTTCTGAGGGATTCAAGTGTTCCTCGTGGATCAATTAAAACATTTCTGTGCAGATTACAGCACCTGTCAGGAAGGCTAATGGTCTGCTCACCTTTTTGATACGAGAGAACTTGAACATGGAAGTAATCATGTTTTGCATCAGTTATTCAAGTTATTGATGAGATCATCTTTTTAAATTTAGTGTGCACTTTTGGTTTCCTTATTTAAGGAGCTTGTAAATACATTGGAGGTTTACTACATTGATAGCCCTGTATGGATTGTTTTATGGAGATAAGCTGGACATGTTTCCACTGGAGCTTAAGAGTGAAGGGTGACTTGATTGAAGCTTGTCAGATCCTGAATGGTCTTCACAAGGTACACGTGGAAGGAATTGATTTTATTTGTGGGTCAGTCCAGAACGAGGCTCACTGTTTTCAAATTCGATTTGCCCTTTGGCAGAGTTGAGAATTTTTTTTCAGTGAAGGTTATGTGATTTTGGGACTCTGCTCCTCAGAAGGCGGCAGAGATGGTGCTTATAAATATTTTTGACAGATAGGTAGGTAATTTGTTTGTTTCTAGACAAAGGAAATCAAAGGTTTAGGATGTAGGTTTGCTCGCAGAGCTGTAGGTTTGATATCCAGATGTTTCATTACCTGGCTAGGCAACATCATCAGTGGTGGAGAAAGTGAGGACTGCAGATGCTGGAGATCAGAGCTGAAAATGTGTTGCTGGAAAAGCGCAGCAGGTCAGGCAGCATCCAGGGAACCGGAGAATCAACGTTTTGGGCATAAGCCCTTCTCCTGAAGAAGGGCTTATGCCCGAAACGTCGATTCTCCTGTTCCCTGGATGCTGCCTGACCTGCTGCGCTTTTCCAGCAACACATTTTCAGCAACATCATCAGTGGTGACCTCCAAGTGAAGCGAAGCTGGTGTCTCCTGCTTTCTATTTATGTTTGTCCTGGATGGGGTTCACGGGGTTTGTGGTGATGTCATTTCCTGTTTGTTTCATTAGGGGTTGATAGATGGTATCTAGGTCTATGTGTTTGTTATGGCATTGTGGTTGGAGTGCCAGGCCTCTAGGAATTCTCTGGCATGTCTTTGCATAGCCTGTCCCAGGATAGATGTGTTGTCCCAGACGAAATGGTGGTTTTTTTCATCCGTGTGTAGGGCTATGAGGGAGAGAGGGTCGTGTCTTTATGTGGCTAGCTGGTGTTCATATATCCTGGTGGCTAACTTTCTTCCTGTTTGTCCTACGTAGTGTTTGTATCAGTCCTTGCATGGAATTTGGTAGACGACGTTGGTTTTGTCCATGGCTTGTACTGGGTCTTTTAAGTTTGTTAGTTTTTGTTTGAGAGTGTTGGTGGGTTTGTGTGCTACTGGGATTCTGAGGGGGCTTAGTAGTCTGGCTGTCATTTCTGAAACTTCTTTGTATGGTAAGGTGGTTAGGGTTTCTGGCTGTGTTTTTGGTCTGTTTGTAGTGGTTTGTTCTTGAGGAATCTGCGGACTGTATTTTTTGAGTATCCGTTCTTCTTGAATACGCTGTATAGGTGGTTCTCCTCTGTTTTCCGAAGTTCATCTGTGCTGCAGTGTGTGTGGTGGCTCGTTGGAATAGTGTTCTGATACAGCTTCGTTTGTGTGTGTTAGGATGGTTGCTGGTGTACTTAAGTATTTGGTCAGTGTTTATCGGTTTTCTGTATACGCTCACAGGTCGGCTCACAGTCATCCTGAATAGAAGGGACTACATAGAGAAAGCCAATGTACTACTCGCAGACACCAACACTTACCAACAGGTGGCGCTCGACCCGACCCCACAACTAGGAAACAAAATTACATATACAGAAAACCGACATACACTGACTAAATACACCAACGTCGTCTACAAAATTCCATGCAAGGACTGCCACAAACACTACATAGGACAAACAGGAAGAAAGTTAGCCACCAGGATACATGAACACCAGCTAGCCACAAAAAGACACGGCCCTCTCTCCCTCGTCGCCCTACACACTGATGAAAAAAACCGCCATTTCGTCTGGGACAACACATCTATACTGGGACAGGCTAAGCAAAGTCATGCCAGAGAATTCCTAGAGGCCTGGCACTCCAACCACAACGCCATAAACAAACACACAACATCTAGATCTACCTATCAACCCCTCAGAAAATGAACAGGAAATGACATCACCACAAACCCCAGGAACCCCATCCAGGACAAACGTATAAATAGAAAGCAGGAGACAACAGCTTCGCTTCACTTGGAGGTTGCCACTGATGATGTTACCTAGCCAGATAATGAAACGTCTGGATATCAAACCTACAGCTCAGTGAGCAAACCTACACCCTAAACCTCAACCTGAGCTACAAACCTTGCAGAAATCAAAGGTGTTCGAGGTGGATAGGAATGTGAAATCTGACACAAACCAGTCATGATCTTGCTGAACGGTGGCGTAGGTATGTGTGGCTGAATGGTGGCCTTATGCTTCTATTTCATATGTTTCCATTTGATAGAGTAATGGTCCATATGGTCTCACCAGCTCAAAGGCTGAATGGAGGAGAATTACTTTTACTTTTAACTGCAACCCTTCCATCTTGCTAGGGAAGGTTGAGTTGTTGGACAATGTATGATGTGTGTTTGAAGTGATGTGGCTTCCTCCATTCTGCTGCGCTGCAAATAGTGATGTGATGTCTTCTATTCTTTGTCATCCTTTGTCTATCTCTAGTTACAACAGGCATTACAAGGCACCTCTGAAGCATGTATGCTGTCTTTTCACTGGAAGGAGATGAGTATAAGGCATGTTAATGTATACAGTTCTTAATTTTTTAAGCAAGCTATTTCGACATATAATGACAAAGATTTGCAGATTGAACTTGAACCTGGACCCTCTGGCCTTAAGTAGTAATACTATCACTGCATTAAAATGTAGTTATTGATAGACATTAAGAGACATTATTATTTGTCTTTCAGTTTAACCTTTTGATAGAGAATTTGTCCTTTTTTTTTGGAGATGTTTGCCTCTTGGCTGTTAATTAGTATTGCCATCCTCTTTTTTGGATGATTAGGACAGCCAGAACTTGTCTCTCGAGTTCAATGCTCCAAGGATGTGGGAGATCCCTTGTTGGGATACAACCCCTGCCAGTTCTATCTTTGGCTAGGTAAGGATCGTTTTTGTCTGAATTGAGTAATTGTGTCCCTTGTTTTTGAGGACAGCCTGTTCGAGGTTTGGTTGGTTGATAGTTTTAAGGCTTCCTTGAGAGTTACAAGTTCAGTTTTAAATAACCAAGTAATCTCTTCTTTTGGTGTTTCAGGTGTCTAAAACATTAACAACTTTTTATTATAAACAAGCTTGCCTTGTAAATCTTAATTATACACACATTACAAACAGAAGCAACAAAACAATTACAAGATTTACAAGGATGTTGCCAGGGTTGGAGGATTTGAGCTATAGGGAGAGGCTGAACAGGCTGGGGTTGTTTTCCCTGGAGCGTCGGAGGCTGAGGGGTGACCTTGTAGAGGTTTACAAAATTGAGGGGCATGGATAGGATAAATAGACAAAGTCTTTTCCCTGGGGTGGGGGAGTCCAGAAATAGAGGGCATAGGTTTAGGGTGAGAGAGGAAGGATATATAAAAGAGACTAAAGGGGCAATCTTTTCACGCGGAGGGTGGTATGTGTATGGAATGAGCTGCCAGAGGATGTGGTGGAGGCTGGTACAATTGCAACATTTAAGAGGCATCTGGATGGGTATATGAATAGGAAGGGTTTGGAGGGATATGGGCCGGGTGCTGGCAGGTGGGACTAGATTGGGTTGGGATATCTGGTCGGCATGGACGGGTTGGACCGAAGGGTCTGTTTCCATGCTGTACATCTCTGACTCTATGACAATCCTGTCCCTTAGTTAGGTCCAGACATGGATATGTTTGTAAAAAAAGAATAAATAGACAAAGTCCCATTATTATTTCAGCATTCACATAACAATTGACCATAATAGTAGCTGTGAAGCATTAATTCATGCAAAGTACCAAATTCAGCCTCTCCAATGACAGTAAAACCAATAATTTACTGATGTGCATATTAAATACACAACAAATTCTTCTCACTAGTCCAAATATCATTTTGTGAAGGAATGTGCATATCACTGCGTGGTATTAAATTGAAAGGATTGCATTTATGTCATTCTCCCATTTTTAGTTGATACACTTCAAGTGGGGGCTAGTCGGTCTGGTTCAGAAGCCAAAACAATAGTTCATGTTTTTGGTTGGTAACAGTGATGAAACCTGGCAGTCTGGATGATCTGACCAACATAGACCAAGGATTCAAGGACTGAATCTGGTATGTTATGAGGGTTATAGTAGACCTTATGTGGAGACAAACAAGTGTTGAACTTTGGAAAGTCTCGGATGTTTTGCAGTGGATGGAAGTGTAAATATGATAGATTTGTGCATTAATTAACAGTGCTTTTCCTTTGTGTTATCAGTTATAGCTTGTTCAATTCACATTTGTTTTCTTTGAAATTGTTTGGTGAGTTTATTTTGATAAAACCTATTTAAAAGTTATGTGGCTGGTAATATTTTTCTACATGCTAAGCTTAGGTGAAAAAAAAACAAAGGCGAAAGACCATTATGAAATGGCTTCAGGTAGAAGGGAAATGGGGTCAACAATAAATAGTTAAGTGTGATGCCTATCCTCTCATAGAATGCCAAACAATAAAAATACTTGAAGTAAAAATGATATTTTTAAAGCCAGAGCTGAAATTACCAACACCAAGACCTTTCCCCTACTATCAGCATTTTTAAGCAGCTTGCCTTGATCGCCTCTCTTGCATCTCATTTAAAATTCTTACTTGCAACTGTAACCAAGTCCTATCCATATATAAAAATATCCTTCATCCTTTCCTCCTTTTAGTTTGTGGTAATTGACTCCCCATTGATATCTACAGTGATTAAATTCTCATCATCCACGATTACAGTCTCCATACACAGCTCACACTGATTCTGATTTTATTATCCTCTGGTCTCCCCCAGACTTGTTTCTCAATATAAACTCTTAACTGCATACTCCTACAATCATGTCTTGATCTTGTCATCTCTTGGTCTCTCGACTTAAATGGCCTTAAATAACTAACAAAGCTAACTCTAAACATTTTGTCACTTGAACCTACAGTACCTGTGTGTCATTCTAGTTCTGAGCACAAATACTAAAGCTGCCTAGTGTTGAGGGAGTATTGCACTGTATGAAGTCTTGCTTTTTGAATGCAATAAACTGAAGCCCCATCTGCCCTCTAATATTGATGGATAAGATCCCTCTATGCTATTTCAAAGAAATACAGCGGATTTATCTTTGTCTTCTAATTCCTATTTTATCTCAGTCAGCATAAAGCAAAGTATTTGGCCATTATCACATTGTGTGTGGGATTTTGCTGTATACATATTAACTGTCATATTGCCTATGTGTGAGCATTTTCAAAAAGTACATAATTAGCTATAAAAAGTGATTTGTGATGCCTTTCGTGACCAGAGGACATTACACAACGGCACTTTTTTTCAATGGGTGGGGAAAGGTAACCAGAAGTTACTGTATTTATCAACTTTCAAAAAGCAGATTGAGTTATTCAGATTTTCTAAATTCAGTTGAGGAAAACTCTAGCGACTGAAAGTCGGAGTGCACTTTTGAGTAATTTGAATTCATGAACTATTTGGGAAGCTATATTTCAATCTCTTCCCTCTTTGACCATTTCTACCATTTAACAAGAATCTTTTTGACTAGACCAAAGTTAGTATAATTTGACACAATATTACAGTCATCACAAAGTACAGAATTTTACAATTGTTTAGTGTAATCCACAGAACACACCAGATGGCCGCCTCCTTTAGAGACCGCAATTTCCCTTCCCACGTGGTTAAAGATGACTTCCAATGCATCTCATTCACATCCCATACCTCCGCCCTCAGACCCCACCCCTCCAACCGTAACAAGGACAGAACGCTCCTGGTGCTCACCTTTCACCCTACCAACCTTCGCATAAACCAAATCATCTGCCACCATTTCCGCCACCTCCAAACGGACCCCCCCCATCAGGGATCTATTTCCCTCCCCACCCCTTTCCGCCTTC
>NC_057724.1:10395722-10428026 GCF_004010195.1 Chiloscyllium plagiosum
CACCTATTGTAGTCTATGCTACTTTCTCCCCACCCCCACCCTCCTCTCATTTATCTCTCCACCCTTCAGGCACTCTGCCTGTATTCCTGATGAAGGGCTTTTGCCGGAAACGTCGATTTTAATTGCTCCTCGGATGCTGCCTGAACTGCTGTGCTTTTCCAGCACCACTAATCCAGAATCTGGTTTCCAGCATCTGCAGTCATTGTTTTTACCTAGTGTAATCTTTAGCTCCTAGGCATTAGAAGATGTGTTATTGCAAAATTTGTTGATAGCAGAGTAAGAAGTAAGGCTTTGGCTCGAGAGGCTTTGGAGAGCAGCGGCTCAGCAAAAAGTACAGGTAAGCTCAAGGAAAGTACTTTTAACTTTTTTGTTTTACAGCAGTTAAGTTGGCAATTAGTGGAGTCACTTGTTCCCTCCTGCAGGATGTGGGAACTCAGGGCGACTTCCATTGTCCTTGATGACACCCCTGGGAAGTGCACCCAGTTGCAGCTCCTT
Source organism: Chiloscyllium plagiosum (assembly GCF_004010195.1). Lineage (NCBI taxonomy): Eukaryota > Metazoa > Chordata > Chondrichthyes > Orectolobiformes > Hemiscylliidae > Chiloscyllium > Chiloscyllium plagiosum. Next base: position 10,396,218 of record NC_057724.1, read on the forward strand.
GGAGATCATGTTGGGGAGCTGGAGCTGAATGCATTAAGTATCGTCCAAGATGCTGAGTGCTTCATCGACAAAAGTTTTAGTGAGGTGGTCCCACCTAAGATGCAGGCAGAGCGTAGCTGGGTGACCACCAGGAAAGGCAAAGGGAGTAGGCAGAGACTGCAAGAATCCCCTGTGGTCATTCGCATTGAAAACAAGTAGACCGTTTTGGATACTGTCGGTGGTGTGGGAGGGGGTTTGGATAGATGAACGTTCGGAGGAAAGCAGCAGTAGCTAGGTTGGTAGCACTACGACTGGCTGTGGAACACAGCAGGGAAAGGTAAACAGGACCTTAGTGATAGGAGACTCTATAGTTAGAGGGACAAATAAGAGATTTTCTGGCTGCAAATAGGAATCCAGGATGGTGTGTTGCCTCCCAGATATCCGGGTCCAGGGCATCTCTGAACTCAAGGGAGGGTGAGCAGCCAGAAGTCATTGTGCATGTTGGCACAAATTACACAGATAGAAATAGGGATGAGTTCCTGCAGAGTGATTATAGAGAGCTGGGAAAAAAGTTAAAAACCACGATCTCATTGGTGATAACCTCCAGATTACTTCCAGTGCCTTGTGCTAGTGAGGGTAAGAACAGGAGGATATGGCAGATGAATGCATGGTTAAAGAATTGGTACGGGGGCAGGGATTCAGATTTTTTGATCATTGGGATCGTTTCTGGGGCAGAGGTGACCTGTTCAAGAAGGATGGTTTGCATCTGAACTGGAGGGGGACCAATATTTTGGCGGCCAGGCTTGCTAGTGCTGCAAGGGAGGGTTTAAACTAGATTGGCAGGGGTTAGGATCCTCAATAGCAGGAAGGCAAGTGCCAGGCTTGAAGGAGATATAGTAATCAGAAATAATGAGTTGAAGAGACAGGTCAGTCTGGAACACTCCATGTTGAATTTATTTTAATGCAAGAGAGCTGACCGGTAAGGCAGATGAACTCAAGGCGTGGATACGTATGTAGGACTGGAATATTATAGCTGGTTTAGAAACTTGGCTAAGGGAGGGACAGGACTGGCAACTTAATGAGCTCTGGTACAGTTGTTTAGGCAGTACAGAGGTGGTGGAAGGGGGTTAGGGGGTGTTGCATTTTTGATGAAGGCAAGTATCACAGCAGTAGAGATGAAAAAGCTGAAGGATCATCCAGTGAGGTTTTGTGGGTGGAGCTAAGAAATATGATGGGGATGGTGACATCATTGGGGTTGACTGTTGGCCCCCAAATAGTCAACAGGAATTAAAAGGACAAATATGCAGGGAGATTTGCAGGAGCATTACAGTTGTCATAGTAGGGCATTTTAATTTTCCCAACATAGACTAGGACTGCCAGAGGATTAAGGGCTTAGATGGGGTGGAATTAAAGTGCATTCAGTGAAGTTTGCTCAAGCAGTGTATAGAAGGCCCTATTCGGGAAGGGGCAAATGCAACCTACTCTTGGGAAATAGGGCAGGACAGGTGACTGAGGTGACAGTGGGGGGAAATCACTTTGGAACCAATGACCATAGATCTATTAATTTTAAAATAGTTATGGAGAGGGACAAACTGGTCCTCAAGTTCTAAACTGGACCAAGGTGAATTTTGATGGAATTAGACAAGAGCTTGCAAGGGTTGATTGGAGTAGTTTGTTTGCAGGCAAAGGGACCTCTGGCAAGTGGGAGGCTTTTAAAAGTGAGCTAGCTAGATTTCAAGGTCTGTATGTTCCCATGAGGGTGAAGGGCAAGGTTGGCAGGTACAGGGAACCCTGGATGGTAAGAGATATTGAGGCTTTGACCAGAAAAAAGGAGGCATGGTTCAGGTACAGGCAGCTGGGATCTAGGGAATTCCAGGAAGTATGCAGGGAATACAGGAGCTTACTGAAGAAGGAATTCAGGAGGGTGAAAAGGGGGCACAAGATAGCCTTAGTTGAGAAGGCAAGGATAAATACAAAATATGTTAAAGACCTACATCCAGGGAAGTTATTTAGGTGAAACTGAGAAATAAGAAAGGGATGATCACCTTATTGGGACTGTATTATAGACTTCCTAATAGTCAGAGGGAAATTGAGAAACAAACTTGTAAGGAGATCTCAGCTATCTGTAAGAATAATAGGGTGGTTATGGTAGGGGATTTTAACTTTCAAACATGGACTGGGACTGCGAGAGTTTTAAGGGTTTAGATGGAGAGGAAATTAAGTGTGTACAAGAAAAGTTTCTGATTCAATATGTGGATGTACCTACTAGAGAAGGTGCAAAACTTGACCTACTCTTGGGAAATAAGGCAGGACAGGTGACTGAGTGGCAGTGGGAGAGCATTTTGGGGTCAGCGACCACAATTCCATTACATTTAAAATAGTGATAGAAAAGAATAGACCAGATCTAAAAGTTGAAGTTCTGAATTGGAGAAAGGCCAATTTTGACGGTATTAGACAAGAATTTTCGAAAGCTGATTGGGGGCAGATATTCGCAGGGAAAGGGACGGCTGGAAAATGGGAAGCCTTCATAAATGAGATAACGAGAGTCCAGAGAAAGTATATTCCTGATAGGGTGAAAGGAAAGGCTGGTAGGTATAGGGAATGCTGGATGACTAGAGAAACTGAAGGTTTGGTTAAGAAAAAGAAGGAAGCATTTGTAAGGTATAAACAGGATCGATCGAGTGAATCCTTAGATAATAAAGGCAGTAGGAGTATGCTTAAGAGAGAAATCGGGAGGTCAAAAAGGGAACATGAGATAGCTTTGGCAAATAGAGCTAAAGGAGAATCCAAAGGATTTTTACAAGTATATTAAGGACAAAAGGGTAACTAGGGGGAGAATAGGGCTCCTCAAAGATCAGCAAGGCTGCCTTTGTGTGGAGCCGCAGAAAATGGGGGGGGGGTAGACACTAAATGAGTATTTTGCATCAGTATTTACTGTGGAAAAGGATATGGAAGATATAGACTGTAGGGAAATAGATGGTGACACCTTGCAAAATGTCCATCTTACAGAAGAGGAAGTGCTGGATGTCTTGAAACGGTTAAAGGTGGATAAATCCCCAGGACCTGATCAGGTGTACCCTAGAACTCTGTGGGAAACTAGAGAAGTGATTGCTGGGCCTCTTGCTGAGATATATTTATCATCTATAGTCACCAGTGAGGTGCCGGAAGACTGGAGGTTGGCTAACATAGTGCCACTGTTTAAGAAGGGTGGTAAGGACAAGCCAGGAAACTATAGACCAGTGAGCTTGACGTCGGTGGTGGCCAAGTTGTTGGAGGGAATCCTGAGGGACAGGACGTACATGTATTTGGAAAGGCAAGGGCTGATTAGGGATAGTCAACATAGCTTTGTGCAGGGGAAATCATGTCTCACAAACTTGATTGAGTTTTTTGAGGAAGTAGCAAAGAAGATTGAGGGCAGAGCAATAGATGTGATCTATATGGACTTCAGTAAAGCGTTCGACAAGGTTCCCCATGGGAGACTGATGAGCAAGGTTAGATCTCGTGGAATACAGAGAGAACTAGCCATTTGGATACAGAACTGGCTCAAAGGTAGAAGACGGAGGGTGGTGGTGGACGGTTGTTTTTCAGACTGGAGGCCTGTGACCAGTGGAGTGCCACAAGGATCGGTGCTGGGTCCTCTACTTTTTGTAATTTACGTAAATGATTTGGATGCGAGCATAAGAGGTACAGTTAGTAAGTTTGCAGATGACACCAAAATTGGAGGTGTACTGGACAGCGAAGAAGGTTACCTCAGATTACAACAGGATCTTGACCAGATGGGCCAATGGGCTGAGAAGTGGCAGATGGAGTTTAATTCAGATAAATGCGAGGTGCTGAATTTTGGGAAAGCAAATCTTAGCAGGACTTATACACTTAATGGAAAGGTCCTAGGGAGTGTTGCTGAACAAGGAGACCTTGGAGGGCAGGTTCAGAGCTCCTTGAAAGTGGAGTCGCAGGTAGTTAGGATAGTGAAGAAGGCTTTTGATATGCTTTCCTTTATTGGTCAGAGTATTGAGTACATGCGTTGGGAGGTCATGCTTCAGCTATACAGGACATTGGTTAGGCCACTGTTGGAATATTGTGTGCAAATCTGGTCTCCTTCCTATCAATGGGTATATGAACCGGAAGGGTTTGGAGGGATATGGGCTAGGTGCTGGCAGGTGGGACTAGATTGGATTGGGATATCTGGTCGGCATCGAGGGGTTTGAATGAAAGGTATGTTTCCATGCTGTACATCTCTATGACTCTTAAAAGAGAATAACTAGAGAGAGAGTAAGGCCCCTCAAGGACCAAACTGGACATGTATGTGTCGAACTACAGTAGATGAGTGAGGATCTCAACAAATATTTCTCCTGTGTTTACCATGGAGAAAGATATCAAGACTTGGAAGTTGAGTAAATTAGTGGTGATATCTTGGGGACAGTCCATATCACAGTAGAGGAGGGGTTGAATGTATTAGAATGTATGAAGGTGGATAAATCTCCTCGTCCTGACCAGATATATCCAAAAACACTGCAAGGGGCTGGAGAAGCAATTACAGCGATCTTGGCTGATATTTTTGCATCATTGTTAGTCACGGGTGAGGTCCTGGAAGACTGAAAAATAGTGAATATTGTGCCATTATTTAAGAAGGGCTGCAAAGAAAATCCTGGGAACTATAGACCAGTAAATTTAACATCGGCAATGGGTAAAATTCTGAGCAATAGGTGTACATGCATTTGGAAAGGTAAGGTTTGGTTAGGAGTAGTTGACATGGTCTTGTGAGCGGGAGATGCAGCCTCCCAATTTTTTTTGGACCTCTTTGATGAAGTGACCAGGAAGGTTGATGAGGGCAGGGTGGTAGATGCAGTCTGTTGGGATTTCAGTAAGGCCTTTGATAAGGTTCCACATGGTAGGCTGCTCTGGAAGGTTGGATCACACAGAATGAAGGTGAGCTGGCAAATTGAATGCAAAATTGGTTTGATGGTAGGAAACGGAGTGTAATTGTGGAAGGATGCTTGTTGGACTGGAGGCCTATGACTTGTGGAGTGCCTCAAGGTCGGTGCTGGGCCTATTACTGTTTGCTATCTCGATCAATGATTTGGATGACTGACTATACAAGGCATGATTAGCAAGTTTGCTGATGACACTAAAACAGGTGATAACGCCGATAGTGAGGAAGGTTATCAGAAATTGCAGCAGGACCTTAATCAGCTGGGAAAGTGGGCCAACAAATGACAAACTAAATTTAATATAGATAAGTGTGATGTCTTGCATTTTGGAAAGTCAAAACAAGGTTGGAGTTTCATGGTGAATGGTAGGGCCTTAGAGTGTCATGGAACAGAGGGATCTTGGAGTTCAGGTTCACAGTTCTCTGAAAGTGGAGTCACAGGTAGACAGGGCAGTGAAGAAGGCTTTTGGACCACTGGTCTTCATCAGTCAGGGCATTGAGTACAGAAGTTGAGAAGTTATGTTGCAGTTGTACAGGATGTTGGTGAGGCCGCACTTGGAGTATTGTGTTCAGTTTTGGTCTCCTCGTTATGGGAAGGATGTTATTCAACTGGAGAGAAAGTTACAGGATATTGTCTGGATTCAATGGTTTGAGTTTTAGGGAGAGGTTGGACAGGCTAGGAATTTTTCCTTTAGGGTGTAGGAGATTGAGGGGATCCTTTTATTAAGGTGCACAGGATCATGAGAGGCATGGATAGGGTGAATGCACTGTTTTTCCCAGATTTGGGGAATCGAGGCTGGAGGGCATCAGTTTAAGGTGAGAGGGGAAAGAATAAAAGTGTACCTGAGGGGCAATTTTTACACAGAAGGTGGTACACCTATGGAATGAGCTGCCAGCAGTTGATGCAGGTGCATTAACAACATTTAAAAGACATTTGGACAAAGACATGGATAGGAAAGGAATAGAAGGGAAATGGGGTTAGCGTGAACGGACATTTTGGTTAGCCTGGACCAGTTTGGGCCAAAGGCCCTGACTCCGTGCTGTAGGACTGTATGACGCTATTAGAAAAATAGTCAGCAATGTTTTCAGCTCATTTCATTCACTTACTGTTCAATTTTTAGAAAATACTGAGCATATTAGCCAGTATTCATTGAGAGAGTAGATAAAAGTTAGTATTTCAGATGCTGATACATTTTCAGGAAGTTCTCTTTATCTGTTCTCTCCACAGAATTTGACTGGCCTTCTGAGTGTATTCCGTTTTTATTTCCATTCCAGCGTTTGCAGTATTTTGTATTTATTAAAGTAATTTTCTTGTGTTGTATCTCAATACTACTGAATTATGGCAAGTTGCTAGGCAACTAGCTTCTATTAATAAACATACAAATTGATTTCCTCTAATCATTCCTCTCTCTGTTTTATGTTTGTATATAGTTGTTTCTACACAGCATCTTCTTTCATCTAATGCTGGCTGAGTTCAAAGGATGCATGGGCCACAATCTCCTTTCCATGTTATGCATAATATTTGAGGAATTCTTGTCTTGTGCTGATTTTTGGATGCACAAATGTACTGATCTGATGGTAATTTAAATTGAATGATACTGTGGAAACTGGGTAGGGGGCAATACCTCCTGGTGTAAATTGGAGGTTTCCTTGATGAGGGAATCAGAAAAATCAAAATAAGCGTTTCTGTTGATGATTAACCAAGACAGAACTTTTTAGTTTTGGCAGTTTTATTTGAATAGCAAGTTTGCAAATTCAGCTGGTGTACAAACCATAATGATGCACTTCTGAGAGCTTGACCTAGCCTGGAATTAATATGTTCAGGTTATTAACCAAATATTACCATGGAATTTGTTGTTTACTTGTGTTATTTGAAATAATTTTTTTTTAAAAAATGTTTTTTGTCTTTTTTTCTACACTTTTAAAATTTGTGGTAACAAAAAGCACTATACTTTCTTTTATAGATGAATCTGCGTTCTATATTCACAGAGGAACAGCAACGAGTATTACAGCGTTATTATGACAGTGGAATGACAAATCAAAGTAAAAATTGCTTTGGATTAATAATACAGTGTGCACGTGAAACGGGGTTAGATTTTAATGTAGTCAGGGTAAGTAGTATAATATTTTTGCACAAAGCTATTGGAAATGTTTTTTTTACTGGATCCCAATGGTATTAAATAATGGAGCAGTATTCATTATAATATTTTGGACTCTGCAAGACATTTATCTCGGACAAGATACCTGTTCCAAACCAAGCCTTCTGAACACGACCTCAAATTCTGTGATATAATTGCTAAAATGATCCAACTATAACTAATCTGTGAATCCTTTATGATTAAAATTCTACATATGGATTTGTGTTCAGAATGGCTGAAGGGCTTATAATAAAACTTGTGTGCACGACTATCATTTATTAGCAGTTGGCGGGGAAAAGTGGAGGGTTTTATAAAGCGTGACATCAAATTTACCCTTGGGTGGTAGTTCCTAAAAATAAATTGTTGCTGTAATTTGTTTTCTAAAGTTTGCTTTGTTGTATTTGCAAGGCTTGGGTGCAAGAATGTACGATCTTATGTTTAGCCATCCTTTGTGCTCTGTACTTTTAATAAACTGTTAGGTTGGATCTGGAACCTTTTGATTCTAGATGGAATATGTTTATTTTTATTTTCTTCTGCAGGACTGGAATTGAAACTACATTATTTTAATTCCGGAATATTTAGGTAGCCAATCTTTAGTTATTTTCATTGTATTGCCAAAAGGCTTTCTTTGATTTAAGTAGCTTTTGGAAATGGTTCCATTGTATTTTCAACATTGGCAAATGTTAGGAAATAGTTAACTGTATCAAAATTGGGCTATGCTAACTCAGATTTTGAATTTAAACTAATGGGGTCAAAAGCTATATTTTCTTCTGTTCAACGATATTCACAAATGCACTTGTATAAAATACATTAAGATTATTTATCTGCTCACTGCTCCTTCTGCGCAATGATTCTGACACACCGCAAAAAGTAGGGAATAAAATTTGTTTTTTTTTTAAACAAAACCTTGAAAGGCCAATTGTGGAAAAGCTGTTCCAGGGTATTGAATTCCAATTCTGATTTGAAGTGAGTGAACTTAACGAGCTACAATTTTAGGGTACCATAGCAATGACTGAACTAAACTGCACATGACAGAGGGGATGTAGCAGTGAATAATTCACTTTGCCTCTCTCCAAAGTTTGACTACCATCTCCCAAGTGCCCAATGTGGAGTGTAATGGAATACTCTCTCTCTCCTTGCCTGGATGGAAGCAGTTCCAGCAACTCTTGAGAAAATTGATGCCATCCAGAAACAAACTAACCTGATTGGTACCCCATCTTACACCTAAAGCATTCACTCCCTCACAACTGGTACATGGTAACAGTAATGTCTGTGATGTATAAGATACACTGCAACAAATTGCCAGGTTCCTGTGATAACATCTTGAAACCTTGTTGGTCTAGGTGGTAGATGAAACAAGGGCAGCAGGCAATTGCTAACACTTCTTACCTGTAAATTTCCCTCCAAAGCACATCATCTAGTCTTGGGCCTGTATTATCATTCCTTCAGCGTTGCTGGGTGCAAATCATGAAATCCTTCAAAGTACCACTATGCACCAATACCCAACGCATTGTAGTGGTTCAAGGAGGTAACTAATCTGTGTTTTCTCAAAGGTAGTTAGGGATGAGCAAAAAGTGGAGTTCCATTTTAAAGACAATTTAGAATTGTGATCACTGTTTTAAAAATCTCTACCTGTTTAAAACAGATTAAGCAAAATTGTTTGAGTTGAGTCTGAAACTGTTGCTGATGTAGGAAGCCGGGACCTTGAATATTGTTAAGGAAGTGATAGATTCTTGTCAATTAAGGGTTTGAAAGTCTGTTGAGTGTAGGCAAGAACGTGGATTTGAGGTTACAATCCGATCAGCTTTGGTCGTCTTCTTGACTGGCAGACCAGGCCTGAGTTCTACCTAAGCTGTTTTGTATATTTGTAATAAAACACTGACCTTGCCAGCAAAACTAGTATCTCATGAAAAAATACAAACAAATTGAGTCTGTTTCCAATATGTTTTTGTTGCCATGCATTCCATATTTTAACAATACTTCTAAACTAAAACTCCTCGCCTCCAATTTCCAGTTCCAATTATCTTCATTCTGTGCCTACTAGTTATGGGCCCACCCATTAGTAAAAGCAATTTGTATTTACTTACTCTGATTAATAGCTTTCCATTAAAAGTGGTAACTGTCTATTTTGAAATTGTGTATTTAAAACTCTGGCATGGAAGGAAGAATGTGAATGTTCGGAATCAAAAGTAATAACAAATTCTAGAAATTGAAAAGCAGTTATGGCTTATCTTTGCATGGATTTATGCATATTTCCAGTATTTCTCACGACGTTTACATGTCTACAATTTGATTGCAAAAGGAAAATTGTGTTTTATTCACAACTCGACAGTTCATAGAAGATGACAGGAGTTATGAGAGGGATTCAAGCATAATGAAGGAATTATTTTGTATAGAATGAAAGAAATGTTGCTCCATTTAAGATGTGTTGCTGAAACATATAAAATGAAATGTGTGTGTTGCTCCCCTTACCTCACTTATCTTGGATATCAACTGAAAATGTTGGAAATTCTCAGTTGCTCAGTTAGAATATTTGGAGAGAGAAACATAATGTTCCAGGACAATCACTATTCTCTCCCAATGCTGCATGACCTGTTATGGTTTTCCAGTGGTTTCTGTTTATGGCTCAACATCTCTGGAAATCCTGCATTTGTATTTATTGTATAATTCTGGGTGACCATTGTACTGTTGATTTTAAGTGACATTATTTAATGAGAAAGAAGCACTTGATTATCCATGTTCACTTTATTAACAATGGTCTTTTGAAGATATTTTTCATGCTGCTGTTTCAGCACAGGCTGTTTATGGATCTCATAAGAATATATAACGACTGCATGCACATTAGTGAGATGCTGATTGACTCATTGTCAATACTTCTTGAAGTACACTAAAATGCGTGCAATGATTAAGGGAAACACGGTGGTTCATTGGTTGGAGCTGCTGTCTGTCAGTTCGATTGCCACCCTCTGGCAACTGTCTGACTGGAGTTTGCACATTCTCCTCGTGTCTGTGTGGATATCCTCCAGGTGCTCTACTTTCCTCTCATAGTCCAAAGATGTGCAGGTTAGGTGGATTGGTCAAGGGAAATGTAGGATTAAAGGGATAGGGTAAAGAGGTGGGTCTGGGTGGAATGCTGTTCAGAGGGTCAGTGTGGACTTGATGGCCCGAATGGTCTGCTTCCGCACCATAGGGATTCTGCATTTGTATACAGCTTCAGTATCACATTTTCATAGCCCTTTAGAGTTTATCCTTGGGTATTTAAGTGGGGCTATTAGGACTGGACTCATTTAGTTCGCCATGTTTTGTCATCTATAACCTGCACTGCAGTTCAGTTGCACCTACGTATTTTAGATTCTAGAGTAATAAGTTTTTGCTATAGCTATTTTGGGGTAGGTGGGGAAGCAGAGAAAGAGAGATCTTTGAATTGATGAGATTAGTTAGAGCTTTCTTCCATGCTGATGTGCTATGTAGCATGACCCATTCAATAGTAGTTGCGTTAAGTATGTTTTTTGGGTAAAATATGAACCGTGTCCTAGGTCAGTTTCAGACTCGTCTTCTAATTTGTGTTTTACATCCTGGTCATCGCATTTCTGCTTGTCTGTGTCAGTTTTAGTGTACAATTACTCTTTTAAAGCATGGAAACAAAGATACGTGCACTAAGCCCAATGTTCCTTAGGGAATTCTGATATAACTCGACAGCTGCGTTCCTCTGCAACCTCGTGCTATAGAAGATCATGCTATGGAAAATGGTCATAGAAAATCGCACTGTAGAAAATTGCTATACCCATTCAATAGAAAGTGTGCATTATCCAAACAGTGTCCATAATTTGGCAATACCTAACTCATGTTGAAACATGTGTCATGCCAGAATGACCTGTACAAGCAGTGAGGTTAGCCAAATTATCATAAAAAACCCTTTTTCCTTCACCCTTTATACTGTGAAAGACCATCTGTTGGATTAATAGTTTCTGTGCAAGTCTGACTGTAAATAGCTGGAATTGTAATCTTTACAGGTTTTGGGCTTGGTCATAGGACACTGCATGAATATAAATTGAAGCTGATGGTAGTTGTGAAGTTGAACTTGCATTGAAATTCTAAGACATTAGTTTTGTTTTGAAAGATACAACAATATGTGGTTTTTATCTACTGAAACTGTCTTATCACAAAATTGTGGGAATTGGCTGCTTTCTTCCTTGCCTGTCTATTTAAGAAACCTATACTGAGCTTTAACTTTTTGGGTAGATAATGTTCTGAATTGACTGTGTTCTTTTAAACCAAAATATGTCTTTTGCACAGTTAATAATGTCTGTTTTGCAGACTTGGATTGGCAATAAAAGAAGGAAATTGAATTCTACAAAATACAGTTTAGAAGATCCACCCTCCACACAAGGACCAGCAAGTAACAGTACAATGGGCAAGTCTGAGACACCAGTGAAAAATACGAGCCTTGCCTCTCCATCCCAGAGCCAGCAAACTGTTTTAACATCGCCATGTAGAAATGTAATGGTAACTGGTGTGTTTACCTCTACGCATTCTGCTAGTGGGCAAGTATTATCTCAACAAAAGGATGGCCACAGGTGTGACATTCCTAAGGGTCTTGTGCATAGACCAATAGGGAGAACTATAACTGAAATGGAATTGCAACAGCATGGCACAAGTCAAAGGCAGTCTGTTTCTAAAAACTCTGCAATTTCAATTTGTGACAAAATTACTCCTGGATCTAGATCATTAAATGTTCATAGCCCCACCAGCACTGTATATTCTTGCAGTACAAAAAACTACAGTCCTGCTTATATTCAGACTGAAGTAAATAGAGTACAATCAGCAGCAACTAAATCAGTTGGGTGGCCGAAACAACAGTTTAATTCAACCATTGCAGAACTATCTCAGTGCCCACGGAAACTCACTTGTGACCCCTCTTTCTCAAGAAGTACATCCAGTTGTTCATCTGATTCCAAGGTTAACCGAAGCACAGGAGACTCCGCTGTCAGCTCTCTCCAGATCCGTGATGTATACTCATTGGCAGGCAGTGAACAGTGCCCAAAGAACAGGGGGGATCATTCGTTTAGGAACTTGCGTCAGATGGAAAGTGGATGCTTTTCCATTGCCATGGAAACTGGAGATGTTGATGAGTATGCAAGGGAAGAGGAGCTTGCATCAATGAGTTCAGAGCTGAAGAATCATCCAAGAGTTTCTGAAGCCAATACCCCAAAAGAAATGGAGTGCTCAAATACTTCTCTGGCAATACAAGCAAGGAACATGAGCACTGGTTCATCACAGGTCAGTGCACGTGATATATCTGGAAGTGTGTTCTATCATAGTGGAGAGTTTCGAACACCTGGAGCAAAACTGACCTTGTATAGTAATGCTGCTTCATCAGAGGATTCATTTAACCTCCGCCTTCCATCATCTAGCAACCAAAGGTTAACTCCAAACCAGAGCAACTATCAGGTACCAGTACTTTAGTTTTTCTTCGATTCCATTGGGAATAGTGTTACAACTGTGCAAATGTAAAAAGGCAATATGTGATCATTTTACATGTATCTTGGTGTGCCCAAATCATCTTGTCCACTTGCTGGTTACTTTACTTTTGATTTTCAAACCTCTGTAATTTTCTAACACTGACCATATTCTTTTCTTTTCTTCAATTTGGTACAATTGTCTTTTGAGTGAATTAAATTTAGAGCCAGTCTTTGTTTTCCAGAAATTGGGAACAAAATAATTTTATTTTGAAGGAAACTGTACTAAGTAGAAAAATATCAGTCACTTGTATTGCTTCAATCGCGTTAAATAAAAACTCAAATATATTGTACTAAAGTTGTGATTTGGAGATGCTGGTGTTGGAATGGGGTGTACAAAGTTAAAAATCACACAACACCCGGTTATAGTCCAACAGGTTTAATTGGAAGCACTGGTTTTCGGAGCGGGTCCATTTAAACCTGTTGGACTATAACCTGGTGTTGTGATTTTTAACTTTATACTAAAGTTGGGATTTGTGCTTCAGCTGTACAGTATATTGAAAACCGCAACAGCAAATCTTGATGGCTTTCTTCAAAGCTAGTACTCCAAAAATTAGACTGTTTGTTTGGTTTTCATTTGAAAGGTTGAGTTCAGAATTTAAGGCTACCACTCAGATTGAATGTGGGGGTTTTGTTCTGACTTTTGCAAGGTTGAGCTAGACCACCGGTTGTATCCCCATTGAGGTAAAGGTAATACTTTCAGTCTTAGGAAACATTCCTGCAATACAAATGCATCATGGAAGATTCCATTTATTGTGTAATTATTAAAGTACCCCTTTTAATTTCTGCTCAGGCTTGTTCTACAAATTCTGTTATGCTTTAACTTGTGGTGGTTAAGGTCAATTAGTGAACACATCCTGTTATACTTGTTCTACAGATGGTGGCAAACCAATCTTTCTGTCTCTTCCTATTCTGCATTACTTATTGGTTTTGAGAAGCTACTGTTGATCAATTCAGACCACAGACTGGTGCTCAGTAGATACTGCTATGACTTGCTCCTCAGAATTTGTCCACGAAGTCAAACTATCTCCAACCACAAAAAATAAAGTTCACCTCCTTGCTTCACAATACTATGAGCATTCAACATTCTTCTGTACGGAAATAGAATGGGAAAACTGCTGTGGATGCAATTTGTAATAACATTGTAAATGAATTGAAGAAGTAGGAAATTCCACTCTACATAACTTGAGTAATGTTTGTTGTAAGTTTGACAAGCATAAAAATACCACAGGTCTGAAACAGGCAGGTGATGGCAGTCAGTCAGTTTTTGGTTTCCATTTGATTTATTATAAATGTTATTTGCACACTTCTTATTTGAAGGCAAATAAAAAAAAAGTGTGATTGAAACATGGCAATGAACACTTGCATTTGCTGTTAATTATTGAATAATTCTTTAAGCAAGATTTATCTCTTCCAGCTTAACAAAAGAATTGCTAGATTATTTGCCATGTAAATTTAGAGTTTTGGGTAGAGTCAGAGTCAGAAAGTCAAACAATGGTCTTGTCTGTCCAGATGCATACCAAAATAAAATTACAAATTGGAAATAAGAATAAAAATGAGGAGAGTTGCTTGTTGTTTTTGTGATCATCTATTTTGGAACTTTGATCAACATTTTGGCATCTTTAAAAAAACTGCTAAAAATCTCAACTTTTTTTTAATTGACTTTTGCAAAACAGCATTTATTGTTAGATATTTCAGTCAGTCCAGCATCCATTGTGGTGATTTTTTTTTGAAATTCTGAAGTTTTAAAATTTGTCATCTGGTATGAATGTGTAAGATGACATGATGGCTTGAATCACCTTAAGTATATTGGTGATTATGGAAAAGCTTTAATGGTATGTTTTACAGTTCATAATTTGAACAATAGTGTTATTTTATGCTTCAGGTGTCTGGCTCCGTTCTGTTGCCTTGTATAACCGGAAGCTCAAGAAAAAGAACAGTAAGTATTATGTGTGTGCCTTGTTATTTAATTTTAAGTTTCTACTCCTTCACTATTGCAAATTTATAGGCCCTTAACCCTCAAACCCTTTGCAGTATTTAAAACGAATACTGGCATCAGTCAAAAAGACATGCTAGTTTTGAATCGTCTCCGTAAACATACAGAAAAATAATTAAATTTCAAGACATCTGCAAAGCCCACTTTGCCCATTGTCTTTTGTCTCCTTGTAATTCAGCTCTCCCATCACCGTATCTATTGTACTTGGATAAATATAATAGGATTTATCAAAATTGGCAGTTTGCGTGACACATTATGTCACACATACATTGCTCTGTTAGTAAAAACCATCTTGCTCATACATTTCAGACATACTGTACCCTCTGGCTCACTTAAAAGTAATAATTTGTTTTAATTTGTTACATTTAACATTTTAAGCAGTTGGAAGAATTACATCCCCCTAAAAAAAACTCTTTAGGATTTAAAAATTTCTAACTTTTACACCTGGGATCATCTTTCTTGTTAATTTTGCACTTTTCTCAAATATAATTTGTTTTGGATGTAGGTTTGCTCGCTGAGCTGGAAGATTCATTTTCAGACGTTTCATCACCATACTAGGTAACATCATCAGTGAGCCTCTAAATGAAGCTTCATCCGGAGGTTCACTGGTGATGTTATCTAGTATGATGATGAAACGTCTGAAAATGAACCTTCCAGTTCAGTGAGCAAACCTACATTTAGAACCTCAACCTGAGCAAAACATTTTCCCAAAACTCGCTATCATTTGTTTACAGTGGAATGACCAAGGATCAGCATGTTACTTGGAACATACTGATCCTTGGTAGGAAACTCTGATTTGTGCAAAGAGCTAAATCTTCATATTGCAAAAAGTATTAAGCTAGTAATTACCCACCACATTTTAAGCTACATTGATTTGTTTCAATTTATAATGCAGGTATTTTGGTTAATGAAAGGTGTTAAAGCTCACCTTTTTATCAAAGGTGCTTTTTTTTTAGATTAGATTAGATTACTTTACAGTGTGGAAACAGGCCCTTCGGCCCAACAAGTCCACCCCGACCCGCCGAAGGGTAACCCACCCATATCCCTACATTTTACCCCTTGCCTAATACTACGGACAATTTAGCATGGCCAATTCACCTGACCTGCACATCTTTGGACTGTGGGAGGAAACCGGAGCACCCGGAGGAAACCCACGCAGACACGGGGAGAACGTGCAAACTCCACACAGTCAGTCGCCTGAGGTGGGAATTGAACCCGGGTCTCTGGCACTGTGAGGCAGCAGTGCTAACCACTGTGCCACCCAGTTAAGATCTTAAACCAAGATCCCATCTGCTTTCTGAAGTGGACATAAAATGATTTCAGTCTAATATGTGTAATTATTAGAAATCTTGCTGGTAGCTTCCTTGCAATAATCATCTTTAGTAAGGAAGATCTACTTCTGCTCCTATATCATCTGTTTGCATAACATTACATCCAAAATGGAAACTATTTCTGTTATCCTACCGCCATTTATTGCTCAATCAAAAAAATTAAATGACAAGTGCTGATTAATAGCATGTTGCCATTTGTGGGACATGGCTATGCTCATTTTGGCCACCACACTTTGGACAGCATTTAAGTGCCTGTAAAATGCTTTGGGATGTTTGGAGTTTGTGAAAATATGTTTTTATTAATGCAAGTCTTTCCATCTTCCCTTATTTCTTGTATGCTAACAGTTTAGACTGCTTTCAAAGTACAGCCAAACATTTTGCTGTCAAAGACTTTTAGTCAGTCAACAATTCTTTTTACATATGAATCCTATCAGGTGCTCTTTGAACCAATGCTTAAGCAAGGCCAATGTCATGACAGTGAAGAAACTGCCATTATTACACTGTATGATAATGATTTGTAATATCTGCCAGAAATCTCAAGTGTTTTGGTCTATCTCTGATTTCCTTTTTAAAGATTGTGAAAGCAGTAGAACTACTGGCAAGACTTACAGAATACCTTTTTTTTCAATAGAAATGAAGTTATGTTAGCATTGTGCCAAGTTGAGAAGACTTGATTTGTATGCTGTTCTTTAATTTTAATTCCGTCATTCTTTTTTAACCACATTTGATCAAGTACAAGGTTAACCTGTGGTGTGGTCCTTATGTAGCAGGGACTCCTGTATAGCCTGAATCACACGGTCAATGTGAAATGGAAATGTGACTATTTTTGGCATTGATGATTTTTCACAAAATGAGATGAATGTCATTCTTGATTTCATATTGTACAATTGGACATTAGTGGATAGAAATTGGTCATTAATGTCTCCAATTTTGTGCATGTGACTAAGTGATTGCTACCAAGATAGATAAATACATTTTTTAAAGGTTGTTTTTGGAGCCAGAAGAAGCAGGAGTGTGCTTCCTAGCTCCATAGCACTCCACAACATGGCTGAAGGTCTCAACTGACCATCAGTTGTCTCTTTCTCCCTCTGAATCTTATCCTAAAGACTGCTACTGGCAAGATGTGGCCTGAAACAAGTTATTTCTGTGAAACCACTACGGTGCACTATAGCACTGACAACTCATCTAAATTACTGAAATGAAGCCAAATTTCAAGCCTGTCTCAGAACTTTCAGATGTGCACAAAGCTGATAAAAAGATTTACAACGATGTTCCTGAGACTGGATGGTTTGAGTTATAAGGAGAGGCTGGATAGGTTGGGACTTTTTTCCGCTGGGTGGCATGCGGCTGAGGAGTTACCTCATAGAGGTTTATAAATTCATGAGGAGCATAGATAAGGTGAATAGCCAAAGTCTCTTTCCCAGAGTACAGTGAGTCCAAAACTAGAGTGCCTAGATTTCAGGTGAGAGGGGAAAGATGTAATAGGGACCTGAGGGGCAACTTTTTCACAGAGGGTGGTGCGTATGTGGAATAAGCTGCCAGAGGAAGTGTTAGAGGTGAGTACAGTTACAACTTGGATAGGAAAGGTGGAGAGGGTTATGGACCAGTTGCAGGCAAATGCGATAATTTAGTTTAGGAAATCTGGTCAGCATGGATGAGTTAGGTTGAAGGATATGTTTCTGTTCTCTATCACTGTATGATATAGGACCTAAAAAATGGGGCGAGACCATTCTCTAGCCCTTTTATTATCTAAGTGATGCCTTCTCTGAAATATGGTCCAAATCCAAACACCAGATAAACTGGTGACTTTGGGGGGGAAGAAAAAAACAGGTACTTCAGTTTGATATTTTCTTGGAAACCTCAAGTATATACAATGGAAATATCAAGTCTATAAACTTTGAAAGCTGTTGCTTATTTCCATCTAAGGGTTTCTTGTAACAGAATGGCAATGCAGTGATGTGCAGTTTTAGAATTTTAAGATAAAACCACCCTGTACATAAGTAAAACTCTTATCTCTGAATAGCAGAGTTGGTGATTGCTCAACTAATGCTGCTCCTTTCCTTTGTTTTCATGTGCATTTGATTTGACGGTTGTTTGGTATACTTATGTTCTGAAGCTTTGCCACAGTAGGGCTTCTGAGGTTGAATGAATTGGTCAATTTTAAATGAAGCAAATATAACCATGTGAAATACAAATTAACAAAGCAAAGGAATTTTCATGTTTTAAACCAATTGATTTTATTACAATTAATATTAAGTTTTCAAAATTAAAGTTAGGATTTCAATGTTCAACATAAAGCATTAATTTAACTTGATGTATTTTGGCCATGGTCTGGATTACATCATGCGAAGCATGCACACCTATATAGTCACAATGTTTGTTTAAGTCTCCCAAGAGTTTAAAGTTCTATTTGAATGTTACTTTAGCCAGTCAGATTCCTGTCTGAATACTGTGACTTACCTGAGCAAGTTGACAGAAAGTGAACAGATTCCATTGCTGCACTGTTTTTCTATTTCTCTGCATCTGTCCACTGGAAACATTTTCATGTTCTTGTTCAATGCAAGCCTAGTTTTGAAAAGTCCAAATGTTGAGGATGACTGCTTTTAATTTCATACTGTGTTTTTAACAAAGCAAATGTCTAGCCCAATTTTTTTTCCCCCCAGAATCTATGCTTCATATACTCCAAGTTATGGAATGCACTGTTTGAAACGGTGGTAGAAGTAGGTTCAATAGCAACTTTAAAAACTGAGTTGAATATATGTTTGAAAAGGAAGCATTTGTGGGACTTTGGAAAGGAATAAAAGAAAACAAAAGTTGGTGATTAATTGGATTCTGCATTGTTGTAAATTTGGATAGAGTAATTGTAGATTGGTGGCCAGCAGTTAGAATTTGGTGTTTGTAAAATGGGGAGAGTGGTTAGCACTGCTACCTCACAGCACCACCTGCCTCAGGCGACTGTGTGTGTGGAGTTTACACATTCTCCCCATGTCCATGTAGGTTTCCTCCAGGTGCTCCGGTTTTCTCCCACAGTCCAAGGATATGCAGGTCAGATGAATTGGTCATGCTAAATTTCCCATAGTGTTAGGTGCGTTAATCAGAGGGAAATGGGGTCTGGGTAGGTTACTCTTCGGATGGTCAATGTGGACTTGTTGGGCTGAAGGGCCTTTTTCCACACTGTAGGAATCTAATCTAATTGAATCTAATCTAAAGCACTACTTTTTTCACTTTTTGCATATTATGGTGTGATGTGCTCCTCTTTGGGCGTTTTTGGTTTTAGTTCTCAACTTTATAACATGCATTCAAAGTGCTGACATTGGTAAAACGGACCAAAGGGCTGCTTTCTGTGCTTCAGAAGTTTAATTTTTTTTTTCTGCCCCAAACCTCCCCAATGCCCTGTTCCCAACCTCAGTGAATTGCAACCAATTTAAACCTCAACTTAATTAAAACTATCATGCACAGCTTATGCAAACTCTTCTTCCCCTCAGTGGATTGAATTGAAGTCCTTGTTGCTTACAAATATCTCCTTGACTCTGCCTTATCTTGACTTTGAATCCTTTTTCAGCCATATGTTACTGATTTTACTTTTGCTGTTCTGACTCTGGTCTTGTGCATTTTCCTCCATCCATTACTAATACACTGCTAGCAGAGAGCATTCTCTGTCCTAAACATTTGCACTTAACTTTGCTTTTGGAAGTTGCTGCTTTGAAATTGATGACAGTTATTGACTCATCAAAGACATGTCTGAGCTGGTGCAATTTTAAAAACAATTGCTTGGCCTATGCTAAAATGCTGTTTCTGTTGGGATCTCAGAGTTTTTGTCGTCACATATCAGCATTTCATTGCCAATTCAGAAAGCCAGAGTATAATAGTAAGAAGCTTGCACAGTCTCTTGTGTAAGTTGGAGTTCTCCCGGATATTATAAGTGCGTGAAACTTGGACTTATGCAAGTTACAAATGGCTGCAACAGCAGATCTCTTGACTCTTCAAGGTATCCTAGTATCTTAACCAAGATTAAGATCTGGATTTTTTTGAAAAGATTAATGGAATCATACTGATTCTCTTGCCAGCTGCACCAGCTTGCAGCATTTTTAAGAATGGATTTTCAAACATGTCAACAAAAATTTGGTACCCGAGCTCCATCTTGTGGTGATTGAGAAGGTTTCAATTTCCTTTAGATTTCATTCAAACAAAAAAATCATGTATGGTGCAGCTTCAAGGTTTTTTAAGATTACAGAATATTTATACTTTCAGCTCTTTCCTATCTATCAGTCAATTCAAAGTGCTCTACATCTTCAATCTTAAGAGAAATATCTTTTAAAAAATGGACCCAAATCTTCTGAGAACAGCAAATAATGTTCAATTACTGTTCTCTTACCTATATTTTTTAAAATCCCTGCATCTGTCCCCACAAATTTCTGGCTTCAAATTCACAACGTCCAGTACTGGAAGCTTCAGTGTTATGCAGTGTACCTTTTATAATCTAGCTGAATCCTGTAGTACGCTATAGTCTGGAAAAGCCAAGCCCCTTTTTATTAACTGCTGAGCCTGTGGAATTCTGGCAAAATCATTTATTTACTGGTGCACAAAACAGGTGTTGGATAGTAACACACTGAAAAGCTATTTGAATAAACAAATTTCATTTGTCTAAGTGCATTAAGAGATGGGGATTGATGAAAGTGATTGGAGTCTCAGATATGGTGAGTAGGTAGGTGGATAGGGGCTAATTATTGCGGGTTGTGAAAGTGGTGTTAAGGGGTCAAGTGGTTGATGTTGGGTCGAGTTTTGTGGAGAGATGGCAGAGTTGGGCTCAGGTCAAGAGTGGTGGGGAGGGGAGGTCAAATGTTTTATAGTTACCCAGGAGTTACAGGTTTTAGTTCATCTAACTTATTCTGTTTAACTGTTTGGCAAAATAAATCTGAACCATCCAAAGTCTCTGACTCTAATTCAGAGTGTTCCACATGCTGGGTAATTACCCAGAGGAAGTCTCCACTTGCTGCGCTGTTCACAGGTAGTCAATGCCTTGGACTTTTGAGGGGTACTGACGTACGTATTTCCAGGATCGTCTAATCTCTGATTATCTAAAGCTTGGAAAATCTTGGCCATTCTTCCCTTCAGAAAATTAAGCTGAATTAAATTATACTATCTGACTATTTAGGTTGGCGTTGTAGATAGTTGCCATGTAGTGCAGTTTTAGAACCAAAGATGAGATCAGATTTTTAATGCCAGAATTTTGAAAAACTTGTATTATCATAATTTCTGTTTCTGTAGAACCATTGGAGTAAGACTACTCTCTTCTACAATATGCATTACTGTAAGATGTATGTATTTTTAAAAATGAAGCAAGTTGTCTTGAGATTTAAAGTGCAGTGCCTTCAATTTTGGGCACTGCATTTTGGTTGGATGTGTTCAGCCTTTTAAGGAGTTACAGTGAGGCTAAGAAAGACACCAAAAAGGGCTGAAAGGTTTGAAACAACATTTGATTGATTCAGTTTTGAAGAATCCCAGCCAAGGGTACATCAACTTTGGTCTAATTTTCGAGATTGTGGAAAACTGGGATTGTCTAACAAAAGCTGCTGATAGGCCATTGAAGGGTTTATTTAGGACTTCGGAACCACAGCAGAGAGATTGAGGTAAGATACGGATTGGGTGTGGTCTACTTAATAGTCTGTTGTGCTACTCCTGTGCTCTTTCTCAGTCATCCTAAAAATATGCTAATAGACTGCCTTCTGCTGGTGGTGTTCCAATGGCTTTGTTACATCATGGACTCCAGGATAATGTCTGTATCACTGGGTTTGCTCATGTTCCCACAACATTGCTGTTTTCCATTGGAGGCAAATCTCTTCTTAGAAAGGTCTTGTTTTTGATGTAACCATGATTAGTTGGTATACCCTGCATATAATAGATGTCACAATCACTGTTCATCGGTGATCGTCATTTGAGTTCAGTGTTCAGTTCACTGACCAAGTGAACTGCTCTGATCCAAATGGTGCCAATGTTCTTTTAAGTCTGGGTGTAGCTGCATTCATCCAGATGAGCAATGAATATTCTAACACACTCCTCACTTGAACCTTGTCAAAAATGGTGAAGCTCTGAACGATCAGGAATTGAATCATTCATCATTGATCTGAAGTAGTGTCCAGTTCTGGGCATTGCACCTCCGGATTGATATTTGTTTTGAAGGGGGTGAAATACAGTGGTATCAGAATAGTACATGAGCTAAAAGAATTAAATTATAAAACCAAGTTATGTCCTTTCTGTGAAGCAGTGCAGTCTCGCTCCAATTTTAAGGGCATATTCCTTTTTTGTTCAGAATTTTCTCACCAGAGGAAATACATCCTCTCTATCTTAACACACACACTATCATCGTAAATGCCATAGTTAAATCATTCTTTAAACTTTTTTCCCTTGCTATTGGAAGTACAATATTAATATGGCATAAAACAGTAATGCTTCTGGTAAGTGCTAGACTTCAGGGTGTTGCTGGTGGGTTGATGATTATTCTGAAGGATTGTGAAAATGTCTGGCATTTCACTTGATGATCATTACTTTTGGCTTGTGTAAAGGAAACGTCATCGACCAACACTGGTTGATGTTGTCTAGATCTCTGTCTAGTCTGGAATGTGATGCTTATTGTAGGAGTTGGAAACCAGTGAACAGCCTGACATCTCCCTCTTGACTAAGGAAAGCAGGTTGATGAAATGGATTAATTATCCTAAGCTAAGACATTTCACTGCAGAAATCTCATAGGGGTATGTTGGTTAGCTTCTGACAATCCCATTCACTACCATTCTGGCAATCCCTATGAAAGGTTTGAAAATGAGCATTTCACAGCCATCTTACCACATATCAGCTCTAACTCCTGTCAGTGGAGGAAATTGTCTTTTGATTGCCATTGATTTGAACATTACAATGATTTGTTAGTTGAATGTTGCCTTCATGTTGAGAGCAGTTATTATTTTCACTCCTTTGCCATTCAACATCTGCATTCCCCTCTAAATGAAAAAAAAAACTGATTATATCTCTGTCTGAGGGGTTCTGGCATAATTACTGGTGAGCAGTTTATTGGTGGTTAGGCCTCTTTCTTGCTAATGACACCATTAAAGACTCCTATCATTTTACTAATGATAGTGGAGAAGAGTATTGATGCAAAACATGGTGTGTTACGCTTTTAGACATGGATAAGTACCCTTGTGCTAGACATAATGGAACAGTTTGGTTTGGTCAGGTGCAAGAGACTTTAATATGATTTGTGTGTGTGTGTGTGATCTGGTTGGGGTCAACAGATTTTCCTGTGTCCATAACATTCAACTGCTTTTTACTACAATGCACAATGAACTGAATTGACTGGATACTTGCATTTATGAATATGAAAGGTTTGGGAGGATGTTATGTGGCATTGCCTAATTTCCATTTTTAGTGATATATTATGTGTTCATGTCAGAATAGGAATGTTTCATGCAACTGCTGATGGAGTGTTGTCGGATTTCAAGTCCTAGATGAGATAGCTACCTCTACTAATCTCCAGTCCCTAGGTTTTAGTGAGCTTAATGTTGACGGGTTTGACTGGATTGATACTGCCTCAATCTTCACCTACGTAGGATGCCTAGCACATTGATGATATGCCTTTCCAGTTTTAGTATCACAGGCGTGTTTGTTTGGGTATAGATATAGTTGTTTGGCATGTGAATCAATTCTTTGACTGCCAACTGGATACCATTTAACCAATAAAACTGGTTTAATTTCTGAACTTAAGTCAAGTTATTTGCATCCTTAATTGAGGTCTGCAATGAGAATTGAGACTAAAAATGAAGACTGGATTTAACCACCAATCATCATAAGTTAATGGCGAATCTATCCCTAAGAAATTTTCCTTCAATATTTTTTTTAAAAAGTCTTTTAAAAATGGGAGAAGTAGAATTTTAAAATTGAGATAACTTTGGGGATAGCTAAATGGAGTCAGGATGTTTATGAATTAATAACTGAAGAGGGAGCATGATTGGGCCTTATTCAGTAATTAATTTACTGCAGACTATATTTCAGCAAAGATCATGAGAGTTTGACAATAAACATCACGTGGGACTGAGCTTTTGTGCCACAAGTGAATGAATTGGGTTTTTTAATGACTATATGGCAGCTTTTTTTTTTATATTTACTGATGCATGCCAAACATTCAAGGATGTACTTAATTTAATTTAGTATGGATTGTGCCTGTGGGTGGGGAGGTGTATTGGCTGGATTCCTGTGCATCTTCTTTTGTTTTCAGCAGGTTTCCCCCGTGGAAGCAAGATTGTTTGGTTGGTTGGTTGGTTTTGGTTCATTATCAGGCATGGAATACTCAGGAAGAGGCCACAGGAGCAGGAAAGGAATCTGTTGCTATGTTAGCATTAGGTTTGGTGGTAGGATCTTATACAGCGTGTCCCACGACCGACAGAAAGCTTTGTGGGCTCAGAGGCAGCATTCTTGCTCCTTATGGCACAGAAGCAATCCCATAGGGCTGCTTGCTTTTCTCTAGAAGTTGTTATTGTCCCCTTTTTAAGTTGCCAGATTTCCCAAGGCCCAGGAACCTTGGCTAGCCCAAGATGATCAGGTAAATATATCATGGTATTGCTAGATTCTTCATCAAACTGGCTAAACCACATCCTCAGAAATGACTTACAATGCACCTCTTATTTGCCCTTGATTAAACCCAAGAGTGGTTGGATTAGGGTTGCTTTAATAATGATCCCAATTTGTGGACTCCACCTAGCCCACTTCTGGGGGATGATGTTGCCCCATTTGGTCTTGTGGTATCTGATGTTAGTTGCAGTTTTGTAACCATCACACTAAATTAAAGTACGTACATAAAACACTTTCCAAAAGGTATTTCTTGAGGCAATGTACTTGTTCACTAAGGAACGAGAGTGTTTTAATGTGATCCGAAGAAACTGTTGCATTGTAAGAAAGTGTTAGCAAAAACCTGAAAGTAGCATTTGTGGCACAGATGAAAAGCCAAATGTTCAACAGGGCATGTTAATTAGCACTTTTCCAGGAACATTACGATTGTGTTCCATTTAGTCTTGTGAATATTTTCTGTTGTAAATATAATTCAAGTTGTAGGAAATGACAGTTTTGATATTTCATTCTCTCCTGATTGAACATTATAGTGAGGCATTGATAATTTGGATACCTAGAATTAATTTAGATAGATGTTAAGAAAATTGAGTGGCATGAATAGTTGGGAGTTTTTTCCCAGGTTTGGAATGTCAATTACTGGGGACATAGGTTAAGGTAAAAGGGAGCAAGTTTAAAGGTCTGAGGGGCCAGTTTTTTTTTAAAACACAAGATGAGAAGTGCCTGGAATGCACTATCAGAGGAGATAGCAGAAGCAGATATACGAATAGGCAGGGAATAAATGGATATGGATCACGTCGAGGCAAAAGGGGTTTTCAGTTTAGAAAGGAGTCACGTGTAAGTACAAGCTTGGTGAGCTGAAGGGCCTGTTCCTGTGTTGTTCTGCTCTTTGTTCTTGTTAATTGTTACATGACTGCGTTACATTAACTGAGTGCAGCAAAGCTTGAGCGACTCCGCTTTCAACATGATTGAGGTGCTGTCTCCAACACTTTACATGGGACAAGGCCTCAGCTGTCCAATGTAGTAGTATTTATTTCTGATTTTAAAAAAGTCCTGGTTAAACTTTTTTTTTAGCCAGCTTCAGAATCAAACTTTGCTGTCAAACAGATGCTGCACAAGTGGCCTGGAGTTAAGTTTGAGAGTAAAAATGTGTGGCCTGCAAAGTGTCTTGAGGGGGAATATTAAGCTGATGAAGAGGAAAAATATCTGTGCATTTTTATGAGGAGGCATGTTTAGTCTTCTCTTTTTTTGATGCATTAGATATAATTAGGTTTAAACTAATAATACATTTCTTTGTATAGTAGAAAATGTTGAACACTCTGGTAGATCTGAAGCACATATTCATTACACTGGTTTTAAAAAGAAAACAAGGTTCAGAGGTGGTGTAACAGTTAGCCATGCAGTTCCACAATATACTGTTCTGTACTTGCAAAAATACTATAAGCATTTGTGAATACAAGTGAATTGAGTTCTAAACCACTGACCATCTATATGATTTGTTTACAAGTCTTGCATGCATTGTCAAGTTTTTATTTAAAACTTTCCCTGTCAAACATTAATGTCAGAACAAAGTAAATTTCAACCCAGTGTGTTTGTCTGTTTGCCTTCACTGCAAGCAAATAGTTCTATTCAAATTTGTTTCTTTATCCTTTCAAGTCTAGCAAGATTCTTAAAGGGGTTTGATAAATGTTGATAATATTGGGATTACATCAAACTCCACATCCTGAGGGCATGCCTATTACTGTAAACAGCATGTGACCTGACTCCTCATCTGCTCGTCTTGGGCCAAAATATTGTGTGTCACTGTACAATAGATGGTCATAATGTTTTGCAAAGGCAAAGAGTGTCACATATTTAATTACTGGTTTCTTTTAAGTCAGAAAACTACAAGCTGTTACAGTTGTCCATCCATCACAGTCTAACAATCTAGATTTGTAACGCAGTGCAACTCTGAGTTCTGCTCTAACAAAGCAGTCACTTTCCAATTAAATGTTAACCAAGGTCCCTTCTGTGCAAATGGCTGTAAATTATCCCATGGTACTACTAGGAGTAGAAAATGGAGCTTGTTCCTGTGTTATATACATCGATTCTTCAAGCAACTCTATTGAAACTTGATCTGGGCATTCATCTCCTTTTCTGTCGAGAAATTAGATGCTGAGTTATCAACAAGTGACCACAGTGATTTACAAGTTCTTAGTCATTATTCTTGGACATTCTCCGGATTTACACGTGTTATAACAATTTTGAATTATCAGTGAGTTCATTTTCCTCTGAGTTCTCGAACAGTTGGGCTGCAAATGAATGTAGTTTCTAAGACTTTGTCAGGATTCAAGGCAATCCAACCAATATTGCTGTGCCTTTGTTGTCCAGTTTGTAGGTGATTAGTTTAAAGCTGCATGATCTTATAAGTGTGAAGATGACAACTTGAACAACGGCTTTAAACGAATTGTTGTGAAGTGCAGCTTCATCTTAACAACAATCTATCCTAATGGTATTCTGTGTGAGCAGTACACGAGAACTGCCTAGTTAAATTTTATTTGTATGTTGCTCATTAAGAGTTAGTTAGGATGAAGCTTGGAAGATATATCGAGTTTGGGTCTAAGACACTGGTTATATTTTAAAGTATTTTTTAAAATACTGACATTTAGCTTTGTAATTTGATAGAGGGAAGACCTATGTGGATTTAGGACTCAATTTAGTTCACAATAATCCTCTTTACCCTTTAGTAACAACGATATTCTCTAACCTCCTTCAACCCTAAAACCCCCTGTCTATTTCCAACTTCCATCTCGAACAGGAGCGTCTAATCTTAACTCAGTAAACATCCTCCCTCCCTTCTCCCAATGCTGTCTGTGGCATTGGCCATTTGCACCTTAGCCAAGTAATTTCTTCCTGAACCTTGGTGTCCTGTTCACACATATACTTCAAACTCACTTTGGAACAAGGTTAAGTTTTCCAATACCTCTCTTTTGTCTGTTATGACAACTTGTCCTTTTCTATTACACTTGTATGCTTCTCAAGGTGAAGGTGCTATCCAAGATGTAGGCTGCTAGTTGTTGTATTAGTTTGTGTTGGCTCCTGTAGACAGGAAAACAGCACATACCGACCAAATATTGAACTATAGAAGCAATCATCCCAACATTCACAAACTAAACTGCATCAGAACATTATTTCAACGAGCCAACACACTGCAGCACAGAGGAACTATGCAAAGCAGAGGAAAATCACCTATACCGCGTATTCAAAAAGAATGGGTACCCAATGAACAGTCTGCCGATTTCTCAGCAAAATCCCAAACAAGCAGACAAAACGTATCCAGAAACCCTAGCCACTCTCCCCTACATCAAAGACATCTTGGAAATGACGGCCAGACTACTCAGACCCCTTGGCATCATGGTAGCCCACAAACCCACCAACACACTAAAACAGCAGTTAATGAACTTGAAACACCCTATACAGACAACAAGCAAAACTAATGTCATTTACAAAATAGTGCAAGGACTGTAACAAACACTACATTGGACAAACAGGCAGAAAACTAGCCACCAGGTTACATGAACACCAACTAGCCACACAAAGACACGATCCTCTCTCACTAGTATCCTTACATAAGGATGAGTAAAGACACCACTTCGACTGGGACAATACATCCATCCTAGGACAAGCCAAACAAAGACACACATGAGAATTCCTAAAAGCATGGCAAACCGGAACTCTATTAACAAACACATTGAGTTAGAGTCGAGATTAGAGTGGTGCTGGAAAAACACAGCAGGTTAGGCAGGATCAGAGGAGCAGGAAAATCGACGTTTCGGGCAAAAGCCCTTCATTGATTTTCCTGCTCCTCAGATGCTGCCTGACCTGCTGTGCTTTTCCAGCACCACTCTAATCTAGACTCTTGTTTCCAGCATCTGCAGTCTTTGTTTTTACCACGTTGAGTTAGACCCCATCCATCACCCCCGAGAAAAAGAACAGGAAGTGACTTCACCACAGGAAATGACTTCACCAACTCAAGAAATCCAAACATATAAATAGAAAACAGGACTTATCAGCAGTGCTTTGCCTGAGGCCGACTGAAGATGTTACCTACTATAGTGATGAATCGTCGGGAAATGAACCTTCTAGCTCAGCGAGCAAACCTACATCCAGAACCTCAACCTGAGCTACAAATCTTCTCAAACCTTGCTAGCTAAAATTGCCTTGCAAAAAGACTTGAAAGACTTTTATTTACATGGCACTTTTCACAATTTCAGAACCATTTTCAAATCAATTAAGCATTTTGATTATACAGTCACTGTCATATAATGGGGAATACCACAGCAAATACTCACATAGTGCAATAATGTTTTGAGGGGAGTAAGATGGCTAAACAATAAGAAAATCTCCCTTTTTGTTCTTTGAAATCATATTATGGGACCTTTGGCAGGCATCTTTGAAAGATTGACAGGGTCTCCGTCATGCACTGGAGTGTCAGTCTAGATTTAATGCTGAGGTATCTGGAATAGGTTTTGAACCCTTAGTACTATTCTGTATCAGTTGAGTCATCTGTTTGATTTACTGATGACTATCTTGCTTCATTAGCTTCTTAACTTTGCTTTGGTCCATAAGTGGAAATACTTGCTCCCTGTGTCTACCAAATCTTTGATAATTTTGGGATCTCCTTTGGGTAACCCCTTAACCTTTTATAGCCAAAAGCCACGCAACATATTCATCCTTTCCTGATGAACATCACCTTGCATTTCTGGTATCATCCTTGTAAATGTTTGTCACATTGTTTCATTGTTCCTGTATCCTTTTTATGAAGTGACAAGATTGTAAGCATTTAGTTATGTTATTAATTTACCAAATATATGCCTGTTCTACAAGTTTATTAGTGTAATTGTATTTGTTACAGTCCTCCTTTGGTATTGACTATCTAGTCCTGGAAATGTGTTAACTAAAAGTATAGAAATTATTTTTTAATTCCAAAATGTAAATTGTCTCTAAATGATATGATGCACTGATCCATTGGAATCTCGCTTTCCACAATTCTGAATACCTACACTTTCCCCGTTTTAGGTTTTGCAGTTAGCTAGTAAGTCTCCCTGCATGTCCCTGACTCTACATGGTCTGATCTTCTGAGTTTGTGTAACATGTGACATCTTAACAACAGTTCTAAGTTACATTTACTACATTAGCCTTGCGTACTGTCTAGGGGAGTCGAAAACTAGAGGCCCTAGGTTTAGGTTGAGAGGGGAACGATTTCAGAAGGTACCTAAGGGGCAATTTTTCATGCAGAGGGTTGTGCATATACTGAATGAGCTGCCAGAGGAAGTGTTGGAAGCTGATACAGTTGCAACATTTAAAAGGTATCTATGGGCATATGAATAGGAAAAGTTTAGAGGGATATGGACCAAATGCTGGCAAATTGGATGAGATTAATTTAGGATATCTGGTTAACATGGACAGGTTGGACCGAAAGGATCTGTTTCGCTTCTACCTGTTTTTCTGTTGTCTTTTTTTTCGTCGCGATTGAATTAATTTTCCCATGTCATTGATAAGCTTAATGATTTGTGATTTCCTGGACACAATTTTCCTTTTTGAGTATCAAAGTAATACTATTGAATAGAAAATTGAGTTGCAAGAATGTACAAATTTTGTTGCAGTGAAAAAGAAGGACTTTGTACCTACTGAATCTGTGAATCAAAAAGGAACCATCTAGTCTAATTCCACCTTCCAGTTCTTGGTCTATGGTCCTGTAGGTTGAAGAACATGAAGCACATCCAAGCATGTTTTATACACCGTGTGGATTTGTGTCTCTGTCACGCTTTCAATAACGGAGTTCAAACTTCCACCACCACCCTCTGTGTGAAAATAAATTCTCTACTTGCTATCTAATGATTTCACCAGTTACTTTAAACTTGTGCCTTCTGACCTTTCGACTGTGGAAGTGGGTTCTTCCTATCCCCTTAAGTTAGGCTCTCATAATTGTGTATTTTTCAATCAAATCTCCAAAGCCTCTTCTGTTCCCAATAAATAAGATCCCATAGTGTGTTTACTCTTTTTAGTTGTGGCTAAAATTCTTAATTCCTGACAATGTCCTTCTAAATTTCTTCTGTACGGTGTCTGGTGAGCTTGTATTCCTGTAATATAATGTCCAATCTCTGTGCAATATTCTAGCTGCAACAGAATTGATTTATACAAACCATTATTGACTTAAAATGATACAAGCTGCACATAAAAGTACAGACAGCCTTAAGAAAACTTTACCTACTTCTCTTATGATCTAAAATGGGGCTCAGTGCTCTGTGTGTATGTTTTCTACCTGTTTTATGTCCATTTTAATTCTTCTAACTTAATTGAAATTAATTGCTCTCAGGTAAATAACAAGGTCTTACTGTACAATTCAGGAGACATGACAAATAAAACATGTTAATGTGTCTACCTCACACTCAGCACTGCAGCCTCACAGTGCCAGAGACCCGGGTTCAATTCCTGCCTCAGGCGACTCTCTGTGCGGAGTTTGCACATTCTCCCCGTGTCTGCATGTGTTTCCTCCGGGTGCTCCGTTTCCTCCCACAATCCAAAACTGTGCAGGTTAGGTGAATTGGCCATGCTAAATTGCCCATAGTGTTAGGTGAAAGGGTAAACGTAGAGGAATGGGTCTGGGTGGAATGCGCTTTGGTGAGTCGGTGTGGACTTGTTGGGCCGAAGGACCTGTTTACACACAGTAGGTAATCTAATCTAAGTCCAAGTAGTGTGAGGTAGGACAATTTCAAATGGATAAAATCCCATTCATTGTGCCCTCCTGTGGATTCAAAGATATTTACGTCTAAAATATTGCATTTTGCATTCGTATGTATTAAATAACTTGGCATTGTAAAGTAGCAAGGTAAAAACAATGACTGCAGATGCTGGAAACCAGATTCTGGATTAGTGGTGCTGGAAGAGCACAGCAATTCAGGCAGCATCCGAGGACAGGCAAAATCGACGTTTCGGGCAAAAGCCCTTCATCAGGAATAAAGGCAGAGAGCCTGAAGCATGGAGAGATAAGCTAGAGGAGGGGGGGGGTGGGGAGAGAGTAGCATAGAGTACAATAGGTCGGTGGGGAAGGAGATGAAGGTGATAGGTCAGGGAAGAGAGGGTGGAGTGGATAGGTGGAAAACGAGCTGGGCAGGTCGGACAAGTCCGGACAGGTCAGGGGATCGAGTTTCTGGAGGTTAGAAGCTAGGATGAGGTGGGGGAACGGGAAATGAGGAAACTGTTGAAATCCACATTGATGCCCTGGGATTGAAGTGTTCCGAGGCGGAAGATGAGACGTTCTTCC
>NC_057724.1:10429252-10474357 GCF_004010195.1 Chiloscyllium plagiosum
CTAGCTTATCTCTCCATGCTTCAGGCTCTCTGCCTTTATTCCTGATGAAGGGCTTTTGCCCGAAACGTCGATTTTGCCTGTCCTCGGATGCTGCTTGAATTGCTGTGCTCTTCCAGCACCACTAATCCAGAATTGTAAAGTAGCAATTTAGTTCTTAAAGATTTACTCATCTCATAAGTTGAATAATGTTGAATTGAGAGCAGAATATGTATGAGGTGAACATTACTTTGGTTAGACATGCTGTGTTTCAAACTCATTATTTGACATTAACAAGCTGCTGGTTTTGATGACAGCAAATTAGACTTCTGTGTCTAAAGATTTGTGCTACCGTTTCCACATCTTACCTTCTCATGTGATGTATATACTATCTACTTTAGTTATAAAGATTATTTCTGAACAGTTAAAATTCATAAGAATGGATACAAAAAATGCCTTTTGAATTCAGTCAGCCATATCAGAGGGAGCTGAAGGGTTGGTGACCATGGTGCTTTTCTGAGTAAACATATAAAATAATGAATGGAATTTTTAAAGTTAATAAGTAGTAATGTTACAGCTTAAAGTATGATATAATAAGGAGAAATGGGTAATGTAGGGAAGGCCAATATCTAAGATGTTTTTGTTTGGTTAAGGAAAAATCTAAGCGGTTAATGTGATAAGTGAGGTCACCGGTTTCTGTGGAATGAAGGAGCAAAATGAATCTGAGCTAAGTGTTCTGTTTCATCTGTAGTTGTTTTTGTAACACAATGAATAAAGCTGACATAATGGCTGTGCTTCTTTTAGAAAAAAATCAGGCTTAGATCTGAATAGGATGACTTTGTTTTAGGTGAATGCATTAAAAGCCACACTCTGTGTGGCTGCTGGAAATCTGAAATAACAACAGAAAGGTCTGACCACATCTGGCAGCATCAGTGGAGAATGAAACGAGTTAATAATACAAGTCAACAATCTTCTATCAGAACTGTGTTGCTCACGGATTCTTGGCAGATGTGATCTATTGTTCATTCTTAAACGTTTTATTCATCCATTTTGACTACTGAAAAGGGCACCATCCTTCATTGCTTGGCTACTTCATGCAGTTTAAATTCTTCTTCCTATCTGAATTTTAGATTGAGAAGGTCTTGTGTTGAATTATTTATTTCTGTTTTATTTTGTCTCTGTTGACCATCCTATGATAATATGTTCCCCTGAGTCTTAATTTTGTGCAACAATTTCTTGTGTATCACATTATGGAATAGATTTTGAAAATCCAAAGACACTCCATCTACTGGTTTCCCTCTTATTCAGCCTGCTGGGTTTTTTTTTAAAGAATTCCAGATTTTTGTGAAACATTATTGTCCTTTCATACTCACTTTTCTAAATGCCTTTTACTACATCTCCAATAATAAATTCTCTATTTTCCAGATTACTGTTTCAAGCTAATTATACCATGGTTCCTTTTTTTCTCTTTTTCTTTTCTACTTTCTAATTTATAGAGATTGTTCTGGATTTTAGAATTTTAGTGTCTTAGAATGTCATCCATGGAGTCCTGGGGATCTGTTGAAAGTTAAACTCATTCATTTGTTCAGTATTATCAGTTTCCTTATACTAATTTCTTTAAGTTTCTTGCTAGACCCTTAGTTTCCCACTATATTTCTGGAATGTTTTGAAGAACCATTCAACATCTTTTCACAGGCTGTCCTTTTAGACGAGTTTCTATTCTTCTTGTCTTGCATCAAACTTAACTACATTGTGCAATTCAGTACAGCATTCACAAATTGAAGTAAACATGTGGTCATTTTCTACTGCTGCCCATCCTGGAAGTACCACCTATCTCATCAGAATGTCTGTCTAGTAAGTGGCAGCCTATTTGATAAGCTCGTGGTTTACCTTTATTCCATTATCATGAGTAACTAAATTATCACCAGCTTAAATAGCTTAGATTGTAATTGTTGAAATTACAAGATGCACCAAAATTATTTTTCTAATCTGATAGTAGGGAACTTGAAATATATATCTTGGAGGTAAGACAGTAAGTTTATAATGCCAGTTTGTACTTGAGTTATGCATTGGAGACTGTGTCTCTCAGTATATAATAGTTTGAAGGTTATGATCACAAAGTTCTCTTTTTTTTTAAAGAAAGTAAGCCAAATACAGATTCCTGGCTTGAATTGCACATTAATTTTAGCCGAAGTAGGCAGTGCAACATGATTTTAATGCCTTATGTAAATTCTGAATTACAAATTGCCTCATTTTGAAGCATTTTACTACAGGTTTCATAATGCATTATTTACACAATTCTTTCTTCATATTAAGCTTTCTCTTTATTTAAGCTCCAGGATCGTACCCAGTTTAGTGAGAGTGATCTGGCCGTTCTGAAAAAATATTGGGATGTGGGTATGACCAGCCTGGGTTCAATATGCAGAGAAAAAATAGAAGCGGTCGCCATGGAATCAAATGTCGATTGTGAGATTGTCAAGGTAAGAATGTCGTCTTGGTGCATGTATGTTTTCCCTACTTCTTCAGGAAGTTTAAGTGATGTGGGTGAAACCATTCTAAACTTGCTCAAGGCCATATCCAAGTATGGCTTATTTGATTGTTTCTTAAAATAAATCAACTGTATACCGAGGTCCAACATTAACTGCTGCTTTGTTAGAATGTTTTTAGTCTAAGCCAAAAATAGACTAGTGTTGCCAAGTATGCTTTCTGAAGGTTCCAGACTTATTGAATAGCTGGCAACTTCTTAGCCAGACCGATACTTTATATCAATGCAGAAGAACTACATTATGGATTGCATTTCTGTTCAGAATCTTGAGTATGCAGTGGGCTTGGAGGCTTCAAGCTATTTTTATAATCAGTCAAAATATGCAGGATCTGAAAATAACACAGAAGTTTTTCACACCCAATTCTTTGGCCTAGTATTTGAAAGTGATGCCTTTAATATCATACTAATCATGTCAGAAGTCGGCTCTGATTCCATTAACTTTAATCTGTATATCTGAGGAAAAAAATGCATTTGAGTGCCTCCTGACAAAGGAATGCAACATAACTTGTTTTTTTTTCATTTTCTGTAACTTCCACCTCCTTCATTTGCTCTGACATTAATTCTTTGATGCAACCCCAGTCATGAGTTGCTAGTTTTTTTTATTCTCTCAAGACAGGTGCCTCTGACTAGGCCAGCATTTATTGCCTGTCCCTAATTGTATAGATGGAAGTTAAGAATCAACCACGTTGCTGTGGGTCTGGAGTCATATGCAAGGCAGACCACGTAAAAATGACAAAATCCTTCCCTTGTGACCCAGATAGCCTTTTCTGACAATCGACAATAGTTTCATGGTCATTAGACCTTTAATTCCAGTTTCTTTATTAAATTCACATTCTGCCATTTGCCGTGCCAAGATTCAAACCTGGGTCCCTAGAACATTAGCTGGATTTCTGGATTAATAATCTCGTGATAATACCATTAGTCCATCGTATCCCCATTTATCCTTCCCTTACTCATTACTTGCAACGGGGACATATATACGTACCTGTGTACACGACAATCCTCTGCAAATGTAAGCCTTCACTCCCCACCTGACACTCTAGCTGATTAATTTCTCTCAGCTTGAGCTCCCATCCCTTCAAAGCTCACTTAAAACCTGATGCCCATATCTGATTTGGGTCTGGATTGTTCAACTACACTTCAGTCCATGAGGCCTAGGCTCTGAAACTATTCCCAAGATCAAGAACTAATGCTCCACACAGCATAGCCTCATGTCTGCACGTGTCTTTGGTTTCACTCAGAATCAGACCCTCGCAATAATGTTTTCTGATAGCTCTGATAACCAACATGTCGTAATTAGAAGCACCACTGTTTGACTTTGTCTCAGTAATTAAATGAGCTGGATCATGTACAAGATGAATAGGAATAATGAAAGTCGAATAAGTTGGAGAATATTACTTTTATAGAAATGAGAGCAATCCAGCTTATGTGAAATAGTTTGGAAAAACTTTGTACTTTAAACATTGATTGTCATAGGGACTTCCAAAATGTGATGCAGTTCATGCATCAAACTTGAGGAAAATTATAGCCCATTGAATTAAAAGCAAGGTAGAAACACGAATGACAAGAAGCGTTAATTAATGGATGCCTTTTGGACATGTTTCTCATGAAGTTGCCCAGGAATCAGTTTTGAGACTCTTGCTTTTCCTGATGTATGACATTGAACCAGACATGCAACTAATATGACACTTTATCAATGTGGAGAGATGGAAATTGATTCAGTTTGGTAGGAAGAACGTGGACAAACAATATAAAATCGAGGGCACAATGCTAAAAGGATGCAGGAGAAGCTCATAATAATAATTGAAGGTGACAGGACAGGTTGAGTGTATCATTATTAAAGCATATAGTATCCTTGGCTTTATTAATAGGAACTTTGAATGCAAGGATAAAGAGGTTATGTTGAATGTGTATAGGACAGTATCAGCTGGAATATTGTGCCTATTTCCGGGCACTGTGTTAAAGAAAGAATGTGAAGTTTTTAAGAGTGCAGAAACAATTCATGGGAATGGTTAGAAGGATGAGGAATGTTTTAGTTACGAACATGGATTGGAGATGTTGAGACTGTGTTTTCTTTGGAGAAAGGATGGCCTGACTGAAAATTTGATTAAGTTTACAACATTGGCTTGGTCGTAGAAGACTGGGTAGTTGTGGAGGGATTTTTTTCTGACTGGAGGTCTGTGACTGGTGGTGTTTTGCAAAGATCAGTGCTGGAACATATGTTAATAATATATGCAAATGATTAGTAAGTTTCCAGACAAGACAAATTAGTGGAGTTATGGATAGTGAGGAAGATTGTCAAAGGATACAGCAGGTTATAGATCAATTGGGAAGTCGAGCAGAGAAATGGCAGATGGAGTTTAGTCCACATAGGTCTGATACGATACATTTTGGGAGGTCAAATGCAAGAGGAAAGTATACAGTAACTGGCAGGAGCCACAGGAGCATTGGTATACCGAGGGACCTTGGAGTTCAAGTCTGTAGCTCCCTCGAAGTGGTGGTGAAGAAGGCATACATCATTATTCAGGACACTGAGTATAAAAGTTGGGAAGTCATGTTGTAGCTGTATAAGACTTTGCCTGGGCCACGTTTGGAGTATTGTGTGCAGTTCTGATCACTACTCTGTAGGAAGGATGTGGAGGCCTTAGGGAAGTTTTCCAGGATATTGCCTGGAATGGAGAGTATTAGCTGTAAGGGCAGGTTGGAAACACTTGCATTGTTTTCACAAGAAAGTCAGATGCTGAGGGGGTGAACTGATTGAAGTCTGTAAAATTTATGAGAGGCATAAATCGAGTGGATATTTGGGGTCTTCTTCCCACAGTGGAAATGTCAAATACTAGAGGGTATAGGTTTAAGGTAAGTGAGGAAGGAGATAGGTGAGGACATTTTTTGGACAGAGGATGGGTGCCTGGAGCGCACTGCCATGAGGTAGTAAAAGCAGATTTGACAACAATATTTAAGAGGCATTTAGATGGATATGTGAATAGGCAGGGAATTGAGAGATACAGACCATGTGCAGACAGATGGGATTAGTTTAGAGTGAATCATGGTCGGCACAGACGTGGTGGGCTGAAGGATCTGTTTCTGTTCTGTACTGTTCTAAATGTATTCAAAGTCATGAAGTGCCTTGATAGACTGGATAAGGAGAAACTACCCCCATTCCTGTAAAGGCCAAGCACGATCTGCACAAATTTTTGCTTCATTGTAAAAGAAGCAAAAGCAACATGAATAAAAGCTCAGCCATTTTGATGACAAGCACATGCACTCGTGCGCATGTACCTTCGTGCACTCACACACGGTCTTGCATGCACTCTCACAGGTGCACTCTCACATGCCTGTTTCTTGATAGTATGGGTTTACTCTCAGAAAAGCTGTTGTACTTTCTGATGTTCACACCTCCCATTAACACTTAGTTTGCTTCTATATCTAACCTCTACTGTGATTAGCACTGCTTTGCTCTGGGCACTCTCACGATCTGTTCACTTGCTGCTCCTCCCCTTTTATCAACAGAATAAAATTCATCATTTTCCAGGAACTTCGGTTTTGAAGAAGATTCTTGAAACATTAACCTTCTTTCTCACTTCACAGATGCTGCCAGACCTGTTGAGTTTCTCCACATTCAGTTTCTAGTTCACATCTACAGCATCTGAAATATTTTGCTTTTACATTAGGAAAAAAACTTCATGCAGCAAGTCATTAAGGTTTGGAATACTTTGTGTGGTGGAGGTTGTTCATTTGAAGCATTCAAAAGGAAATTTGCCTGTAAAAAGGAAGAATGTCTAGCTTTAGAGGGAGGAGGTAAGAGATTTGCACGAAGGAAATTTGAGATTGGGAGAGCTGATGTAGACATGAAGAGCCAAATAGTTCCTGCACTGTAACGTGTCTGTAATTCGGTGATTAGGGCTTGAAATTATCAGATTTGCCCAGTGCAAATCTTGGTTCTGCTGCTCTTAATTGCTTTGTGATGCAATTCTTTTTTATTTATTCTCTGCCAAGACTGACACTTTTTGCCCACTGTAGATGATGGCCTGTCATCTTGAAATGCTGCTGTCTGAGTGGTGAATGTACTCCTGATGTGTTTGTAGCATTTGGTTAAAAGTGATTGATTGGTTGGTTGGTTAGACTATTTGAAGGGGGCAGTTCTGAAGTTTGACCTCACTGGGAATAGAGCATGTATGGACACCATGTGGTGACGATGTGTCTTTCCTTCATTTAAAGGATGTCAGTGAAACATCTTTTTAATAACTGTTGAACAATTTCATAAACACTTTGAAGGGAATCTGAGATCTTAAATCTGCACAGTAGGATTTGAAATAGATTGAATTATTCGTTCAGTAACATGTCTACTGGGGTACTGTACCAATGTTTGTTCATGGACCTGCTGATGTTTACCTTGTCCAATCTTCTTTCTAGATCACTTTGCAACTGAAGTGATTAAAAAATATAGATGGTTTGGATTTTTTAAAAACAAAGTATATTCTCAACTTTTAACAATATTCTTGATTAAAAGGTAGCTTATATGCTTGTAAAACGTAGCTGAGATAAACAATAAGCAACTAATTGATTTGTCTGGTAGGTGAGGAATTCTTCAAACCATTTGTAATGGAAAACTCTTTGATATCTCTGTATATGTGAAGAGGCAAATCAATAAATAAAAGCAGAGAGAAAAATGGGCTTTGAAAGCAGAAAGGCGTGTAATGAAGCCACTTTAATTGAAAGGATATTTGTAAGTGTCTTCACTAAAATGCTTGAAGCATATGTTTAAAGCACGTCATTTAAGTTTACCCACCGATCCAAGGAGTTGTGACATACTTTTGTTGCAAATATTTACATTGTAATGGTTGCACCAAGCAAATCTGATCATAATTGTCCTGTGTTCACTACTTGTGAAATAGCTCCGTTTCATCTCAAGCCTCAGATCAACAAGGTTTTGCTTGGTTTGTGTTTGCACAGATTGTAGGGCTATTCATGCAAAAGTTTTAAATATCCAATTTGGACAATTCAGTGGGTTCTAGCTTTAGGTCCTTGGATTATGCTTTTTAAGTGAGTAGTTTCAAGCCAGTGTGTCAAATCCCTCTGGGAACAGCTCACGCTGTTGAACTTGCAAAAGTATCTTTGACAGGTGGAAATGTTTTGCATGAGGAGTTGTCTATCTAGTTTTATTGTACTACAACAGAGAAAAGGTCTCAAGGGACATAAAAATATTAAATACTAAATGAGATAAACACAGTGACAACATTGCAGACTCCTTGGGAAGTCCTATTTTGAAAAATGTCGTCGCAAGATTGGGTCATTTGTGCTGCTGAGTTATTAGCATTGAGGAACTTTCTGGTACTTGATTTTCTACTTTCCAAAGGTTTCACTTTTATTAAAATCACATGCTCCCAGTGAAGAATTGACATTATCTACTCCATCTTCATAGTTTCTCTTGGTTTTGATTACTAAGATGCAAGAAAGTGGGACTAATCTAACATTCATATCAGTAATGATAAACCAGTATTGAAACAGTTGCTCCATGAGACTCCAGTGATTTGAAGTAGGAATGTTTTATCAAAGGACAGGAGAAAGTGAGGTCTGCAGATGCTGGAGATCAGAGCTGAAAATGTGTTGCTGGAAAAGCGCAGCAGGTCAGGCAGCATCCAGGGAACAGGAGAATCAACGTTTCGGATGCCCGAAACGTCGATTCTCCTGTTCCCTGGATGCTGCCTGACCTGCTGCGCTTTTCCAGCATCACATTTTTATCTATAGGACAGCCAGCTTATATTAAAACAGCTCCAAATTAAGCAAATATCTTTTTCACTTTACTGATGTTTGTTTATAGCATGAGGGCAACTTCAGTATGTGGCTGCCTTCCACTGAGAATATGATATTGAGAATTTGTCCAATGTTGACCATGCTACAAACTCAGCAGCAGCTTTTTAAGAAGTCCAACTGTTGTGCTTCAACTGGTGTTCTGTTGAAGCCAGCTGAAACATATAGAGTATTGCTTTTTTTGAGCTTGAAAAGTAAACGGGTATCCTCAATCTGTATTTGCAGTTAACCAATCTAATGCAGAATTTGTATATTTGAAAATGTTACTTGAATATCAACTGGGTCACTGAGCAACTTGAAGATGAGTGATACCGAGACATGGCCTGATTATTACAGGCAACAGTTTTGAATTTTTACACTTCAATCCTTTGGTTTCTATCAGAGTAATATTTTTCTGATCCTCATCAGTTTGTGCAGCAAGCGTATTTGGTGAACACGTGATGTGTTTTTGTTCATAGTTGATAACCCATGGTTTCACCCAAGTACAGGTTGTTGCTTTTTCCTTGATCGATTACTAATTCATTTATTGTCCTAAGTCTTGATGTTGCTCATCTGAGAGGACATGCCCTCTTGAGGTGTGTTTGTCCATCCCATTTTAGAAAGTTTTGAGAAATTGCAGTATATTTAGAATTTTTCCCCATCTAATGGATATGTGCTGGCATTTTATCTGGAAATGAATCATGTGCTCAAGTGCCTTACAAATTCAACTTGTTCATTTCATGTTCTTTAACAAAGAGGACATGCCATGCAGGTCTGCTGT
Source organism: Chiloscyllium plagiosum (assembly GCF_004010195.1). Lineage (NCBI taxonomy): Eukaryota > Metazoa > Chordata > Chondrichthyes > Orectolobiformes > Hemiscylliidae > Chiloscyllium > Chiloscyllium plagiosum. Next base: position 10,438,345 of record NC_057724.1, read on the forward strand.
GGTGTATCTGCTTGCTATTATTACAGTATGTGGTTGGCTTCTACTGTCTTCTGGGCAAAGAAATCTTCACATTGTATGATAGCTTATCATTCTTGTCCACATCCCATGCTAAATAATTTCTTGAGAATTTGAAAGAAACTGCAAGCCTTCAGTATTTCATTGCAGTATGCCTTCCTGTCCATTTCTCCATCCAATAATCTCTGCCTTGTCAGATTGGCCACTTTGCCTGTCTTTTATTTGAACATTTCAGCCTTTTAAATGCTTTTCCTTGCTCTTATTCCAGTGTTCTTTTATTTCACCCCTACCCCTTGTCCGTCTGAAAAGACATGGATAGGAAATCGGAGAAGGAAATACCGCCAGTTAGGAATTGAGCTACCTCCTGCTCGTGGTGGACCAGCAGACTTTTCCAAGCTGCCTGAATCTAGTTCACCCTCATTGCTTGCAATCAAAGCTGAAACCTCCAAAGTTCCTGAAAATTCAGAGGATAATGAGAAGAGCAAAGAAGATGTTAATTTCTCTGAAGGTACAAAGAATTTAAGAGCTTTTCTGTGTGATATAGAATTCTCTTTCAGAAGTGTAGTTATTGGATAGCTCAGTATGCAAACATTTTGTTAACATAAGATTGTGTTCAGAAAGTGCCAATAAGTCCCTTTCGTAACTAGATATGGTATATAATTCACCCAAATTACTATCCTTTACAGTTATATCCTATAATGCTGGACTTTTTCGTTGTATTTGCATTTTTGACTAAAACAAACTGGTAATTAGTATCTAACCTAAGTTATTTTCTGTGGCTTTTAAGTTGTAAATTGTAATTCATACATGGTCTTCATAGGTGCCCCAAGTGAATTGGAGCAACGGGAGGATGAGGACGAAGAAGTCGAAGAGGAGGACGATGCAGCAGAAGAGAATGGGGATGGAGAAAGTGTTAGCGATGGATCATGCAGTATTCCAACATTAGAAAAAGTGGTAATTTTTTGAAAATTTTGAGAATATGTTCGTAGAATTGGAAATGGGAAATTGCAGTGACTACTGACCATTTAGTTGTTGCTTCGCTCAGAGCTCTGATCAGATGCAGAGAGAACAAATACTTTTGTAATAGATTGGATACACTGAAGAAACTAAGCTTTCGCTCAAATAATTAATAAATTACTTATGCTTGGTTTACAAATAACATCACATATGCATTAGTTGAGCAGGTGTATAGATAATGCACTTTCATTATCGTCAGCCTGGTGAAATTTGGGAATATGTAGCAAATTTCAAGGAAACCAGTCTAAATTTCTGGATACTTATTTTCTTGGACAATGGTTATCAGAGGTCAGTGATAGACTTTGTCACTGGACTTGGTCCATCACACTTCCTTTTGCTGCAGTTGAGGTGGTGTCTTACTTTTGAAGGTCTTCCGTAATGTACTTTGCCAGGTATTCAGGTTGACCTTGTGTCCTCTTTAATCTTGTGGTGTCCACTCCACTGCTGCTCTGGTGATGTGTAGATCCAGAAGGCCAAAAACATATCCAACTAGCATCTGTTTTCTTTCTGTTACTGTGTCGCACAGGCAATCCTTTGTAATACATCTTTTTGTTGATGCTGCCTCTCCATGTGTTGCCCAGGATCTCCTTTTAATTGGTGAAGGATGATCAACTTGTGTGAGTGTTTGTTGTTCTCCTCTATTCTTGTCAGCATAGATTATGGTTTGTGCTACCAAGGGCATGTAGATTCATAGCTTCATGGCTTATCAGTGGTGCTGGATGCTCAGACTCTGTGACATTGCTGGGAGACAACTGCTGATTTGCCAAATTTCTCCGTCACCCTCTCTGGAGATGTTATTTTCTGTAGATAAGGGAAGTAGTAAACTACTTCTATGTTGTGTTGCCCAATGGTAATGGGTATTGACTTTGTCATCCAGTTATCATTGTTTTTGTCTTTGTATTGCAGCTGAAGTGCAGACACTGACCAGCTTTAGCACTGTCATTCTCAAGACTAGCAGTAGTGTCATGAAGCATGTTGGCTAAAGAATCTCAAGACTGTGTGGTCTGCAAACCTAGCTGACTGAATAATTATCAGTACAACAGGTTGTCAATTAAACCAGCATGCCAATGCAAGGTAGCTGGCTGCATCCAGGTCTGTGTATCCAGGCTGCATCCAGGCAAATGGCATGTTTCTGAGAAGGAGGCTGGAGAGAGAAATTGGGACCTGCCGAGTGGAGAATCACTCCCTTGCCAGGGAAAGGGAAGAAATCCAAAAGCAAGTTGAATTAGATCAGTTTGACACTCCATTTTGCAGCTAGAATTCCAGCAACTGACTGAATACAAAACACATAGGGTTAATGAAAATGAGAAACATGCTGAAAGTGATCAGTTTTTTTAATACTGATTTAATTCACTTGGAATCCTAAGAAAAGCTCTGAAATATTACTAGCTATGTTATTTTGGAACAATGTGAAAAATCTGCACTTCTAAAACTTGTCAAACTTTACTAATAAATATTGATATGTGAGCCAGTAAAGAAATGTTCATTCAGGTGCATCCACTAGTGAACAAGTATCTGGTGTTAAAATGACAGCAGAGCAGTTTCATTTGTTGCATTCGACTGTAACCTTTTCAGAAGCTCTATACCTGCAATTAATCTTACTGAAGCAGTAAAATATAATTCCAAACTCCTTTATTTAAAAATTAATAAAGGATGCTTTAATGAGCTCTTACTTGAGGCAAAGGAAGAAATGCATGTTGGTTGACAATGAGTTTATTTCCATTCCCGAGGCTGAAAATAAGCTTATTCTTGTAAGTTTCTTGCTTGTTTATGCCTCTGCCTCACACGGGGGTATAAACATTCTATTCCCAAATTTCCGGTCTTGGCCAAAATTGGAATAAGCATCTTATGTGTGACATGTCAGACTGAGCAGAAGCAAGGAGTCTTGCTCCTGACCACCATCCAGTGATTGTTGCCAATGGTGAACAGTCACAACATGATTGAGGCAGATTGTGATCAGTTGATTTGCATAACCTTGCAGGAAAATAAAATGATCAGGACTTGGGAATTGTCAACATCCATGAAATGGTACCTATTCAAAGCAAGGTCCAGGGTAGTGGAATCCAAAACTAAAGGGCATAGGTTTAAGGTGAGAGGGGAAAGATTTAAAAGGGACCTAAAAGGCAACATTTTCATGCAGGTAATGTGTGTGTGTATGGACTGAGCTGCCAGAGGGGGTGGTGAAGGCTGGTACAATAACATCATTTAAAAGGCAACTGGATGGGTATATAAATAGCAAGCGTGTTTAGAGCGATATGGGCCAAATGCTGACAAATGGGACTAGGTTAATTTAGGATATTTGGTTGGCATGAACGAGTTGGACCAAAGGGTCTGTTTCTGTGCTGTACATCTCCATGACTCTATGACACTTTTTTTTTATTTTTGTGCTGAAATCAATACATGCAGGAAATCTGTGTAATTATGTTGCTGTGCATCAGAAGCATTTCCAGTGTGAATTCCCACATGAATTCATGAACTCCCACTCTTAAAACAATGTAACTAAAGATTACATATTCTTTTTAAAATGTACTTAAAGGAGAAGATATTGATTACTGCTTATACATCTCTCTCATTCTTGAGCTATTTCCTGAAGGTGTTTGCTCTTACATGCAATGTAAATTGACTTTAGTGGAGATTGTCATAAAGGTGGTATTACTTTGTAATTAGCAAGAAATGATGTAAAATATGTAATTGTTACATTTGCTGGAAGTACTTTGTTTGAAGGGCATTTGTTGCAGTCAGCAAAATTCAGATCTAATTTAGAGTTAAATACTGCCATCTAGTGTTTAATCATTTCAGTACTAGTGCAGAATTTGTGAAGAGCATTATTAATTTGGTTACTATAGTTTGCCAGTGTTTACTGGCAAAATTAACTTTTTTATTCTTCCGCTTTACAATACAAAAGGTTGCTTTGTCTTGACTTATTTTCTTCTATTAAGTACGCCAGTGTAAGTATGCACTGAAAGAAAGCTTTGCCTTAATATAGTGCAATTGAAGTACTTTTTCAAAATGCAGTCACTATTTTATTTAGGAAACACAATAACTACTTTGTGCACATCAATGGTAATGCCTAGATAATCTGTATTTGTATTGTTGATTGAGGGATAAATATTGTCTACAGCAATGGGGATGCTCCCTTAACTTTTCAAAATTGTATTGAGTTCTTTCACATCCTTGAGTGAACAAAGTCTTAAAGTTTCATCCAAAAGAAAGTTGTACCTAATGTAAAGTAGCATGTAAGGGCAGTATAACTTGTAAATGCTGGACTTTCAGTGCCGTTTCTCTACTCTTAGCACCCCAGTGTTCCGACTGAAATGTTGCATAAACTTTTACCACCTCAGCCTAATGTCATTAAATTTCATATATTTGGGCTTTTATGACCCAGTACTATAGGAAAAATGGTTATCTATCTCAACAGATTTTCTGATATGGTTCACAATACAGTGAATTTGCCACTGTGCAGATAACTGAAAACTTGGCTTGGGGTTCCAACGACATTCCAGCTTCAATTCAGCACTGTAGAGTCATCGATATGTACAGCATGGAAAGAGGCCCTTTGGATCCAACTCATCCATGCCAACCAGATATCCTGAATTAATCTAGTCCTATTGGCCAGCATTTGGCCCATATCTCGCTAAATGCTTCCTATTCATATACCCATCCAGGCGCATTTTCAAATGTTATCATTGGACCAACTTCCTCGAGGAGCTCATTTCATATAAGCACCACTGCTTGCATGGAAAAAGTTGCCCCTTAGGTCCCTTTTAAATCTTTCTCCTCTCACCTTATACTTTCTAGTTTTGGACTCCCCCACCACAGTCAAAAGACCTTGGCTATTCACCATATCCATGCCCCTCATCATTTTATAAACCTCTATAAGATCACTGCTCAGCCTCCAACGCTCAGGAAAATAGCCCCAGCCTATTCAGTATCTCCCTATAACTCTGCTCCTCCAACCCTGACAACATCCTTGTAGATCTTTTCTGAACCCTTTCAAGTTTCACAACGTCCTTCCTATGGGAGGGAGACCAGAACTGCACCCAGTATTCTAAAAGTGGCCTAACCAATGTCCTGTACAGCTGCAACATAATCTCCCAACTCATATACTCAATGCTCTGTCCGATAAAGGCAAGCATACCAAAAGCCGCCTTCACTATTCTATCTACCGAGACTCCACTTTCAAGGAGCTATGAACCTGCATTCAAAGGTCTCTTTGTGCAGCAAAACACCTCGGGGACTTACCATTTAAGTGTATAAGTCCTGTGCTGATTTGCCTTTCCAAAAAACAGCACCTTGCATTCATCTAAATTAAACTCCATCTGCCACTCCTCAGCCCATTGGCCCATCTGATCAAGGTCCTGTTATAATCTGAGGTAACCTTTGTTGTTGTCTACTACACTTCCAATTTTGGTGTCATCTGCAAACTTACTAACTGTACCACCTATGTTCACATCCACATGTATATAAATGATGAAAAGTGGTGGACCCAGCACCAATTCTTGTGGCATATTGCTGGTCACAGGCCTCCAGTCTGAAAAGTAACACTCCACCATCACTCTGTCTTCTATCTCTGATACAGTTCTGTATCCAAATAGCTAGTTCTCCCTGTATTCCATGTGATCTAACTAGCCTACATGAGGAACCTTGTCGAATGCCTTTCTGAAGCCCATGTAGATCACATTCACTGCTCTGCACTCTTCAATCCTCTTCGTTATTTCTTCAAAAAACTCAATCAAGTTCGTGAGACATGATTGCCCATAGTCAACATGGTTTTGTGTATCTCTAATCAGTCCTTGCCTTTCCAAATTCATGTAAATCCTGTCCCCCAGAATTCCCTCCAACAACTTGCCCATCGCTGATATTAGGTTCACTGGTCTATAGTTCCCTGGCTTTTCCTTACCACCTTTCTTAAATAGTGGCACCACGTTAGCCAACCTCCAGTCTTCAGCTCCTCACTTGTTGCTGTCGATGATATGGATACCTCAGCAAGGATCCCAGCAATCACTTCCCGAGCTTCACACACAGTAGGGTACATCTGATTAGGTCCCATGGATTTATCCACTTTTATACATTTAAGACGCCCAGCAACTCCTCTGTGACATGGACATTTTCCAAGATGTTTCTATTTATTTCTCATGCTCTCTAGCTTCCATAACCCTCTCCACAGTAAACACTGATGCAAAATACTCATTTATTGTCTCCCCATCTCCTGCGATTCCACACACAGATGGTCTTGCTAATCTTTAAGGTGCCCTATTCTCTTCCTTTATTACTCTTTTGTCCTTAATGTATTTGTAGAATCCCTTTAGATTGTCCTATATGCCAAAGCGCTCTCATGCCCCTTTTTTGTTTTGCCCTCCTGATTTCCCTCTGAAGTATACTCCCTATTGCCTTTATACTCTTTTAAGGATTCACTCTATTTCTGCTGTCTAACCTAATGTATACTTCCTCCTTATTCTTCCACCCTTATCTGGGTGGGGGGGGGGGGGAATTGGAAGAGGAGATATCCTCCCTCAGTACAACTGTAATGTTATCCCAAATCAAAAACTCCACTCCTGCTTCTCTCGTGCCCCAACCCCGCCACTTTCTATCCTTCCTGTAGCATTTGTATCCTGGAACATTAAGCTGCCAGTCCTGTCCATTCCTGAGCCACATCTCTGAAATTGCTATGATATCCCAGTCCCATGTTCCTAATCATCATGCCCTGAGTTCATCTGCCTTACCTGTTAGGCCTCTTACATTAAACTTCATTAATTTCAATGCATCAACCCACTTGTTCGCTGCTGTACTCCTGCCTGCACTGACTGTTTGACTCACTGCTTTTCCCATTCTCAGGCTATCTTTTTTCTCACTGTTTCCTTGGGTCTTTAAATCCCCCCGAGCAACTCTAGAAAATCTCCCCACAAGTCTATTGCTCCCCTTCCAACTCGGGTGCAATCTGTCCTCCTTGTACAGGTCACTTCTGCTCCAGAAGAGATTGCAATGATCCAAAAATGTGAATCTCTCTCCCACACACCAGCTCCTCAGCCATACATTCATCTGCTCTATCCTCCTATTCCTACCGTCATTAGCTCATGGCGTCAGGAGTAGTGCTCTATTTCAAGGACTGCAATTTATCTTCCATGTGATCAATAATATCCTCCATAGCATCTCCTCCACTTCTTGCACCTCTGCCCTCAAGCCCCATCCCTACAACCACAATAAGGATAGACCCCCCCACCCCTCGGTCCTCACATTCCACCCCATGAATCTCTGGATAGAGTACATTATCCTCTACCATTTTCGTCACCTACAGTTGTACCCCCAACACCAAAAATATTTCCCTCCCTACCCTTATCTGCGTTCCACAGATTCCATTCCCTCTGCAACTCCGTCATTAGGTCCCCCCCACCGCTGACCCACCCTGTATACCTGGTACCTTCCCCTGATGCCACACAAGGTGTAAAACCTGTGCCCACACCTACCCCTTCACCTCCGTCAAAGGCCATAAAGGATCATTTCAAATCCGGCGGAGATTTTCCTGCACATGCACCCACCTCATTTATTGCGTCCATTGCTCTCTCTGTGGTCTTTCCTACATCGGGAGACAGTGCCAACGTGTAGTGTAGTTCAAAGAACATCTGTGGTCCACATGCACCAAAAAACCCCAGCTGCCTGTGGCCAACCATTTCAGCTTCCCTCTCACTCCACCAAGGACATGCAAATCCTCGGCCGCCTCCACCGCCAATCGAAATGACCCACCAATTAGAGAAGAAACGCCTCATCTTTCACCTCCGGGCCCAGCAACCACACCGGTATTAACATTGACTTCACCAGTTTCCAGATCTCCCCATTCCCCCACCTGTCCAATTTCCTTTCCACCGATCCACTCCACCCTTCTCACTGAACTATTGCAATTACCTCCCACCTGTATCCATTTATCACCACCCCACCCACCTATATATCTCTCAGCCCACTTACCTCTCCACATTCCTGATGATAGGTTTATGCTCGAAACGTCAACTCTCCTGCTCCTCTGATGCTGCTTGGCCTGCGTGTTCTTTTTCAGCACCACAGTTTTTAACTTGGACTCTCCAGTACCTGCACTGTCTTTTCCCTCTCCATAATAGAGAGATTACTATCCTTCAGGACCTTTTTTTTTAAATCCCTGCTTAACTTTCTATATTCTCTCCTCAGAATCTCATCCTTTTCACTTCCTATGTTGTTAATTCCAATATGTACAGCAACCTCCTGCTGGTCCCTCTTCCCTTTGATATTCTGCACCTCTCCAAAGTATCTTTGATCCTGGCACCAGAAAGGTAACACAACATTCTGATGTCTCGCAATCAGCCACAGAAATATCTGTTTGTGCCTCTGTCTAAAGAGTCCCCAATTAGAATTGATCGCTTGGAACCTGACGTACCCCTCATTACAGTACAGCTAGTCTCGATTCCAGAAACCTGGCTGTCAGTGCTACATTTCTCTGGGGGTGCATCGCTGCCTATCTTTTCTAAAACAGTATACTTGTTTGAGATGACTATAGCCACAGGAAACTCCTGCACTATCTGCCTTCCTCCTACCCTTCCTGGAGGTAACCCATCTACTTGACTGTGTATCTGTGTGGTTTTTCTCCCTCCCTGCAACTGCCGTCCTTCACATCCCTTCGCTTCTGTAAATTCCTCATTGCCTCTCAGCACTTGTCCAACCAATCCATGCAATACAATACGATTCTCAACCGAACACATTTCCTGCTGACGTAATCATCAGGAACATAAAGATTCTCTCTCATCTGTTGATTACATTTTATGCAAGTAAGCAATTCATAATAACCTTTTAATATAAAAGGAGGTCATGTATTCTCTGGTGTGTTTGCTTTTAAAGCAGCAAAGCACCGTTATTAAAAGGAAATAGATGGACATAAATATGTGAACACATTTGGAATCTAGTGATGATTGAACACATGCATTTCTAAATGAAATATTTTGTTAAATTAGTGCATCCTTTTCTAATTATTAGAAAAAACAAGCTTCCTCTTTAAGTGTGTCGAGTTTATGAAAGAAGCAGTGAGGCTAGTTATGGGTGTCAGACTCCATAAGCGATCCAGTAAGGCACTGTGAGATTGAGCACTAATTTGTAAATAATCTTAAGACTAATGAAAACTATAATGAAGGAGCTATATCACAGTTGTAGTAACAATCTGTTTGTAGCCACAATTTAAATTATCCAGAAATAGAGGGATTCTTTCTGCCTGACGTAATTTTAACAATATCTCTGGCAGTTCTATTGTTTCAATCAAGATGGTTCTTGTGGAAAAACCTGAGGTTTTAAAGAACTTGATACCTGTTTCCTTTGAGGGAGCAAGAGTTGAGATTGGCTAGAAAAGCAAATGGAGTCAGTCTGTAAACCTCAAAGCATTGGTAAAAGACCCCATCAATGGGCACAGTTTGAATTGTTTGATTGCTGCTATTACTGGACATCTTCCTTCTAAGACCTAGGTAGGGAGGATGCCTTGGCCACCTGTTGCTTTCATCAGTGGTTTGGTGGGGCTTATTATGTGATCAAATTCAACGAGCGACTAACGCCGCACCTCAGAGTTGAGTAGCTGCTGAAACACTGCAAGGAGATAGAAAGAACGTGATAGTTGAGGCCAGTGTTCGTAGAATCATTGAGTACAGGAGACATCCTTTGGCCCATTAAATCAACGCCAACGAAAGCTCGCTAAATCTACACAATCCTACTTTCCAATACTTGGCCCATAGCCTTGAATGCTATAATAGATCAAGATTCGGAGATGCCGGTGTTGGACTGGGGTGTACAAAGTTAAAAATCACACAACACCAGGTTATAGTCCAACAGATTTAATTGGAAACACACTAACTTTCGGAGCGACGCTCCTTCATCTGATGAAGGACAATCACCTGATGAAGGAGCGTCGCTCCGAAAGCTAGTGTGCTTCCAATTAAATCTGTTGGACTATAACCTGGTGTTGTGTGATTTTTAACATAATAGATCAAGTGCTCATCCAAGTACCTTTTTTAAAGGTTGAGCTTTCCTGCTCTAACTACCCTCCCAGGCAGTGCATTCCAGATTCCACCAGTCTCTGAGAGAGGTGATGTTTCCTATGGCCCCTTGTTATTGACTGTTAGACTAAGGGGAACATCTGATTTCTTATTATCTATCCCTGCCCCTCAATTTTAAAAGCCTCAAACACATCCCCTTTCAGCCGCCTTATCGCTGAAGAAATAAACCCAAGCTTATCTAGCCTCTCTCCACATCTAAATTGCTCCATTCCAGGCATATTCCTGGTGAATTCTCTCTGCACCCCCTTCTGTTTGATCGCATCCTTCCTATGGTGCAGTGACTAGAACTGCACACATACCAGCTGTGCCCTAATGACAGTTTTATACTGCTCTTTTAGCCAGTGCCACAACTGAAAGATGTGCCCATGTGCTGACTTACTACCCTGTTAACCTGTCCTGCCTGATGGATCAAATGATCAAGAGATAAGAGTATAAGGTATTTATATGAAACTCCTCTGCCATTATGCTGAAAGACTGTTGATTACCTCCAAGAAAGAATGGTAAAAATATCCATACATTGATATTGATGTAGATATTTTCTAATCAACTTGTTCAGAGATGTTATTAGACACCTCTGGAGCAGATGGCACTTGAACCCAGGCTTTGGCTCAGAGGAATACTACCACTGTCACAAGATGTCTAATTAATATTTGAACCGTATTAGTCATAATGTGTAATTCATCAACTATTAACTACTGTTCAAATATTTAGTTTTTTTGCCCATGCACAGTTGATGCAATGATTATATATATATATATACATACACACACACTGAGGACATTTCCAAGTCTTTTTCATTCTCCCAACGAACAGACTAAATACCGTGAAATATTCTGATTGCAATACAAAATGCCTCGGTGGCCCTGTTAAACCATCCAAAACTATTACCAGAAGCTTTGTACCATAGGTGAAAGCCTCAACCCAAGTTCATTTTTTCGTACCTCAGTAACAACCTTAACTGATACTGATACAATTTTTCCATGTATTCATTGATCTGAGTAGATGACTTTCATTGTGTGAAATTGAAGTGGTGCTTCATATCAGATCGTGAGGAAGGCTGCCACATCTGTAATATACAATTTTTGAGAAGATTTTTAGCTCAGGTTGAGGTTTAAGTTTGCTCATTGAGTTGGCAGGTTTACTTTTAGACATTTTGTCACCATGCTAGGTAACAACATCAGTGAGCCCCGGTGAAGCGCTGGTGTTCTAACCGCTTTCTATTTGTGTCTTGGTTTCTTAAGGTGAGTAATATCATTTCTGGTTCTTTTTCCCAGAAGTTAGTAAAGGGGGTCCTAATCAATGTGTTTATTGATGGAGTTCCAGTTTGAATGCCAGGTCTCTAGGAATTCCCATGGTGTGTCTGTTCAGCCTGTCCTAGGATGCGTGTGGTGTCCTCTTTCGTCTGTAAGTAAGGATAGTAGTGATAGTGGGTCATGTCTTTTGTTGGCTAGTTTTCTGCCTGCCTGTTCAATGTAGTGTTTGCCTCAGTCCTTGCACGGTATTTTGTAAATGACATTTGTTTTACTGGTGTTGGTATAATGTCCTTTAGGTTTATCAGTAGCTGTTTCAGTATGTTGGTAGATTTGTGGGCTTGGAGTAGTGTATGCAAGTAGTTTTGGCATCTTGGTAGCCCACAAATCTACCACCACACTGAAACAGCTACAGATGAACCTAAAAGGACTCTATACAACAACCAGCAAACGCTTATCACTTACAAAATACCATGCAAGGACTGAGGCAAACACTACATCGGACAGACAGGCAGAAAACTAGCCACCAAAAGACTTGGCCCACTATCACTAGTATCCTTACTTACAGATGAAGGAGGACACCACTTCAACTGGGACAATACATCCATCCTAGGAGAGGCTAAACAGGCACACCATTTCTAGAAGCCTGGCATTCCAACAGGAACTCCATCAATAAACGCACCGATTTGGACTCCATTTACCTACTTCTGAGAAAAAGAACCCGAAGTAATATCATCCACCTTAACAGACCAAGACACACAAATAGAAAGCGGGACAGAACACCAGCGCTTCACCGGAGGCTCACTGATGATGTTACCCAGAATGGTGACAAAACATCTGAAAACAAACCTGCCAACTCAACGAGCAAAATTACAACCTGAACATCTGTAACATGTTGAATGAGGAATTGTCTTGTGGAAGATGTCTTCCACAGAGGAAATACAAAAAGGGAGAGGTAGTGGGATGGAAACTATGTTTTCAATCTTTCTGGCAGCTGGCTACCAGTTGCAGTGATGCTCTCCTCTTGACTGCATTGCAAGAGTCCTGGTGAATGGAGTAAAAGGATTGAAGGCATATGTGCTTGATTAAAGAGGCAAACATACTCAGGAGTATACTGTTTTGAAATAGATCAAAAAGGACTGATTGTGACAACATGAAGAGATTTCTCAGTCTTGAAGCACTACTTTACTTTTGGTCTTTTTGATACAGAAATTAGAAGTACTTGATGACGATGCAGTTGAAATGAGCAGTTGTGACCGTGTAACACCTGATGGTGAGCAGCTCCAGAAACAACTAACTCTTAGGGTAAGATCTGTCTACATTGGAGGAAATTCGGCCATTGTTCAAACATGTGCCAACTTTTATCTGTTTACAATAATTTATTTTTCATGAATTTTTGCTGAAAGAAATGTTTGCCAGAGTTAATATTGAAAAGAATTCTTGGATTAGTTAATTATATAATTACCAGAGACAACTGCAACAATAATGCCAAGCTGATTGTGCTTGATATTAGTGAAAAATCTCACTTTCAATTTTCATTATTTATATCAAAGACTTGTTCTGGCTCTCTGTTATCGAGGATGGATTTCATTCAGGTATTCCTATAAATAACAGTATATACTGGAGGAAGATTTGGTCATAATCACCTTCGTTGAGAGTGTGGTGCTGGAAAAGCACAGCAGGTCATGCTACATCCGAGTAGCAGGAGAATCAATGTTTCAGGCAAGAGCCCTTCATCAGGAATGAGGCTCATTACTTGTTAGACCTCAATCCTGATGAAAAGCTCTTGCCCGAAACAGCAATTCTCCTGCTCCTTGGATGCAGCGTGACCTGCTATGCTTTTCCAGCACCACACCTTAGACTCTGATCTCCAGCATCTGCAGTCGTTGCTTTCTGCCATAATCATCTTGAGTTAGTTTGCAACATTCTTCAATCATTTCCTCATTTTCACATGTGCTGAGATCTTGAATAACATACAATTTTATACAGTTTTAAAATTATGGACTTTCTTGCTCAGATTTAGTTGGGTAAATGGGCAGCTCCATTGAGTCAGAATTCAAACACTGCAGTGCTTCACTGACTCCTTTGTGAAATTTGAGTTTATTTTTGGAATTTTTTGTAGTTTTGCCTTGGAAATAAAAAAGAAATAGCCTGGAGCAGGAAAAAGAAAACGACAATTTGGAAACGAGAAAGGAAAACTAAAAGCGAAGAATAACTGTAGAGAATGGGACCTTGTACTAACAAGGGTTGTATTTCAGGAATAGTTACAAATTGTTATTGATATAATTTGTAAAGTTGACAATTTTAAACAAAACAGCAGCTGATTACTTTTCATCAGATGTCTGAGCTACTTGTCCAGTCTTGTTATTGGAGTGGATGTACTTAGAACAATAATCAGAAGCTGAACCAGACTGTTAGCTTGATGCCTTATTTAACCCCAAGGTGAACTTTTGATCTCACATGCACACCTTTGCTCAAACAATCTATTCTGATCTCCATAATATTGTCTAATTCTCCATTCCGCTATCTTGTGAATGGATCCCTTTTATACTCCCAGACCTGTTTATTCCAATGAATTCCTGACAGACTTTCCATTTTTTCATCCTGTGTAAACTTGAGCTGAGCACACTGCTCCTGTGTCCTAATTTGCAATAGGTTCTGCTCACCCATCTTCCTGATTGGTAATCATCTTTGACTCCCAGTCAATCTGAGCTTTCATTTTCAAATTGAGTATTTATACCAATTCCAATATGGCTTCTGCACGTGCACAGACTAGACCCAATGACCTAACCTTGCCAAACTAGAACTGGTGGAAGGAAGCATTATAAATGTCACCATGTTGTGTGCCCATCCTTGTGTACTCCTCAAAATCCAGTCCATCCCTTTGATCAAGTCTTTGGTTATCTCCCTCTTTGTACTCATTGAATCGTAGAATCCCAACAGTGTGGAAGCAGGCCATCAGCCCATCGAGTCCACTCAACCTCTGAAGAGCATTCCACCCAGGTCACTCCTCGCCCCACTCTCCCCCCCCCCCCCCCATCGAATCCCTGTAACCCTGCATTTCCCATGGCCAATCCACCTAACCTGCACTGTGGGAAGAGACCCACGCAGACACGGTGAGAATGTGCAAACTCCACACAGTTGCCCAAGACTGGAATCAGACCCAGGTCTCTGGCACTGTCAGACAGCAGCACTAACTACTGAGACTCAATATCCAATATTTTTGATAGTGCTCCTGTGTGGCAGTGGGATATTTTCAAAGGTAAAAGGTGTTAGATAATATAGTATTAGTTGTATATAATTAGAAATGCTATTTGCTTTCCATAATTCATAGAGCTCCGTTTTATTGCCAACTACAGGCTCTGTCAGCCATTTAAATGTGCATTTTAAATTACTACCAGATAAGATGCATTATGCCACATTTGCAGTCTCTCTGGATGACTGTCTTTTAAATCAGAGAAAATATTCTTATTATCAGCTAAACATGTACAGTTTGTTAAATTGGGAGCAAGTGGGTGCTCAGAAAATTAGTTTCACTACTTTAGAGGCTTGTTTTAAAAGAAGTGACTAAACTAAGATCCACAGTAGGGATCCAGTTTATCAGCTTCAGCCATCTGATTACATACTTGGAGCACCAAGGTAGCTTCCCAATCTCTCCATATGATTCCTATGTCCTTCACCTCGTGGAACACCAATTATTCTTGTTTCATTCTGCTACTTCAAATGATTGATTGATTAGTTCTTCTCGATAAGTTAGCGAATGTATTGAACGGCTTGACTTGACAACCTAATCTCCAACTAACATCATGTTTCTATCTTAACTCCCTGTTAATGAAAGTCTTCCTCAAATCTTTTTTATTCACCAAATTTTCAATTATCTCTTAAATGTGTCACATCCACTTCTCCAAAAGTGCAATGTGGTGGAAGTTGCTGCTGAACTTTCTAGTCGTGCTATGTCACTTGAAAGATCTTTTAAAAATTAAATAAGAAACATTAGGGACAGATGTATTGTGACATCTGGATATCCTGTGCTTGGCCATGGTGCAGTGCAACAGGAAAAGTGCTGTTAATAGTCTGCATGCTAAGCATAGGACCTAGATACCTGTGTGCACAAAATGAATTATAGCTAAGTGTCTAACATATCCAAACAGGTTAATTAAAATAAGTATGCTTCTAAAGACTTCCTTTTTAAGAGAGCAGTTTGGCTGCAGCAGCTGGTGAAAAAGAAGAGGAGGAGGAGCAAGAGTTCCAATGGAGCAGAAGGCCAGAGAAAAGACTCATTGGTTCTCTAATGTAGCATTGGGATATGGAGAGATTGATTAAGATCATTTTTCCAGCAGAAGCCAGGAGGCCTCTTAAGTCCACATAGTGAAGGGAATAGGAATGAGTAGGAACAGAAATCTTTCAAGGAAGCTGGCCCTGAGGAACTGGGTGCAGTTCCGGTCAATGTTTAACTGCCTTTCATGCGCATGTTCACAGTCGATGATTGATTGCAACTCCAGCACATCACACCACAATTTCACTACAGCACTTCCTGTTTGCTCACAGGCTAATAATCTCAAGTGATAGCACTCATGCCTGCTATTCGTATGTTCAATCTCACCCTCGCATACTTAACACTGCTGCAAGCTTCAGTCCCACATCTTGCAGGTTCCACACAGTAGCAGCTATTCTGTTATGACAGCCATGTGATCCAAGCGACTTGCAATGCAGTTGGTGTGTCGCTCTCTGTCTCTCTATCTTCTCTCCCTCCCTGGGCACATGTTTACATGTAATGGGGCAGCAATAGTGAATCCGTGCTGCAGTTACTGGTGGAGCACTAGACAAGGCAAATTTAACCACTCAACAGGTGACGCATAAATGTAAACTGTTCACTTATCTAATGGTAGAAATGTTGAAATCTCTCTCTTTTCAGGATTTTGGCAAGTTTGTGTGATTGTGTGAAGCAGGTAGACAGGTGTAGAATTACACAGCTGAGGTGAAGTTTGGATGATTTTTAGCTGAACCCTCGTGCCCACCCAGGTTTCTAGAAGTAACCAGAAGTGGATCAATGATTTTCAACTTTCATCAGTACAACTAACCTGCCTTACTTGTTATGTGCAAACTAACTACAAAAATTGCATATTGGTCCAGCGTTTAATAATTGGTGGTTTAGTTTCAGGATAAGAGGTTGATTGTTTCGAACTTAGTTGTGAAATATTTTCATCCAAACAATTGCGAATCCTTTGGAATTCGGTACTTTGGAGGGTTTGTGATGCTACTGTTTGAAATATATTTAAGGCTGAAAGTTATTTTTCGTGTCTGGGGGAGCAGGTGAGAAAATGGAATTAAGACAGAAGATCAGCCATGATAACATTGAAGAGCAGTTTGAAGGGTTCCAATTGGCTATTCCTGCTGTTTAGTCTGTTCTTATGTAGGGGAATGATTATCTCTGTCTTGCAACTGCTATGTTGTACAGCTATATTCTATACTTTAATCCTGCCTTAATTGTGAGTCAGAAGGTTGAGGCTTCGAGCTCCAATCCAGATTTTGAATGTGCAATTGATAATCACAGTTGAATGCAAAGTGTTTGGAGGTGTCATTTATTTTTTTTAAAAAGCAGATAAACATTTGTCTAGCAACATTGATTCATTTCTTGCTGTGCACCTGTGCTTTCTGTACTGTATGCAAGCTCCAAGTCTAATTTTATAATGCTTGTTGCATCTTCTTTTTAGAATGACAAAATTAAGTACCTTGAAAATGAACTGGAGAAACAGAAACAGAAATACCTCCATCTTCAGAATTTCACTACAAGCTTAGTTCTTGCAGTCAAAACAAATGACACAGAACAACAGCAGGTAAGTCTGGTGCTGCAGTAGATTCTCCAGTGATCCAACTGTTATTGGATTGTTCAGAGGGCTACTAGTTTGAAAAAGGTCAACATACACTGGTTAAAATGGTCAATGAGAGAGAAATGTAATAACTTAATTTTGTTGAGTTATGTCAGTAATTCCATGCCAGATTAGTATGGAATAAGGCAAGTGATGAATTGCTCTTTGTAAGCAGTTGTAATCCAGCATCAAGAATGCATTTATGGTGTTTCTTGAATAATTAAAAATAAAAAAAATTGAACTTATCCTGTAGGGTGCCATGCAATTGTTAAATTGAAGGCTACGTAGTATGCAAAGTTTGATGTTGAATTCCACCTTGATTTATAAAAAACATTATAAAAAATTTCTGATCTGAGAAACAGATGTTGAATCCAAAAATAGTTTGATACAATGAGGTCATTTCAGCAGGGGGTTGCATGTTCTCCAACTTATGTTTCATAGAATCATAGAATGGTTACAGCACAGGAGAGCATTTGGCTAGCCATGTCAATGCCAGCTGTCTGCAAAACCAATTTATTTTATCCCATTCCCAGACCTTACCCTGTGGCCCTGCAAGCATTTTCTCTTTAAGTGCTTATCCAGTTTATTTTTGAAAACCATAATTGAATCTGCTCTCTCAACCCTCTATCATTCCAGAACCTAACTATTTGCTATGAAAAACTCCGTTTTCCCACATATTGCCCTTGATTCTTTTACCTTAAGTCTGTATCTTCTGGTTCTGCCATAGACTTAATTCTTGTCTCGCTAGGTCCTTAATGTTTTTGATGCTCTTCTCAACTTTCTCTAAGGAAACTAACCCAAGTATTCAAATAAATAGTGACACCCCTCATCTTGGTCTGAGAGATTGTAGTGCCTTCTCTAAAGCCTTTGCATCCTTTCTAAAAGTTTCCTTAGGATTGGATACAAGACTCTTCTATTGTATCAAATTGAGATTTTATAAAGCTTCGCTTTAACTTTCTTAGCATAATATTCTATGTCTCTACACTTTGCACATACTGCCAAGTATTGCTATTATAAAATATACTCCTTAATTTGTGTAGCGAGTCCACATTTTCCTAGCCTTCACTGCCTTGCATTTAACTTGCACAGAACTGCCAATACCTCCACCTGTCAGTATCTATGTCCTCATGAAGTCTGCCACTATCCTCCTCATAATGCTTTTAAATTTTGTGAAGTAGGGACTTCTTTTAGTTCGTTATACCAAATTCAAACAGAATTATGGAGTACTAGGAAGTGAATTTTCTAGGGTGTGTAAATTTTTAGCATTTGTCATTTTTTGGGGGGTATATGAGGATTTTACCTTTTTTTTTTAAAAAAAAGACTTTTAGCAAGCACTTTTATAATGTGAAGAGGATTTGATATAATGCAAAAAGATTAAAGTTCAAAAAACTCTTGTTTCATGCTGTAGTTAGTAATTGTTTCTTAACCAGATACTTGAATCGGTTCCATTTTCAGTTTTTTAACAGCTGATACAAGTATTTATATTAAAAAGAAATTGACATTTTTTTATAGATGTTGCTGACAAACTTGCCTCCTGACACCGAATGCAACTTGGATTCGCCTGGCAACCGGGAACAAAGCTAATTAGATTTCCTCTGTATCAGAGGATCTTGCTGCGTGTGAAACAGCATTTTGGAAGTGGTAAAGACTTCAAATTGTTTGTATCAATGTTAAATCTTTTACATGTTTTAAAAACAAGACTGCTTGTGCTACAGCTTGATCATGAGATGAAACAACTGCAGAATAAAATGGATTTTGTTAGCTGTTGTTGTTTTCTTTGATCGGGTGTTGGGAGGCATTAGAGGCCATAGTTTGGCTAATAAACATTAAATGCTGCAGAGCATTAAAAACATCACCCCAAGTTCTCAACAAACAGATCTGCCAATTATCTTTGGATGCAGAATATCTACACAAAAACAATATCGCTTCCCCCCCCCCCAGCCCAGGCGGGGATGTATTCTCACTGTACTTCAGCTTCAAATAGGCATGCAGAGTCGTGAGGTTATGAAAGACAGTTTACTCCTGTCCTGTCTTAAATGAGTCTGTGCATGAGCATTCAGTAAGTTTCCATGATCGTGGATTCGTGGCTTGTTATTAAGGAATGGAAGGTAAGGCTATTCGGCTCCTTCAAGATTCTGCTCCCTGTTTCTGAGACAAATAAAAACACTGTCATGTCTAATGTGCACAAAGCATCTAATCATTGAAAGAAATGAGCACTGTGGAACAATCCTGGTTCAAAGAATGGCATTGCTGAAGAAATGGTGGGCAATATTGGCAAGTGTTTTTTCTGAAGCAGTTAACTTGCGAAAACATTGGCTCTGAAGTGACATTTAAATACAAATAAATGAACACATGACTTAACATAGAACATGGAACAGTACAGGCCAGTCGGTCCACGATGTTGTGCCGAATGTTTATCTTCTGAAATCCCTATAACACTTGAGATTTCATCCCATTTATTTTAACCAACAATTCAATACCCTTGGTTAAAATAACATTGTTTTACAGTTTGTGCTTGAAGTGACTGGTAATGGCTTCTCTCATGTCCTTACCCCAACCCCTGTACTGCGGGCCTCGTTATCACATGGTCTGCTATTACACACACCCCATAGTTAGCAACTAATAGTCCCCATTAGTAGTTCACTCTCCTAGCTGACCATCATCCACTTATCTGTTCAATTGTTCTTCTCTCTCTTTGGACTGTATCTTCACCTATCATTTATTCCTTGCCCCCTATGTTCTGCATAAAAAACAGGTTTTTCTTTGCTACCATCAATTCTGAGGAAAGGTCACTCAGCTGAAACATGAACTCTGATTTCTCTTCACCGATTCAGCCTGACTTGCTGAGCTTTTCCAGAAATTTGCTTTTGTTTGATTTTCAAACATCTGTATTTCGCCAGATTCCTGATGTGTGAAAGCCCTTCTGCCATTTTGTTTAGTAAATAGTTTTATTAATTTACATGATTGGTCTGGAATGCTGCTTTGGTGACAAATACGATTTTATATTGAGAGTAAAAACAGAAATTGCAGGCTGAACTCATCAAAACAGTTCTGATGAAGAGTCACTGGATTCTAAATGTTAACTCTGTTTTCTCCCCACAGATGTGCCAAACCTGCTGAGTTTTGCCAACAATTTGTTTTTGTTTCCGATCTCCAGCATCTGCAGTTCTTTGTTCTATTTAAGTTGAGAACTCTGTCAGGCAATGGTTGGACCTGTTGCCATGGCTTTTTAAGACAATTTTAGTATCTCACTTGCGCTCTGATTGATCAGGAAACTTGCAAGTAGAATGGTGCACTGTATCTGCCAAGGACGATTTCCAATACAAGGGAACTTGGACTGTTGTGTGACAACTGCCATGTCTCACTATATTTTCACTGCAACTACTTATTCTGATGTCAGAAGCCTAAATTTGATGTGGCCTTTATGCAGTTCTGGTTTTGGGGAAGCTGTTCCAATATGTCTTAATTTATTAGTCCATTGTAGTTAAATTGGCAGACTCCAAAAGTAAAATTGGTTCAAACTACACACTTTGCAGTTTTGAGTTGCTAGATTATTTGCCAGTTCTGAGCTGCTGCTATGCAGTCAATTTTGTTTTATTTATAGCCACTTGATGATGCAGTGCTCTTTGCATTTAATATACAGTGGCATGGGCTTAAATTATTTATGATGGAGAACATTTGAAAATTTGTGTTTGATGGATATTTGGGAGAGATGCCAGCTGGAGATGCAGTGCATTGCTTCATCAAAGAAAAAGAAACGTGAAGACCTCACCTGCCATCAGTCATGGTCTTTGGCTGTGCGCAATCTTTTAAAAATTGATTTTATTTTCGCTGTCAACAGAAAGCGTATCAACAAAATACAAGATTTAAAGAGACATAAGAACATAGTGTAAAAAATAACCAGTGGTTGAAAAATTAATTTAGCATTCAATTTGATTTGTAATTGGATTAAGTCTTACAATTGTCAGTACTTACACAAATATTGCCCATGCCTGAGTATAGTCTGCACTTTAATGTATTATCCTGTGCCAAGCACATTACAGATATGCATTAAGGTGGCCCCAAGTAAATTTCTTTTTAAGTCTTGTGTTTCTGCATCTTAATATGGTATCTTTGGTTTTCGGGGATTTTCTTTTGTTCCTTCTCTAACCTATTTGAAATTTATATTTCAACATCCTTGCAGTCTCTACGTATATTCTATCATGTTTGATTCAATAACTAGTATAAACATGTGCCCACTGTTAACACAATTATAACTTTATTCTCCCTGTCCTGCTAGTTTTCTTGAATTTCAATTCCCAGAAACAACTGAGAACTACTAAAACCACCTCTCAGCTAAATTTTGAAGCAAATAATGTGTTTTTGATAATATTGACCCTAAAGTGAGACAGTGTGTGAAAGTAATTTGGTGAATTTTACTGTTATTTGCTTTTGACACTGTTTTCCTGGGAAATTACTATAGTATTTGACATCCTTTGTTCAGTGAGCTTGTTGTGTAGGACATTTATTAACTGAAACCCTATTGCGAAACCAGCAAAGGATTTGTCCATGCTGAGTTTTCATTAATCAGTTTCATGACTCATCATCTCATTTGGAAATGAGCTCCTCAAAAAGCTTGTGCATGAAATCAGTTAAAAAGAAAACCACAACCCCTCATATCCGTACTAATATTGATTTAATGAGTGAACCGGAACTGTGTACACAAAAATACTTTGGTCAGAATGTAGGAAAATAGATGGTAACACCTTGAAAAATGTCCATATTACAGAGGAAGAAGTGCTGGATGTCTTGAAACGCATAAAGGTGGATCAGGAAGCTTAGAGAAGTGATTGCTGGGCCTCTTGCTGAGATATTTGTATCTTCGATAGTCACAGGTGAGGTGCCAGAAGACTGGAGGTTGGCAAACATGGTGCCACTGTTTAAGAAGGATGGTAAGGACAACCCAGGGAACTATAGACCGGTGAGCCTGATGTCAGTGGTGGGCAGTTTGTTGGAGGGAATCCTGAGGGACAGGATGTACATGTATTTGGAAAGGCACGGACTGATTAGGGATAGTCAACATGGCATTGTGCAGGGGAAATCATGTCTCACAAACTTGATTGAGTTTTTTGAAGTAACAAAGAGGATTGAGGAGGGCAGAGCAGTTGACTTGATCTATATGGACTTGATCTATATAGCCATTTAGATACAGAACTGGCTCAAAGGGAGAAGACAGATGGGGGTGGTGGAGGATTTTTCAGACTGGAGGCCTGTGACCAGTGGAGTGCCACAAGTATCCGTGCTGGGTCCTCTACTTTTTGTCATTTACATAAATGATTTGGATGCGAGCATAAGAGGTACAGTTAGTAAGTTTGCAGATGACACCAAAATTGGAGGTGTGGTGGACAGCGAAGAGGGTTACCTCAGATTACAACATGATCTGGACCAGATGGGCCAATGGGCTGATAAGTGGCAGATGGAGTTTATAGATAGGATAGTGAAGAAGGAATTTGATATGCTTTCCTTTATTGGTCAGAGTATTGAGTACAGGAGTTGGGAGGTCATGTTGTAGCTGTGCACGTCATTGGTTAGGCCACTTGGAATGTTGCGTGCAGTTCTGGTCTCCCTCCTATCGGAAAGATGTTGTGAAACTTGAAAGAGTTCAGAAAAGATATATACAAGGATATTGCCAGGGTTGTGGGGATTTGAGTGCCCCCTCCCAGTTGGGGAACGCTTTTACGGTCCAGGACATTCTACAGGTGACCATTCTCCAAGACTGACTTCGGGACGGACAACAGCGAAAAGTGGCCGAGCAGAGGCTGATAGCCAAGTTCAGGACCCAAAGGAAAGGCCTCAACTGGGACCTTGGGTTCATGTCACATTACAGGTGACCACCATTGCACTATATCCCCACACACAAGCACTCCTACACGCATGCGCACACACATACACAAAGGCATTCCTATACACACGTATACACAGACACGCACGCACTCACAAACACTCCCACACATTCACGTGCACCCCCTCACAGACTTAGACACTCTACACTCATGCGCACACACACAAACACACTCTCACACTCAACCCCCTAGCCCAGATAGATAGACAGACAGACAGACATACACAGACACACACACACACAGACAGACCCACATGCACAAATATACATATATGTTTGTGGGGTGAATTTGTACTTGTATGAATTCATGTAAAACTCTGTTATCTCATATTTTAGATTAAAATCACTCTAAATATTATGGCACAGACATGGAACATGGGGGCTAACACCTTCAACATGTCTGGCTAACACCAATTGTTACAGTTAACCTGAGAATGTAACTTTAAAAAAAAGTTTTGTGATTTACACATGAAAGAAGTTAAACTATCATGGTATTTGAACAGATGAAAGACTCCACAAATAATCAAGGTATTTTTCAATGTATAATTTCAGTTCCATCACACTGTATAAACTTTTGCTATAAATTTTGTGTCTTACAATTGTGTCCTCCACAACCACCTGATGAAGGAGCGGCGCTCTGAAAGCTGGTGCTTCCAATTCAACCTATTGGACTATAACCTAGTGTGGTGTGATTTTTAACTTTGAACACAAGGATTGGTGCTGGGCCCAAAACTTTTTGTCATTTACATAAATGATTTGGATGCAAACATAAAAGGTACAGTTAGTAAGTTTGCAGATGACACCAAAATTGGAGGTGTAGTGGACAGCGAAGAAGGTTACCTCACATTACAACAGGATCTTGATCAAATGGGCTCAGAAGTGACAGATGGAATTTAATTCAGGTAAATATGAGGTGCTGCATTTTGGGAAAGCAAATCTTAGCAGGACGTATACACTTAATGGTAAGGTCCTAGGGTGTGTTGCTGAACAAAGAGACCTTGGAGTGCAGGTTCATAGCTCCTTGAAAGTGGAGTCGCAGTAGATAGGATAATGAAGAAGGTGTTTGGTATGCTTTCTTTTATTGGGCAGAGTATTGAGTACAGGGGTTGGGAAGTCATGTGGCTGGACATTGGTTAGGCCATTGTTGGAATATTACGTGCAATTCTGGTCTCCTTCCTATCAGAAGGATGTTAAGAGACTTGAAAGGGTTCAGAAAAGATTTACAATGATGTTGTCAGGGTTGGAGGATTTGAGGTGTAGGGAGAGGCTGAACAGGCTGGGGCTGTTTTCCCTGGAGTGTCGGAGGCTGAGGGGTGACCTTTATAGAGGTTTATAACATTATGACATGATAAATAGACAAAGTCTTTTCCCTGGGGTCGGGGAGTCCAGAACTAGAGGGCATAGGTTTAGGTTGAGAGGGGAAAGATATAGAAGAGACCTAAGGGGTAACAGAGGGTGGTACGTGTGTGGAATGAGCTGCCAGAGAAAGTGGTGAAGGCTGGTACAATTGCAACATTTAAAAGGCATTTGGATGGGTATATGAATAGGAAGGGTTTGGAGGGATATGGACTGGGTGCTGGCAGGTAGATTGGGTTGGGATATCTGGTCGGCATGGATGGGTTGGACCGAAGGGTCTGTTTCCGTGCTGTACATCTCTATGACTCTACAGCTTGAATAAATTATGGAGATACAGGACTGAATCATTTATTTTTTGGCTGCTTTAAGTTGCATCCAGGTAGTTTTTGGTGGGTTTCTTGCTGCAAAGCCCAAGTGAGATGTCTTGGCACATCTTATCAAACTTACCTCATTAACTACTTACCCCATCCTTATGGTGTTTCTCTAGCCAATTCTATCCACATCTTGCCGCGTGCCATTCTTAGGAAAACTTGCCACTCTGATATCCACCAGAAAGCCAGCATCCAAGGCTCCAATACTGTGTTTAAAAGACTTCTGTGATCCTAGATGAGCACTGGCATTCTGAAAGTACCCTATTTGGTGATGCATATTCATGCAGAAGACGTCAGAGGAGGGAAAGTTAGGGTTGTAGTTCTCGGCCTGGAATCTGGAGGACTTCTCCTCCCCAGAGGAAAGCCAGAGAAGGTCACACTACTGGGATTTAGCATGCTGGTCAGAGATCACCACTTGGGCCACTGCAGTTTTCATGGTCTGGAGGTAGTCAGAAGTGCTGCAGGAACATCAATGACCTCTGCTCTGCTAAGTTCAGTGTCTCTCTCTGCTACTTTGTACCAAGGCTTATACTTCACCACTCTCGCATTTGCTTCCAGCATCTTTCCTCACTTGCTCTATCCCCTTCAGACGACTGTCTCTGCAGTGCCTGCTCACTGCATTTTGATCACTTAAAACTGCACTAGCAGCTATGCCAGCCACTTTCATCTCACTGAATCCCTCCCTTTCATCTCTTCCCAATAGAAGGCCGGTACAATTATAACATTTTAAAGGTATCTGGATGGGTATATGAATAGGAAGGGTTTAGAGCAATTTGGGCCAAGTCCTGGTGTGCAATTCTGGTCTCCTTCCTATCAGAAAGATGTTGTGAAACTTGAAAGGGTTCAGAAAAGGTTTACAGCAGCATTTGAGCTATAGGGAGAGACTGAACAGGCTGGGGCTGTTTTCCCTGGAGCGTCGGAGGCTGAGGGGTGACCTTATAGAGGTCTACAAAATTATGAGGGGCATGGATAGGGTAAATAGACAAGATCTTTTCCCTGGGGTCGGGGAGTCCAGAACTAGAGGGCATAGGTTTAGGGTGAGAGGGGAAAGATATAAAAGAGACCTAAGGGGCAACTATTTCATGTAGGAGGTGGTACGTGTTTGGAATGAGCTGCCAGAGGAAGTGGTGGAGGCTGGTACAATTGCAACATTTAAGAGGCATTTGGATGGGTATATGAATAGGAAGGGTTTGGCGGGATATGGGCCGGGTGTGGCAGGTGGGACTAGATTGGGTTGGGATATCTGGTCGGCATGGACTGGTTGGACCGAAGGGTATCTTCCAGTGCTACATATCTCTATGACTAAGACAGCCTATGATCAGGCAGAAGGGGCCTGGATAGCCGAAAGGTTGCCCTAACATGAGGCTCATGACAGAGAAAGTGAGGACTGCAGATGCTGGAGATCAGAGCTGAAAAATGTGTTGCTGGAAAAGCGCAGCAGGTCAGGCAGCATCCAAGGTTTTTGAGGACTGCAGATGCTGGAGATCTTGGATGCTGCCTGACTATGAGGCTCATAACCCATTGAGGTGAGAATCCATTTGTTTGCAAGTGAAAACTGAGATCGCTCCTGCAGGATTGATATCCCACTGACCTGAGTCATTCTGCTGCAGCTCGCTCTCAGTAACCCCACTTCATTCATTGCACATCACTGGCTGTGATTCCTTTTCTCAATTTTATCCTGTAGGTGCCAGCAGAATGCCCACTACCCCAACAGAGAGGTGGGCTATTCAGCCAGACACCACTTGCTCAATCTCTGAAAAACAGTTCTGAGGCCTCTGAGGAAACATTGACAATATTGCCTCCTGTACACCCCACCAACCCAGATAATATCGCACACTGAGAAAATTTGGGAGCACAGTCCGGTGAGCATCTGGCCAAGGAGGAAAGGATTCAAACTGCTGACCCTTGAACAACTGTCAAAGTCCAGGCACTCACTCTCTCTCCCCAGGCAGGAGAAAATCTTGAGGTATTGACATTTGGGCATTTTGTCCACCTGTATAAGGGAAAACTGGAGCAGCAGACAAATAGATCAGGCCCAGTGGCCTTTATTTGCTCAAAAAGGTGCAGCTGTACAATGGGGAACCAGTTGCTTTGTGAATGGGGTTGTCTGACTGCCTTGGTGGACAGCTGAGTGACTGCAGTGGAGATTCCGGTCCAGGACTCGATCTGATGGAGAGGCCAATGTAGTTGCACTCTATCGCCGCAGTCCTTAGTCATCAGCATGATGGACAACCTGGCCCACATGCTGATTGTGTCTTCCTCACAAGGAGGCAGAGTGGTGGCTGTAGCCACGCAGCCAGATAAGGAACTGTGTACACATCCCGCCAAAATCTTCCCTGAGGACATTCAGACTGTGGAGGAAATTGGTCAGGCCTTCCCTCTTCACCCTACCTGTTCTCCCCCCACCACCCAACCTCATCAACCCTTGGAAGTTGAAGCCAAGAACAGTCAATGACTCTGGCAAAATGATCCATCTAAACCCAGCAAAACCTCTTTGGCTAATGGGCTTCATAGCCGCACAGGCTCCCTTCACCCATCCTTTGTGTACACTTTATCAAGGGTGACAGCTAACCACAAGAAGTATCCTATTAGGATAAATGTTACTGGTTCAATATTATGTCTGTTTGTTTAGTTCACTGTGAAGCCACAAATGTGACTAGACAAACAGGAGGCTGGAAAAACACACAAGCTTCCTGTTTGACTACTTTGGATTCAAGTATCTGCAGGTTTTTCGGTCTCTAACAAATATGACTGTGCCCAGCTTTGTGACCATACACAGATCATGGATCAGAGTTTGCTGCAGCAAGTGGAAGTGAGATAAATGAGACATATATAGGGCAAGGGGATCTGCTGGGACCATTGTCCCATGTTGTCACACATCCCAATTCTTTCCCTGTCCTCAGTGATTATACTGTACACAGAGCTAGTGCATTATGGTTGCAAGGAATTAGATAAACTTGCAGGTTGTGTCCTAAACTGTGCATGGATCTGTGTGTAATATTCTCTGCCAAAAGGACCTCACATTAGTGGGTCTTGCAGTTCCCTCCAATGCATGTCAAGACACTTAGCCCACTTGCTCCGCTGTGTCCATAGTAATTTTCTTCCACAGTGTGCAGGAACTCAGTCATTGTCATCTGGTCTGGCCTACAAGCGACTTCAGAGCCACAGCACTGTTGTTAACTCTTGCTGAGATATTTGTATCATCAAGGTGCTGGAAGACTGGCGGTTGGCTCACATGGAGCCACTGTTTAAGAAGGGTGGTAAGGACAAGCCAGGGAACTATAGACCAGTGACCCTGACATTGGTGGTGGGCAAGTTGTTGGAGAGAATCCTGAGAGGCAGGATGTACATGTATTTGGAAAGGCAAGGACTGATTAGAGATAGGCGAAAGTGAGTACTACAGATGCTAGAGATTAGAGCCAAGATTAGCGTGGTGCTGGAAAAGCATAGCAGGTCAGGCAGCATCCAAGGAGCAGGAAAATCAACATTTTGGGTGAAAGCCCTTCATCCTGATGAATGGCTTTTGCCCAAAGCATCGATTTTCCTCCTCCTCAGTTGCTGCCTGACCTCCCATGCTTTTCCAGCACCACACTAATCTTGACTCTGATTAGAAATAGTCAACATGGCTTTGTACATGGGAAATCATGTCTTACAAACTTGATTGAGATTTTTTTGAAGAAGTAACAGATTATTGATACGGGCAGAGCAGTAGACGTGATCTATATGGACTTCAGTAAGGCGTTCGACAAGGTTCCCCATGGGAGACTGGTTAACAAGGTTAGGTCTTATGGAACACGGGAGAACTAGCCATTTGGATACAGAACTAGCTCAAAGCTAGAAGTTAGAGGGGATGGTGGAGGATTGTTTTTCAGATTGGAGGCCTGTGACCAGTGGAGTTCCACAAAGATTGGTACTGGATCCGCTACCTGTCGTCATTTATATAAATGATTTGGATGTGAGCATAAGAGGTACAGTTAGTAAGTTTGCAGATGGCACCAAAATTGGAGGTATAGTGGACAGTGAAGAATGTTACCTCAGATTACAATGGGATCTTAATCAGATGTGCCAATGGGCTGAGGAGTGGTAGATGGAGTCTAATTTAGATAAATGTGAGTTGCTGCATTTTGGGAAAACAAATCAGAGCAGGACCTATACACTTAATGGTAAGGTCCTAGGGAGTATTGCTGAACAAAGAGACCTTGGAGTGAGGTTCATAGCTCCTTGAAAGTCGAGTCGCAGGTAGATAGGATAGTGAAGAAGGTATTTGGTATGCTTTCCTTTATTGGTCAGAGTATTGAGTACAGGAGTTAGGAGGTCATGTTGTATCTGTACAGGACATTGGTTAGGCCACTTTTGGAATATTGCATGCAATTCTGGTCTCCTTCCTATCAGAAGGATATTGTGAAACTTGAAAGGGTTCAGAAAAAACTTACAAGGATGTTGACAGGGTTGGAGGATTTGATCTATTGGGAGAGGCTGAACAGGCTGGGGCTGTTTTCCCTGGAGCATCAGAGGCTGAGGGGCATGGATAGGATAAATATCTCTTTTCCCTGGAGTGGGGGAGTCCAGAACTAGAGATCATAGGTTCAGGGTGAGAGGGAAAAGATATGGAAGAGACCTAAGGAGCAATGCTTTCACGCAGAGGATGGTGCAGGTGTGGAATGGGCTGCCAGAGGAAGTAGCGGAGGCGAGTACAATTATAACATTTAAAAAGCATCTGGATGGGTCTATGAATAGGAAGGGTTTGGAGGGATATGGGCTGAGTACTGGCAGGTGGGACTAGATTGGGTTGGGATATCTGGTCAGCATGGACGAGTTGCACCAAAAGGTCTGTTTCCGTGCTGTACATCTCTATGACTCTGACTCTCAACTGCCCTCTGTAATGGCTGAGAAAGCCACTCTGTTGAGACTTTGTAGTAATTGATAGGATTAAAAAATGAAACAAGCTGGACTCTCAGCATCAAGCTAAGCACCAGATACAGCTGCAGAATCAGCCCTGTTAGTGTTTCTTACTAACATCTAGGGTGAGGGCCAAATTTGGGAGAGCACTCGCACACTATTTGAGCACCAGCCTGATATGGTCACATTCACAGAATCATACCTTAAAGACAATGTCCCAGACACTACCATCACTGTTCATGGATATATCCTGTCTCAGTGGCAAAACAGATCCAACAGAGGTGATGGTACAATGGAGTGCATTCAGGGGGGAGTTGCCCTGGGAGTGCTCAAAATTGACTCTGGACTCCATGAAGTATTTTGGCTTCAGGTTAAACATGGACAAGGAAAGATCCTGATTGCCATATATTATCCTCCCATGGCCAATGAATCAATACTCCTCCAAGTTGAACAACACTTGAGGAAGCACTGAGGGTAACGAGGGTGCTAAAGGTACCCTGGGTGAGAGATTTCACAAGTGGCTCAGCAGCAGTACTACTGATTAAGCTAGTTGAGTCCTGAAAGACATAACTGCTTGACTGGGTTCTATGACTAGTGGTGAGGGAACTAACAAGAGGGAAATGCCTATTTGAACTGAACCATCCCAATCTGCCAGCTGCAGTTGCATCTGTCCATGAGTGACCCATCAACGGCAGCAGAAGTGTACTGCAGCACAATCTACAAACGCATCGCCCAGTATATCCCCCACTCAATCATTACCATCAAGCCAGGGACAATCTTGGTTTAATGGAGAATGCAGGAGGGCATACCCAAAAATGAAATGTAAATATGGTGAAACTACGAAACAGGTCTACTTGTGTGTCAAACAGCACAAGCAGCAAGTGATAGAAGGACATAAGCAATCACACAACAAAAATCCAAATCTAAGCACTGGAGTCCTATTACAGCCAGTCATCAATGGTGGTAAACAATTAAACAACTCATGGGAGGAGGCTCCACAAAGATCCCCTTTCTTAATCATGGAAGAGCCCAACACATCAATATAAAAGATAATCCCCATGAATAGGTTCTCCAAATTTCCATCCTGTCCCTGGTCTCCCATCCTCCTTTGCCCTTAATTTCTGCAGATGAACAGTATGTTACAAAAGAAAAGAGAGGACCCAGCAGTGATCCTTGCAAAACATCCAGTCAAAAAACACCCCTCCACAACTACACTTTGTCTTCTGTCGCCAAGCTAATTTTGTGTCCAACTTGCCAATTACCATGGATTCCATGTGATTTAATCTTCAGCACTAGCCTACTATGAAGGACCTTTACAAATGCTTTAGTAAAGTCCATGTAAACAAATGCACTGCCCTACCCTCATCTATCATCTTTGTTATTTCCTCAAAAGAAAACTCAACCAAGTTTGTGAGACAAGACCAGCCCTACCTTGATATTTTACAAGACGCATCAACACTACCTCCTTAATATTCACATGCCTATATCCCCATCTAAACCTACCAGCATCCACGTATTTCTCCTTGGTGAATACCAATGGAAAGCGTCCACTTCCTTTAGCTCCACACAAATTTCTTCCTTTGTCCTTGAGTGGATCTAACCTTTCTCTAGTTCCCCTCTTACCCCAAGGTAGATATGAAATGCCTTTGGATCATCTTTAATCCTACTTGCACAGGGTATTTCATGGCTGCTTCTAGTCCTCCTAGTTTCTTATTAAAATTATTTTCTGCTTGTTTTATACTCCTCAAGGGCCTTCTTTCATTTCTGTTTCCTGAACCTTTTTCTTTTTCACTAAACTTGCAACACCTTTTGCCATCCTTATCTTTCATTCGCACAGGAACATGCTGATCTTGAACTCTGGTCAATTGGTTTTTAAAAGAGTCTTACAGGTCAGATATGATTTACCCCAAATCCAATTTCTCCAGTTCCTGCCTAATGCTATTGTATTTAGCCTTCCCACAATTTAGCATTTTCACCTGAGAACCAGTGTTATCCTTTTCAAAAACTAACTTAAAACTTATAGCATTACAATCACTGTTCCCAAAATGCTCCCCTACTGAAACTTCAATCACCAGATCAGACTCATTCTCTAATACCAGGTCTAAAACGGTCCCTTCCCAGTTGGATTATCCACATATTGTTTCAAGAAACTATGCTGGTGCACTTAACATCTTTTGTCCCATCTAACCCCCGGCACTAAGGGGGTCCCACTGAATATTGAGGAAATTAAAATTGCCCACTATAACAACCCTGTTTTACATCTTACCATGATCTGCTTTCATATCTGTTCCTCTAATTCCTGCTAGCTATCAGGAGGGCTTTAGGATAACCCCATCAGAGCAGTTGCACTTTTCTTAGCCTTATGTTCAACCTATATGGCCTCGCTGGATGATCCCTCTGAGATGTCCTGTCTTAGCTGTGATATTCTCCTTAATCAGTATTGCAACTCTCCCTCTCCTTTTACTTCCTCTCTTTCATGCCTGAAACTCTAAACCCTGGAAATTGAGCTGCCAGTCCTGCCTTTCTCTCACGTAAGTTTATGTAATGGCTGCCACAAAGTAGCCCCAAGTTCTAAGCTATTTGCCTTATCTGTCATAGTCCTTGCATTAAACTAGACTGCTAGTCCCGCTGGCTTCATTAATCTGGCTGTGCCCCTCTCTTCTCTTCCAATGCTGCACAAGCTGACCTACTGCTCTGACTCTAAGCACCTCTCCACCACCACCACCGTTTCCGGCCCCCCCCCCCCCCAACCCTTGCTCCCTGCTCGCTCGGCCACACTTATTTAAACCCTTAAACCCTCCTGAGTGGCATAAGCAAATCTCCCTGCTAGGATATTGTTGCCCATCATTCTTATAAGGTCCCACCTACCCTGGAAGCGACCCTAATGATCCATGTATCTGAATCCTTCGCTGCTATGCCAGCTCTTTAACCACAGAGTACAGGAAGGCATGCCAGGAACAGCATCAGGCATACCTAACAATGAAGTGTTAATCTGGTGAAGCTACCAAACAGGACCACTTGCACGTCAAATGGCATAAACAGCAAATAATATACAGAGCTAACCGATACCACACCCAACGGATCAGATCTAAGCTCTGCAGTCCTTCTGCATCCAGCCGTGAATGATAGTGGGCAACCTTGTTGGGTAGACAACTCACTGGAGGAGGAGGTTTCACAAATATCCCCATCCTCAGTGATGGAGGAGCCCAGCACATCAGCATAAAAGGTAAGGCTGATGCATTTGCAACAATCTTCAGCCAGAAGTACTGAGCGGATGATCCAACCTCCTCCAGTACAGATACTGGTCTTCAGCTAATTCAATTCACTCCATGTGATATCAAGAAATGGTTGGAGACACTGCATACTGCAAAGGCTATGGGACTCTGACAACATTTCAGTAATAGTACTGAAGACTTGTGCTCTAGAACTTGCTGCTTCCCTAGCCAAGCTCTTCCAGTACAGTTACAGCATTGGTATCTACCCAACAATGTGGAAAATTGCCCAGGTAAGTCCTATACATAAAAAGTAGGACAAATCCAATCCAGCCAATTACAGCCCCATCGATCTACTCTTGACCATCAGTAAAGTGATGGAAAGTGTCATCAGCAGTGCTATCAAGCAGCACCTGCTTAGCAACAACCTGCACAGTGACACCCAGTTTGAGTTCCACCAGGGCCACTCAGCTCCTGACTTCATTATAGCCTTGGTTCAAACATGGATAAAGGAGCTGAATTCTGGTCTTTGACGTCAAGGCTGCATTCTGTCGAATGTAGCATCAAGGAGCCTGTTATGCTTCTTCCACAACGCTGTTACAAAATTCATGAGTATTGATTAAAAAAAAAATGAGGGAATGGTACATTTCCAGTTCAGGATGGTGTGTGGCTTGGAGGTATTGCCTTCCTGTTTTTGCCTTCCTCAATTATCGATTACATGGGATTGCAAAGTGATTTCAATTAGTCTTGATGGGTTTCCGCAGAACATTCTCAATATAATTAGTGTGCTAATTTTCAATGCAAAGGTTTGTTTTAGAATCCCTACCATGTGGAAACAGGCCATTTGGCCCAACAAGACGACGCCGACCCTCAGAAAAGCATCCCATCCAGACCAGTCACCCCACTCCCCTGTAGCCAATGCACCTAACCTACACATCCTTGAACACTGGCTAATTTAGCATGTGATTTGTATGTTTTTGGACTGTGGGAAGAAACCAGAGCACTAAGCAGAACCTCACAAGGACATGGAGAGCATGTGCAAACTGCATACAGATACTTACCTGAGGTTGGAATCAAACAAATGTCCCTGGTGCTATGAGGCAGCAGTGCAAACTACTAAGCCACTGTGCTGCCATTAGAAAGGGACCATTTGGCCCATCAAGTCTGCACCTACCCTCCAAAGAGCATCCCACCCAGACCCAGCTCCCACCCTATTCCCTTAACCCAGCATTTACAATGGCAAATCGCCATACCAGGATGTCAATCCATGGAGAGAATGTGCAAACTCTCCACAGACAGTCGCCCAAGTCTGAAATCAAACCTGGGTCCCTGGTGCAGTGAAGCAGCAATTCTAGCCACTAAACCACAGTGTCACCCTTTTCTTTTTCCAGCTTGGTTGCTGTTATATCAAGTTCTTCTGTGAAAACCAAATTTTTCACCATTCTTGAACTTCAATTAAAAAAAAACTTAACTTCTGAGCTGAGTTTTGTTTTAACAAAATTGAATTTCTGCCAATGCCATGTAAAAGTGGGTGAAGTCTATTCATCCCTCACGGCCCATTGATATTTACATTACCACAACAGCACCTTTGTATTTATATATAGTTTTTAATGTACTAAAATGTCACAATGTACTTTAAAGGAATGTTAACTAACAGAATTTATCCCTGAGCCTCACACCATTAAGTCAGATAGCCAAAAGCCTAGTCAAACCAAATGGTTCAGAAGGAACATCTTTAAAGAAGAAAGGGAGGTGGGGCGATGTCTAGAGCTTACAGTCTTCGATCTAAAAGCATATGCACAAATAGTGGAGTAATAAAAATTGAGGATGTGCTGTGGCCATAACTGGACAAAGGTAGATATCTTCAGGTGGTGGCACTTGAGGAGATTAGTGATAGGAAGTGTAAGGCCGCAGGGGACTTTGAAAGCTCAGTGAGAATCTTTAAGTAGAAGCATTACATCATGTGCGAATGTAGGTGACTGAGCGCAGGCATAAGGAGTAAATGGGATGTGATGAACATAACTAAAAAAATAACTTCATTATGGTATAAGAAAACAGGTACCCAGTAAATCCATGACAAGATTCACACTTGTGAAAATATATTCACTGTGTGCTCTTCATGTTCCAACAGAATTTACTTTGTAATTAGTTCAGCAA
Organism: Chiloscyllium plagiosum; assembly: GCF_004010195.1. Classification (NCBI taxonomy): domain Eukaryota; kingdom Metazoa; phylum Chordata; class Chondrichthyes; order Orectolobiformes; family Hemiscylliidae; genus Chiloscyllium; species Chiloscyllium plagiosum. Next base: position 10,473,432 of record NC_057724.1, read on the forward strand.
AGCCATTTGAAGAAGCTCTAATGTTAACTCTGCTTTAACGGTCTAATTATAATATTTTATAAACAAAGCTTATCTGTGCTTAAAATGGACACACAACTATACAAGATGATTCCCAGCTCTTGTTGATTCACTGCAGCCAGAACAGACAGATTGTGGTGTTATGTCAAGAGTCGATGACGAACAAACATGAAATAATTCATGGCATTACAGGACTGTCCATTGAAGCCTCAAAAGGTGTAAAGACTCGAAGGTCTCTGTAATGTTCCAACAAGAGATTGGAAGGACTGTGCAAAAAACTCCAGCATAATTGACTTAGTTTTGATGAATACCTGTTCTATAAAACTAACACCAGCAACCATTCTGTTGGATTGTGATTAACAACAGGCAAATAGTGCTATTTTATCCTGTTGAATTATTTCATTCTTAAGATATTAGTTGACCTGATGATTAGTACCAGGAATTTCAGTTTTTCATTCAGTTATGCAATATTTTGCTTTCATTTAATTTTCAACATTACATCTTAAATGTCTGAAAGTTATTAATATAGGTTTATTAGAGAATAGCAGATCTAAGAAATAAATCATTTTCAATAATGTCTTGTAGCTGCATTGGTAAACACACATTGTCTTGGAAACGACATTTCAGGGTTCAAGCTGTTTTACTCACTTATAAGTAGACTGGAGACAGAATGATGGGATAGGCTCACACAGACTAGAGTCTAAAATATACAAGGTAAAAACAATGACTGCAGATGCTGGAAACCAGATTCTGGATCAGTGGTGCTGGAAGAGCACAGCAATTCAGGCAGCATCCCAGGAGCAGGAAAATCAACGTTTCCGGCAAAAGTCCTTCATCAGGAATAAAGGCAGAGAGCCTGAAGCGTGGAGAGATAAGCTAGAGGAGGGTGTGGGTGGGGAGAGAGTAGC
>NC_057724.1:10476711-10494181 GCF_004010195.1 Chiloscyllium plagiosum
TTCGTCCTCAGTGAGGGGGAGGTCTGGAGGGATGGTGAAACCTTGGCAGGGCTGGGAGCTGGGACCTGGTGTGGGTGTGAAGCTGGGAGTGGGAGTGGAGCCGGTAACTGGAATGGGTGTGATGGTGGGGGGAATGGGGGTGGAGTCATGAGCAGGGGTGCTGTTCCCCTCAGGGTTCTGAGGGCCGGGAATGGTGAGAGTGGGATCTGTGGGGGGCGTGTCAGCAGAATGCAGGTGAGTGGCCTTGGTGGGGGCGGAAGTGGTGGCAGACACGGCAGTAGGGGTGGCGGAAGTCACTGAGCATGTGACATCAGCGATGTTGTGAGGGGTGGAAGTTTTGTCACGTGTGATGCATGAGGAATTGTGAGGGGCGGAAGTGGCTGTGGGAGTGGCCATGATGGGGGTGGAAGTTACATCATCAATCAATGTGGGGGTGGCAGCTGCACCAGCCGCATGGCTAATGGTGTCTGAGCAGTTCCAGAGGCCAGGGGAATCTTCTGGAATGTTTGCGGAGTGCTGGTTATGGAGGTGGGCAGATAAAAGTTTGTTGTACTTACAGTTTTTGATGTTTGAGATGGAATTGAAATACTGTTTGTTGAGAGTATGAATTCTCCTGAGGATGTAGTACAGAGGGGGTCCTTTGTAATTCTGAGAGAGTGTGGCCCTCAGCTGAGGCAGGGCAGACTGTAGAGAGGTTAGGTGCCGGCGCATTGCTGCAAGCGTGGAGTGGAGGATCTTGAAGGAGAACCATTGCTGGTGTTTTTGAATCTGTAGTCTGTACTGTTTGTCCTGTTCGGGTCCGAACTCTGCTGGTTTAAAGGTGGTCCGGAGTCCGTGTGGGATGAGTTGGTTACGGAGGCAGGCACTGAGGAAGCAAGTGTGGCTGTGGTAGCGAGTCTGTTTCAGGACATGATTGAAGAGCTTCAGGGCAGAGGAAATGACCTGGGAGTTGCAGTGGGAGAGGGACTCTCTGAGATTCTTGTAGAGAGATGAGGAAAGCTTCTTCAAGGCAGGCATCCTTGCAAGAGGATTCGCAGTAGGGTTAAAATCAACTAGGTAAAAGCAATGACTGCAGATGTGGAAACCAGATTCTGGATCAGTGGTGCTGGAAGAGCACAGCAATTCAGGCAGCATCCGAGGACAGGCAAAATCGACGTTTCCGGCAAAAGCCCTTCATCAGGAATAAAGGCAGAGAGCCTGAAGGGTGGAGAGATAAGCTAGAGGAAGCCAATATCTTGGTTTGGGAAGAGTGGAACATATAGAACATAGAACATAGAACACAGAACAATACAGCACAGAACAGGCCCTTCGGCCCACGATGTTGTGCCGAATATTTGTCCTAGCTTAAGCACACATCCATGTACCTATCCAATTGCCACTTAAATTTCGCCAATGATTCTGACTCTGCCACTCCCACAGGCAGCGAATTCCATGCCCCCACCACTCTCTGGGTAAAGAACCTACCCCTGACATCTCCCCTATATCTTCCACCCTTCACCTTAAATTTATGTCCCCTTGTAACACTCTGTTGTACCCGGGGAAAATGTTTCTGATTGTCTAACTCGATCTATTCCCCTGATCATCTTATACACCTCTATCAAGTCACCCCTCATCCTTCTCCGTTCCAATGAGAAAAGGCCTAGCACGCTCAACCTATCCTCGTATATTCCCATGTATTGAGCCTGTTAATTAATGCTGACCTTCCACAGAGACTCCATTTCCAGTGAAGAGCTTATACTCGAAGCGTTGATTCTCTTGCTCCTTGGATGCTGCCTGACCGGCTGTGCTTTTCCAGCGCCACATTCTCGACTCTGATCTCCAGCATCTCTACTGTCCTCACTTTCTCCGTTCCACAGAGAGTCCATCGGGCAGAACCTTCAATTCATGATCCCTTTCTCTGTGAGCTAACTTTTCTGAGGCTTTTCCAATGTGTTAATGGTCATTGTGGTGAGACAGGCTTTGGGCTTGCTATGAACCAGAGAAACATAACATAATGAGAAGTGTGAAAACAAAATATCCAAATATGCAGAGTTACCCACAAGATATTAGCAAAACGTTTCAGTTTTTGTATTTTTTACTTTAACACAGGTCAGAATCACCATGGTCATTATAACTATAAATTACAAATGGAATATCAGATATAATAAAGACTATTTCATGGAGGCAGTAACAGTCCAATTCAACTGTTACAATCCCACAGTTCTTCCAAGAAGAATTCCAGTCTTTTTCCGTTGAGTTTGGTTATTTTCTATTGGCAGCATTTTCCATGTAACAGGGCTCTGCCTATGCAAGCTTCCTTATGCATTGTATCTCTTTCCAGAAACTCCTTTAGTCTCCTTTAGTAACCAGTCTTCACAATGGTGTAGCTGTACCAGAATCAATTGATTCAGGTTCAAAGTTGCTAGGTCATGTGGGCTAATATTTCTTATTATCAAGAATCCTCTGTTATACTTTGATTTAAAGATATTTCAGAACATGACCAACTTGCAAAAGTTCAGTATTCACGACAGAAAAAGGCTAATGACCATACAACTAATGAATATGCTATTATCCATACACCAGGAGTTTATATCATTTTATAAGGGGAAAATGACTTAGCAATGGACTTTTTCAAACATCTATTATTTTCTTGATGGCTCAGCCACCCAATAGATAGTTGACCTAAACTTAGTAGGTCTGTGTGCTTCATTCCTGAAGAAGGGCTCATGCCCAAAACGTCGATTCTCCTGCTCCTTGGATGCTGCCTGACCTGCTGCGCTTTTCCAGCAACACATTTTCAGCTGTGTGCTTCATCCACAGATCTGAGCAAAGGTGCGAGGATACTTCCATTGACTTCAGAGCTCCTTATAGGAGTTTCTGCTGGTCTGAGCCTGGGACTTGACGATTACCTGGGACCAAATGGCTAACAAACATACGCTTTTACTAAGGATCTGTTGTTGCTCTATTACTTCAAATCTGCTAATTAAGAATTTGCGGTTCATTCCAGTGAAAATCATATTAACTTGGCTGATGCTTCAATACAGCCATGGGCCCCAGCTATGCCTGTCTCTTTGTTGGCTATGTAGAACAGTCCATTTTCTGTAGCTACACCAGCATCACTCCCCACCTCTTCCTCTGCTACATTGATGATTACATTAGTGCCACCTCGTGCTCCCGCGAGGAGGTTAAGCAGTTCATCAACTTCACCAACACCTTCCACCCTGACCTTAAATTCACCTGGACCATCTCTGACACCTCCCTTCCCTTCCTGGACCTCTCCATCTCCATTAATGACGACCGACTTGACACTGACATTTTTTACAAACCCACCGACTCCCACAGCTACCTGGATTACACCTCTTCCCACCCTACCTCCTGCAAAAATGCTATCCCGTACTCCCAATTCCTCCGCCTCTGCCGTATCTGCTCCCAGGAGGGCCAGTTCCACCACAGAACACACCAGACGGCTCCTTCTTTAGCGATTGCAATTTCCCTTCGCATGGGGTTGAAGATGCCCTCCACATCTTCATCCACATCCCGCACCTCCGCCTTCAAACCCCACCCCTCCAACAAGGACAGAACCCCCCGGTCCTCACCTTCCACCCTACCAACCTTCGCATTAACCGCATCATCCACTAACATTTCCGCCACCTCCAAACAGACCCCACCACCAGGGATATATTTCCCTCCCCACCCCTTTCCGCTTTCTGCAAAGACCATTCCCTCCGTGACTACCTGGTCAGGTCCACGCCCCCCAACAAACCACCCTCCCATCCTCGCACCCTCTCCTGCCACTGCAGGAATTGCAAAACCTGCGTCCGCACCTCCTCCCTCACCTCCATCCAAGGCCCCAAAGGAGTCTTTCACATCCATCAAAGTATCACCTACACATCCACCAATATCATTTGTTTTATCCGTTCCTCCCGATGCAGTCTCCTCTACATTTGGGGAGACTGGACGCCTCCTCGCACAGCACTTCAGAGAACATCTCTGGGACACCTGCACCAATCAAGCCCACCGACCCGTCGCCCAACATTTCAACCCCCCCTCCCACTCTGCTGAGGACATGCAGGTCCTGGGCCTTCTCCACCGCCGCTCCCTCACCACCCGACACCTGGAGGAAGAATGCCTCATCTTCCGACTTGGAATACTTCAACCCCAGGGCATCAATGTGGACTTCACCAGTTTCCTCATTTCCCCTTCCCCCACCTTACCTCAGTTCCAACCTTCCAGCTCAGCACCGTCCCCATGACCTGTCCTACCTGCCTATCTTCCTTCCCACCTATCCACTCCACCCTCCTCTCTGACCGATCACCTCCATCCCCACCCCCATTCACCTATTGTACTCTTTGCTAAGTTCTCCCTAGCTCCCCTCCCACCATTTATCTCTCCACCCTGGAGGCTTCCTGCCTCTATTCCTGATGAAGGGCTTTTGCCCGAAATGTCAATTTTCCTGCTCCTCGGAGGCTGCCTGACCTGCTGTGCTTTTCCAGCACCACTCTGATCTAAACTCTGGTTTCCAGCATCTGCAGTCCTCACTTTTGCCACCTTGATGCTCCAATCCAGTTTGTAAAGAGTATAGTGATGTGAAACTGACCCAATGAATTTATTTGAGTAAAAGCAAGATTTGTTTCTATCTAGGATGCAAATCATAGTGTATGCAAGATAGTTAATCATAAGATGACAATAGCAGAGTGGTCTTCTTGACTTGCTTTGATTATTCAGTGAGATCAGAAAAGAAGTTTCAATTTCTTTTCCCCACAAATCAACATGGGTCTTTTTTTTTACACCTCCCAAGAGATCATCTATCTTCCAAATGCCATGATAGATGCTAATTTTTGTGATGATTCCAATATAGAAACAGGAGTAGGCTCTGTAGCCTGTAGAACCTGCTCTGCCATTCAAATAGATCATGATCATTTCATCCTATACCGTTTTTCCCACTATCTCCATATTCCTTGATACTAATAGTGTCTAGAAATCTATTTGTTTCTGTCTTCAACACAATCAATGATTGAACTTCATCAGCAATCTCGGGCATAGAATTCTGAAGATTCACCATCCTCTGAATGAAAACATTCCTCCACATCTCAGTCTTGTGTAGCTTTGTGGTCCTGCCATGTGATCTCCTGTTGTTTTATATTGCATTACATGGATATCACCACACAGCCCTTGGTTTTGTACTTTTTTTTTGTCTCATTGTATTATCCAATATTTGGTTTCTGAACTAACCCAATATCTCTCTCTAACCCACCAATTGTTTTTATGTTATACTTGATGTTACTCTTTCCATCCTTCATGGTATTTCTGGTATATTTCTGTAGTAAGCATTCTTGTCTCTCCAATTTTTGTGCCACTTCAAGACTTTTTGTTTATAAACCAGAACAAAAATATCCCTAGTGTTCATCTCAGTGTTTCCAACATTGAATTTTAACTTTTGAATCTTCACTGTTAAAACTCAGCAACATTTCATTTTCTAAATTGCACTGCTTTTACATCAGCAGTAGTTATTGCGCAACAGGACTGAAAATAGTACTGTTGTGCTGTTTATCAAAGTGTTGATTTTACAGCGCTTTTTGGAACAAAGTATTTAGCCACATTGAGTTCCTGTTCGCACTATTAAGTAGAAGAGCTTAGGGTATGGTCAGAAACCACTTAGGCAGACAGAATTTGCGTGTTGATTATCATTAATGCTATCTTGCAGGAGCTATACAGTATCCACTTAATCTGCTACACCTTTTTAAACAGCTATTATCTGTTATTGTTTCAATGTATATATTATATTTGCATCTATTATAGTTTTCTATTATCCCAAAGAAGTAGAAAAAATAATAAAAGATCATGCAAAAGTTACTTTGCAGCTTTTTGTAAGGAAGTTCGCTAGGAAATCAATATGGTTTTAACTTCTAAGAAAACACCACATTGAAAATTACATATGAGCAGGTAGAGTATTATTTTTAGCTTGTCATTTAGTGCACACTGTTATGTTTTGCAAGTGTAACATGTAGATGTTTGATAATGAATACTTAGTGCTGAAGTTTCCTATGACACCACTGACCTGGGATCTGTTTGTTTATCTATTGCTGTAATACACAAGAATATGTTGATATCATACATTATGCCATATACCAGAAGGACAAGAGTCGCAACTACATGGAAACACTGTCACCACCACATTCCTGTCAAGCCGTGCATCACCCAGCCTTAGACATATATCGTTGTCACTTCCACTTTACAGAGGCAAAATCTTGGAAATCCTACACTGATTCTTTTTATATAATACCATTCAACTGACAATACCAATCAACTTAAGCCTACCTGCCACAGACACACATAACTGTTCTGGTGCATTTGTGTGTGGGGTAACTGGTTCAGCTATACATTGACAGACTAACCCTCATGTACTAATATGTCTTTACTCAGCTAAATGCTCCCCTTATTCCAAGATCATCAGGAAAGGTAAATAAAACAAACTCATTGCTGCATTTCTTCATGATATACTGAATCCTTCGCTATGAGCAAATGGCAATAATATGAGGTTTCTTTGTTTTAACATTGAAACCATCCATGTGGCTGCCTTTGCTTCTTTCTTCTCTACACCTGACCAGCTCCCATTCCACTACACATGTGACCTCTGCTGATTTCTCACTCTGTAATAACTTTCCAAGCCTCTATCCTTCCCCCATTCCCCTTCCCTGGTGCTACAAGGTTATTTACTTCACACTTCCCAGCGCCTTATTGACCCAAATGCATCTTTCATGACATGGATGCCTGCTGACAAAGAAAAACAATCTCTTTCTTTGTCAAAGCTTCTACCATGATTCATGTCCTCAAATGTTCACTTCTCAGTCATCTGCCTACTCCAAACTCTCTTTCATCACTAAGCTTCCTTTATATGTCACTGTTTCAAAGCTCCATATCCATTTGTGCTGAACTCTCAATCTAAATTCCATTAATTAAACATTCACACTTTTTGTGGCTATGATTCTCTTCCACCCAAAGCTAGAAGTGGCTGTGACAATGTATGCATTTTCTTCTCATCATTCAACCTTGCCACTGCAGTGCAATCTGTCATACTGTCCTTCCCCAGCAAATCTTGAGAGGGGAGGAGAGGCCGCCTTCCTCGAGCTAAATTGTTCTCGACACTATGATGCCCATCACTGCTTTTTGGTCCTTCAACCTCAACCTCTCGCCTTCTTATCTGATACAGTGAGGCAACATTCAAATTCTTGGGAAGGCAACTATTATAGGGTTTACGAGATGCCAGCTCCAGATTCATGGGACAATTCTGCCTCACTTCCATTGTTCTGTTAAGCCCGCATTACTTGTTAACTAGGTTGCACTCAAGGTTGCAGACAAGTTCTAATCCTTGATGAACCTTTGCAACTCTCCTAACAGATGTCCATGAGAAAATGAATGATTTGGTTTGTTCTAACTTAATGTTAATGATTTTCCCTGTGACAGCTTGGAACATCCTTGTAGCATCAAATCTCATGAAGAACCTAGGATTTCTAACAGCATGGAAGCAGATCATTTGGCCTATCAAGTCCACACCAACCCTCCAACAGCATTCCATCCAGACCCAACTCCCTAATCTATCCCTGTAACCTTGCATTTCCCCTGTCTAATTCACCTAGCCTGCGTATTCCTGAACACTATGGGGCAATTTAGAAGGGCTAATCTACCTAGCCTGCACATCTTTGGACTGTGAGAGGAAGCCAGAGCACCTAGCAGAAATCCACGCAGACATGGGGAGAATGTGCAAACTCCACACAGTCACCCAAGACTGGAATCAAACTCATGTCCCTGGCACTGTGAGGCAGCAGTGCTAACCATTGAGCCACTGTGTCACACACATTGAAGACTACAACATTTGAAATTAATTTAAACCCAGCTGGAATTGTTAAAATGGGTGTTGCTGATATCACTTGCCAAGTTGGAAAGACAAAAACTGACTGTGATACCAGCTCGAGGAGGAGGATAGCCAAGGTTACAATTAAGAATGACTTTCCAATATAGTACTAACTTATTAAGTTTTTTGATGAGGTAACCAAGAGGATTCCTGACGGTAATGTGGTTGATGTGGTGTACATGGACTTACAAAAAGTATTTGATAAAATGCTGCACAATACACTTCTCAGCAAAGTTAAAAGTACATGGAATAAAGGGACAGTAGGATCATGGGTAAAAATTGGCTACATTAACTTTCTTATACACTGGAGAAATATATAGACCATAACTCATGGCCTAAATGTTAATGTGGTAGAAGACAACTTTATTTTTTCTTGGTGATAGAAATCATATTTTTCATGTATTTGCATCTGTGTATAAGTTGACAACTCCTCCTTTTCAGCCACAATATGCTATACTCACATAAGACTTCAGCCTCAATTTCCCCACCACCAAAATGGATGTTTTTTTCACTGGTTTAAGAGATCAAGTGGGCTATTTTTTGAAGATCTGAAAATGTGTTGCTGGAAAAGCGCAGCAGGTCAGGCAGCATCCAAGGAGCAGGAGGATTGACGTTTCGGGCATGAGCCCTTCTTCAGGAATCTATCCCTAAAGAAGAGCTCATGCCTGAAACGTTGATTCTCCTGCTCCTTGGATGCTGCCTGACCTGCTGCGCTTTTCCAGCAACACATTTTCAGCTCTGATCTCCAGCATCTGCAGTCCTCACTTTCTCCCAGAGTATTTTTTGAAGATACAAAGGAGTTTAAGACATGTCTCCACACAGCAAAATCAGTGTTTTTGAGTACCGAGATAATGAACACTCATACCCATGCCAGTTGTTCACATACATGGAGATGTACAGCATGGAAACAAACCCTTCATACCGTATATGAGTCAACCCCATTTTTGAAGAGATTTTTGATGTTTTAAAAGTCAACTTGTACTGTAGTGGGTTTCCCCAGAGATTGTTATTAGGACCCTGCTTTCTATATATATGTATATAACTGACCCAAACATGAGTGTACCGAGTAAACATTTCAGCTTGAGCCGATAGCATTGAAGGAAAGGCAATATATATCCAAGTCAGTATGTTGAGTGACTTGGAGAGGAACTTGTAGGTGGTGGTGTTCCTATATCTGGCTTTGCCCTTCTGGATGGTAGTGGTCATGAGTTTCAAAGGTGCTACCTAGGTAGCCTTGGTGAATTTCTGCAGTGCATCTTGTAATTAGTACACACCATTGCTCCTGAGCATTATTTGAAGAATAAGTGGTTGGGATGTCAGTCGAGCATGCAGCTTTGTACTGGATGGTGTTGAGCTTCTTGACTGTTGAAGCTGCACTCATTCAGGCAAGTGGGGAGTATTCCATCACAGACCTGACTTATACCTTGTAGACAGTGGACAGGCTTTAGGGGGTCAAGCAGTGAATTATTCACTACAGGATTTAAAGCACCTGAACTGCTATTTTAGCCATAGTATGATTTGTTGTGAAAGGGAGAGTATATGATAATACCACTAGATCATTGCCATTCTCTTGGTGAACATCAATGATCAGAATGCACAACATTCTGATGTACTTATGTAAGGTATGATTTGTCTGGTTAGCACGCTTTTCACTATATCTTGGTACATGTGACAATAATAAATCTAACCAAATCAACAACTCAGATGGCAACCATCTCAGAAAAACAATTCCTTCCCTCGTGGGTCTACCTACTCCAAGTGGAGTGCAGCAATTCAAAAAGGCAGCTTGCCACCGCTTTCTCAAGGGCACTGAGGATGAGCAACAAATGCTGACTCAGCCAATGACATCATCATTCCATGAATGAACAAATAAAAATCATCTGTATATTGATAGGCTAAAACTGTCACCAAGCCTTTCTGTTTCAGGATAGAACTTTCCCTCCTTTTGGACTTTACTCTGCATTCTTAGAAGTCAGTTGCAGATTTTCAGCCCAGTAAATGTTAAAACATGCTGGGTCATGGACTTCTTGCCCACCTCGTCCAAAAAGACTCTGTGCAGGCAGCTGCCACTCCATAATTTTGTAGTGATGTTGACCTGCAAAGCCCCAGTTCCACACATATCCATACAGTGGAATGACATTGATCTTAAATGCAACCAAACTTTGCTAAGTTTATAGACAGAAGAGCATGTTAACACACCATTGTTCTATGCATTGGCTTTTTCATCAGGAACTGTATACCCTTGACACCATTAGTTCTATTGTCCTCCTAATCTTCAGTGTGTATCTTCAGTCTCCTCTTTATCTTGAAGCGGAACCCCATATCATTTAAAACATTCACTGTCTTAATTCTGACCTCAGCACCCACTACTGAAACCCTCACTCATGCCTTTATTACTTTAGCTTTCAATTTTTTCAATGCCATCATCTTGTGCTTCTCCTATTACGAATTTAGCATCCAGGGATGAGTTGACCTAATGGTATTATCATTAGACTTAATCTGGATGCCTAGGTAATGATCTGGGTACCTGGATTCAAATCCTGCCACGGCAGATGGTGGAATTTTAATTCAATTTAAAAATCTGGAATTAATCTACTGAAGACCACAGAACCATTGTTGTTTGTCAGAAAAGAACCCATCTGGTTCACTAATGTTCTTCAGAGAATGAAATCTGTCATCCTCACCTGCTCTGGCCTACACATGACTCCTGACCCATAGCAATGTGGTTGACTCTCAACTGCTCTTTGGGAAATTAGGGGACGGCAATGAATACTGACCACACCCTGTGAATGAATTAAAAAAATGATTGATCACCTACATCCTATTGCATGCCAAGTCCTACACATCTTACCATTTTACATTTGCTTCTCGGTGCCCAGTATGATTTCAAACTCTCTGAGTAACAGTTCAAATCCCACCATGCTTCTGCTCTGGTCTGCTTCTATGATTTCCTGCGACCAATATAGACTGCACACTCTCCTCTTCTGAGTTATCTCCTCACACTCTAATCGATTGATGAGAGACTCTACATGGCCCCATTCTTTACCTTCCAAACTCCCCTGATCTTGTTAAACCCTGTCATTGTGCCCCAGAACTAACCACTTGCATTACTGGAAGTTTTGAAAGCAATGTTTAGTTATATACATGATTTAAGAAGAAAAATAATTGATGGAAGCTCAACTTGTTTAAACAGATGGATCATTCATTTTCATCATAGATTTTGGTTTGTCACTTGTGATTGAAACAAAATCAAGGGATCCAATTACTTGATTTATTTTAGCTGGCCATCCATTCCTCATTGTTACATTTTGATAATTTTTGATGAGTTTCCATTGAATGAACTATTTGATTGATCATCTTATCAGATACTTAATTATTTGAACCTGTCATTATATTTTATTCCATGGAAGTGTGACATTTCTGAGGCCAACATATTTGCAAAAAGTAATGGTGTGACTGCTATAAGGATTGGCTGAATTTAATTAGGGCAGCAGAACTCCCATGGCTGAGGCAGAAAACAGGAGGTGATCCTGCTTTGGTGAATGGCAGGTTCAATATAGATGTATTGCTGTGGTCAGTTGAGTAGTCCTTGTAGAGAATGTTGTCACCCTCAACACCAATCCTATCAACACCATTCTTCTCCCTGCCCTTGCAATAACTGCTTTACATATCAGAGAGCTGGCAACTCAACAGCACCACTGTTATCTGTGGCCATTGGTCACATTGCAGCTGCAGTGGAGGCCCCAGGCCAAGCACCTTCAAAAGGTGGTCAGTGGGATTACACAATGACTGGACCAGTAGGCAATTATTGGTGGAGGCATCGATTAAGTACCAAGAGCACCATTAACATAGGCACATGCCATCTTGATCATGGAGGGTTTGCAGAGAAGAGGCCACACACCCAGAGGCTGCTGGGTGACCAACAGGTTTCACCCAGCAGCCTCCTCATTCAGTGGCAACAGATCCTCTTGACATAGCACAATGGTGGTGGGGGCAGGAAGTGGTCTGTATCTGACCACTTAAATAGTTTAATTAGCAGGCAGCCAATCTATCACTTTTCCTGCAGCTTACACAGCAGTGAGGCTGTGAAAATATATCACTGTCCTGCCAATGCCACCCCATGCCATTTTGCCAGTCTTTCTGTTTCCTTTCCATCTCCAAGGAACTGATAAAATTTGGGTCAATCTGCTGGTGAAATCGTATTATGTCCAATGTGTGAGTTTCAGCAAAACTTTTCATACAATATCACATCTATGCAATAATCTTAGGTGAGAAACAAGTGCTAAATTGGACCTTTCAAAATTTGTAGCAATAATGGAATAATCTTTAAAGCTGAGCAGATAGTCTCCATGGTGATCTTAATTTTGGTGGAAGTATTGCTAGAGCAGTATACATGCATTCAACTATATATATAAAAAACTTGCATCATTTCCGCAATCACATTTGGAATTACATTATAGTTGTGTTCAGTGATGAAAAGCAGCTACTCTCTCATTAGTAGCTGAGGGGAGATTCAAGGAAAGAATATTTTTTACTAAACTTAAATGATTATCTTAACTGAGGGCAGCATAAGTGCAGAAGTATAACATGATGGCCTTAAATTGAAACTAAAGCAAGGTTCCTGTTGTGATACGATATTTAATTAATAACTGGACCCAAATGCATAGCAAATGAATGAAAAAGCCAATGACTTATATGCTGTGGAATCTGATTTATTTAGATATCATATTACATTGCTGAGTGATACTGCCATTTGGCACAAGTGCCAATCTATTAAATTATATGTAATTTACAACACGGAAACAGGCTATTTAGCACAGCCAGTCTGTTTATCTTTATCCTTGAGCATTAATCACAAACACATGGCTCTATCCTTTAACCCCTTTGTCATCCCTTTCTTTCATCCATCTACCCTAAGTTTAAAAGTTCACTTAATTGATCCTTCAAACACTAACTCTTGTAGCATAGACTGTTACCTCACAATACCTAATTAAAAAGGTTCTGAGCGCTCTCCTCTAAATTTGATAACATTAATCTTTTCTTCTAGATTTTGAATCATCAATCACTACCTAAATATCCCGTTTTCTCCTCAACTATTTTGAACACAGCCCCCTCCCCCCCCCCCCAACCTTTTTAAAACTTTTCTTTACATCTCTATCCCACAAATCCTGTATTGCATCAGGTTTTTTTTTTAAGTAATCTTATCTATTTTAGTATCTCCTGAAGTTGAAACCCAAAACCTTCTACTTCTCTACATCATCAGCTTTCTTCAAAATAATAATAATTATATTTTCTACAGCTTCACTTTTACTAATTTTGAGTTGAATCTACCATTCCATCACTTTACCCAATCCATCATTTTACAAATTGGTATGATTTTCAGAATGATTTGCTGTGCCTCCTGTTTTAATATGCGTTTCAAATTTTGATACACTATGCAAATGTAGAAAAGTTAATTTTACTAAGCTGATTTATTTAAAGAGGATCAGAACAGTCATTTAAAGATAAGTCAGCGTGTGAGTTCAAGGAAGAGATAGTGAGGGTTCAGAACAAGTATTTTCCTTGAAGTAAAAGTATGGAACTAACAAATTTGAGTCTTCTGGATGCCAAGGCTTAAAGGACTGGATAAATTGAAAAAAAGGAAACCTTAGCAAGGACTTAATACTTCAGAAGGTCAAGAACTGCCTGAAAAATGTAGAGCTGAAATTAAAAAAAGGAAATTAGGAAAGCAGATGGCCTGAAAAAAAATTAGCAAGTGAAATCAAGGAAAATGGAAATATATTTTTCCAAATATAAGAGGATAGCTAAATAAAGAGTAGGGCCAATTTGAAACTATAAAGTAGAAGCAGAAGATATTGGTGTGCTTCTTACTGAACACTTTATCCTCACAACAGAGTATTAATGGAGAGGGCCAATACCGACAGTAGGATCAGAGTGGAGGAGTGTGATATAATGGATGCAATTAACATAATGAGAGAAGAAATATTAAGGGGTTTAACATTTTTGCAAGCGGATAAGTGTCCATGCCCAGATTAAATGTATTCCAGATTGTTAAAGGAATAAACAGAAGAAATAATGGAGCCTTTCACTGTCATTGTGCAATCATCACTGCCTGCAGGTGTAGTGCTAGAGGACTGTTAATATTATACCTTTACAGGAGTAAATCAAATGATTACAGGACAATCAGCCTAGCTTCACTCATGAGTGAGAAAGTTAATAGAAAAAATTCTGAAGTATGGCTTGAAACTTCATTTCAAATGACATGGATAAATAGAATACAGCATAAATGTATAAAGGAAAGATTGATTCTGACTAATATTCTTGAGATTTTTATTGAGAATAAATGAAATTATCACACAATATGCTATATGGATTTTAACAAGGTTTATGATAAGGTTCTACATGTTGACTGGTCACAAATACCCAGGGAATTCAAGATGGATCCAAAATTGAGGTTCAATGACAGGAAGCGAACGTGACTGAGTGCTTTTTGTTAATAGAAGGCCGTTCCAACGAGGTTTCACGAGGCTCACTGTAAGGTCCCTTGCTTATCTAGTTCTGTATAATGAATTAGATTTGAATGTTAGTGTATAATTAAGGAGGTTAGACATTCATTGAATGTATACTTGATAATGAGAAAGAAAGCTGCTGGCTGCAGCAAGATATTAATGGACTAGTCAGGTGGCAGAACAGTATCAAGTGGAGTTCTAACTGGACAAGTGTGAGGTAATGGTTTGGAAAAGCTAAAATGAGAAGGGAATTGTGATGGTACTGAGAGATTTGACCTGTGCTGTTTCTCTTGCAGAGAGGTGTTGCTACAATGGAGCCTAAATGTCTATTTCATCAGCAATGGGTAAACATCTTTGAGCTCTCTGAGCATTTTAATTTAAATTAGACAAAAGGAATATGAGTGGATGGAGTCTGGCTCACACCAGAGCCAGGGTTTTACTTTTGCTTTTAGTTGGGGCTTTCAAGTGACTGTTGAAGCTGCTAGACTCAACTCTCTCTCTCTCTCTCTCTGCTGCGACAAAGAGCTCTGCAGTTTGATTCATTCTGTTGGTATTCCTTTCTCCTGAACTAGAGGAGATAGCACATGAGGAAAATCTGTTTTGTGAATTTGCATTTGCCAAGTTATGTATATAGGATGCTGCTAAATTGGGACAGTTGATGATTACTAGTAAAATAATACAGTATATTATTTGATGAAGTATTTCAATGGAGTTAAAGTTGTGACGCATTTTTATTTGTTTTAATTTTAATTGTGTTATAAGAATAAAATGTGTTTTGCTTAAAGCCTGGTGGTGGACCAATCAAATCAGATCTGGATCACAGTGCCTTAAACTTGTCTTTAAATAAAATAAAGAGTTGAGGCGATCTCCTTGATATATGTTGAGGGGGTTTGACCTGGTCCATGACAGAATACACAATAAATGGTGGAGTGCTGAGAGGCATAAGGGAACAAATGTATCTATCAACATTCCAGGAGCTATCATTAACCAGAAACTAACTGGATCATCTTATAGAAACATACAAGATTCAACAAAAGCTTGAAAGGATAGATACAGAAATTTTGTTTCCCTTTGTGGACAAGAGTCTAGGACCACAGGGCATAATCATGGAAAAAGGATTGCCCATTTAAGACAGAGGTGAGAAGGATTGTTTTTCTCACCTAGAGGGTAGTAGTCAATGTGAGGGCTGTTGAGGTTGGACTATTAAATATATCCAAGGCTTCGATAGATTTTTAATCAATAAGGGAATCAAGGGGTTTTGGGAAAAGGAAGGAAAGTGGAGTTGAGGATTATCAGATCGTCCATGACCTCATTGAATGTCAGAACAGACTCAAGGGACAAAATGGCCTGCATCTGCTCCTACACCTTGTGGTGATATCCTGAGGTTCATTATGTCGCCAATCTGTCTAACATCTTCTTTCTCAGTAAAGCCAAAGCATTACGTTCCTTTAGATGATGCCAACTGGCATTCAACCAAAGTATGATCCCACTTGTTGCAGCCTCACAATCGTAATGCCATCTTGCTGCTGGTCCCTCAGAATCACTGGGTTCCCCATTCCAAAGTGGGCAGATCATGAACTCTGTGTCTTTGTTTAAAGGTTCAAGCTTGGTCTGCCCTATAATCTTTCCCTTTTTGTTGTGCTTGTTCATAGCTCTATGCTATGATGCTTGGCATTAGTGCATGCTAAAGGGAGGGAAGTTGGTGGCCCATCAAATGTTAGTGGGGCACAAGGCAACCTGTCATGATATAGACTGACAGTTGAGTAGGGTAAAGTTAAAATCTTTGTTCTTTCTCAGGCAAACATATCCTTTGCTCAGCTTCACTGATCCCTTGAGTATTTAAGACACTGCTGATAGATCAATGCGGGAGAAGGGAACAGTGGGGATACAGGAGCTGTATTGAAGGAGATCATTAAGAGTGAGAGGAGATCCATGCAGAGTACAAACAGTGGCATGGATCGGTTTTTTTCTTCTCCTGACCTGTCTCCGTGCTCTCGACATAGCATCTGTAGAACAGAAACAAACCAGAAAGCTTAGTTGACACTATTACCAGAATTTCAAGAAAATTTGGTGTGGCTAGGTAAAAGATTTGTACTGATTTGAAGGGTGAAATACCCTCAGGTGTAAAAAGCGCTTTCTCTGAATATGGACAAAGTTAAAAATCACATAACACCAGGTTAACATCCAACAGGTTTATTTGGAAGCACTACTTTCCAGAGCACTGCTCCTTCATCAGTGGGGCACCAGTTACCTGATGAGGGAGCAACCCTCTGAAAGTTTGATGAACAGGATGTGTATTAATCCTGCAGGTGACAACTGGAATTACTATTAACTCTATAGGTGATAAAGGTACTGAGAATTAAACTTACAGGTGATAAATTATCATAAGCATTAACCTTAAATCAGGTAAATGTTATCTCAAAGATGTGATAAATGTAGTGAGCAGTAATAGAGTATTCTCCCCGAAATTGATAAGGAGGGACTATCAATCCATAAAAGTGGCAAATTGAGTGAGTATTAGTCCTTCCGGTCATAAATGAAGTCAGTATTGATCTATAAAGTTGGTAAATGCAATGATCATTATATTTCTAATACAGCTACTGTTGACATTGCTGCAGATGACGTTGATGTCCCGGTGCCTGGGAAGTGAAAGGGCGCGTGCACGGGGTCGGGGTGGAGACAACCGCGTGGGCGGGCTGACGTCATCGGCGGGATGACGTCAGTCACGTTGCAGTGGGCGGGGCCAGGGGCGATGGGGGAGGGGCGCTGTCCCTGTCTGTGTCCGAGTCGGTGTCGGTGTCGGGGTGGTTGAGGCTGAAGGCGAGTGTCCGTCCGCTGCCACTCAGTCCCTGCTCTCCCGTCGCCGCCGCAGCATCACCACGACGACCATGAGGCAAGGCCGCGCCTGGCGGCGGGACTAGGGGATGCCGTTTGTCCAGCTGGAGGAGCCCTGGCAAAAAATGGAAGTGTCGAGTGAGAGTGAGGTAGGAGGCAGGGGGCGGGTAAGGGAGGCCCCGAGACTGGATTGCCCCTCCCCCCATACCACACCCCCCCTCCCCCCCCCCATACC
>NC_057724.1:10498286-10539759 GCF_004010195.1 Chiloscyllium plagiosum
GCCACACCCCCATACCACACCCTCCTCCCCACTGCCTCCTCCAACCTTGCATGTAATTATTCTCTTTTCCCCGTTCACCTCCACCCTTTGTCCATTTTTTATCTGCCCCACACTTAAGATTGTTTGTTGTAATTGTCCCAGTTGCCTGTTTTAACTAAAGGTCTATTCATTGTCTCCATGGTGTTGACTTGGAACAAATAGGAGGAACTGGAAAACTTTTCATATTCACAGTGCTGGTGGTCTCTTGTAATTGAGACCTGTCACTCACCACAACATTACCAAGCTACTCTGCTGTTGAACCTCGGGATTTCCTGAACAGTTTGTTTTCCATCACTCTTGCCAGGGGAGAAAAGACATGTCTCTTACTTCTTTAATCAACTCACCTCAATTCTGTATTTGTGCATTTGTTGCTTAAACATATTTCTGTTCTAATTTTGTTGAATTGTTCGATATCTGAAAAAAAAAATGTTGGCAGTGACTTGAAGTTTATAATTCAGGGGATTCCTCTTGTATTAATAAACTGATTTACGAGTTTATTTTGGTTTAATAATTCTATTATCTGTGCAGAGCTGATGGCCAAAGAGCCATTTCCTAAACCTTTCCTGCCTTTATAGGCAGATAGAATTGTCCTCTCTTTTTTGGGTTTGTGAAATAATTTTGGTTGAAGAGGTGCCCTTCTGTTTCTTGTAATTTGCCCAGAAAAATATTTCCGCTCTTTCTATTAGTGTACAGTCAAGTAGTATGTTACATGAGTCTCAATCAGACTCTTGTTAACTCATTGCAGGAATTCATTAATGTGTATGTAGACTTCCTGATGTCTGTGCTGAATTAGCTTTGAACTGTTGCCCTTTGCTCATTCAGCATTTCAAAGTAAAGGTTTACTGTTGGGCATTGTACAATGGCAACTTTTCCCTGAGACAGGAGCTTAATGCTGAAGAATTCTAGTTTTGAAGCTATCCAATTTTGTATAATTCCCCTTCCCTTGGTAGATTGGGACCTTGGTAAAGGAGGAATCATGTGGCAAACCCACATCCTGTCCCTTGCTTCTGTGTGCATTCCCACTTTGGTTCGGTATTTCGGATGGTAATTTAGATTTTGATTTTAAGTTGGAGGATCAAAGATTAAGTTGCCAATGTTAGAGTACTATGAGAAGAAGTGCCTTA
Source organism: Chiloscyllium plagiosum (assembly GCF_004010195.1). NCBI lineage: Eukaryota > Metazoa > Chordata > Chondrichthyes > Orectolobiformes > Hemiscylliidae > Chiloscyllium > Chiloscyllium plagiosum. The sequence goes on from NC_057724.1 coordinate 10,499,450, forward strand.
TGTTCATAATTGGGTATAGCAGTGGAAACCTCACCTCACATTTGGTAGCACTGATTTTTGATTAGTTTTGTGGATTCCCATATGCACTTGTTTTCTAAAGAAGTTCTAAAGAAAAATTAAAGAAATTGGGGGTGGGAAAGCTGCAGAAATTCTGTCCATAAAGCAAACCTTAATACTACCCCATTACAGGATGATTGTCAAGAGTTTGATAGCTGTTGATAAGTGTGGTGCTGGAAAACCACAGCCGGACAGGCAGCATCTGAAGAGCAGGAGAGTTGATTTTTCAAGCATAAGCTCTTCATCAGGAATGAGGGGGTAACCCAAGGGGGTTGAGAGATAAATGGGATGGGGATGGGGCTGGGGGGTGGGAGGGGGAAGGTAGGTTGGAATATGATAGGTAGATGGAGATGGGGGGGGGGTAATGGTGATAGATTGGAAAGGAGGGTGGAGCAGATAGGTGGGAAGGAAGATGGGCAGATAGGATAGTTCAGGAAGGCAGTGTTGAGTTGGAAGTTTGGCCCTGGGATAAACTGGGGGAAGGGAGATGAAACTCGTGGAATCTGGTGTGGTTGGAGGGTCCCAAGGTGGAAGCTGAGGCATTCTTCCTCCATGTATCAGATGGCTAGAGTTTTTAGCAGTGGACGAGGCCCACTTGCAAAGAGATTGATAGCTGACAATTTCAGATTATGGGAGAATCTATGACAACAGAAAGACCGTAAGAGTGTTTAAGAGCAAGTTCTTCCTACTTACTTTCCATTTCCCCCACCCACAAAGAAATTTTGTTTTGCAGCTATAGACTGTCTGGCAACCTGCAAGATTAGTATTGTTGATTATGTTAATTATTAAATTCTGTACTGCATTGTTGGTTACCACAATTCTGTCTTGTATTATTTATTAAATTCTACAGAGAATTGTGGTAACCAACAATGCAGGCTTGTATTAAGGTATTTAATGACTTTATTTAAGTCCATCTTTATATCAAGGAATCGTCTGCTTATTTTTTGAATTGTCCTATTCAAAAGTTTGTAAGTTTTGTTATCCTCAGTGGTCACGTTCTTTTTGATCTTTGTAGTATAGAGTTTTCTGTAATTCTGGATATACTTGGCAATATGTGTGTGATATTGGCATTTTTGTTGAGAGAGGACAAGGTTACAATTAGATTTTAACAACAGTCTGCATTTATATTGTGGCTTTTAATGTAGTAAATGCTCCAATCTGCTTAACATGAACCATTTTCAAATGAGTTGACACATCGCCACATAGAGATTTGAGGTCAGGCAGAATGTACATTTTACGATAGGAGCAAATTACTTCAGGTGCTGGAATCTGAACTGAAAACAAAAAATGCAGGAAGTCAGAACCTGTCAGGCAGTATCCATGAAGAGAGAGCAAGCTAATGTTTTGAGTCCAGATGACTTTTCATCAGAATGGATTTTATAATGCTTCATAAAGGAAGAGCAAGAGGAAGACAGTTTAAGGGATGGGAGAAGTTAGAGCCTTGGGAACCAGAGGCATGGCTGCCAGGGCTGGTGTGAAGAAAATTGGGATATGCAGGAGGCTGAAGTTGGAATATAGAGATCCCAGAGCATTCTGGTGCTGGGGGAGGTTACTGGGATAGAAAGGGCAAGGTCCTGGAAGATTTGAAGACGAAGATTGGACTGGACCATGAGCCACTGTTGAGCAACGAGGACGTGGTGATGGGTGAATGGTACTTGAATGGATTGGGATATTGACAAGTGAGTTCAATTTTATTGAAGGTGTAAGATAGGAGGCCAGACAGCAGAGTGTTAGAACAATTGAGTCAAAAGTGAAAATACGGAACAAACAAAGGTTTTAGTGACATATGAGCTGTAATGCTTTCAAGAAGTATGTTTATAATCTGAATAAAAACAAATCCATTTTCAGTTTAGACTGCCCTACTGAACCAGCATTAGCTTGCTACACTCACATTTTGGGTTGTATGTGGCATTGGAAAACCCCCATGTGCATAATTGAAGCTCTTTCAAATTGTCCCGTGGAATTTCCAAATGCTGGTACTGGCTTTCCATTGCAAAGTGAAATTTTGATTACAGTCTGTTCTGATGTAATGCGATAGCTCTATTCCCGTGCGATCCTGCGTTATAAGAAAATTCTGTAATACCAGAATTGTGTTATAACCAATAAAGGTAAAGAAAGTTCGTGTCCTACAAATAATAATAGTCTAAATTCTTCAATTGTGTTGTAGCTAATTTGCACTGAAGAAACCTACGTTATAGCCGAGCTGGCTGTACCTGCCACTCTTCCTTGAATAGAATGGAGATGAATTATTCCTAACGCCAGACATCTCTGCTGACCATTTATAGAACTTCTTGTTTGTTTCCAATCAGATACGTGTAATAAATTGGGTACCACAGGTTTGTGGTAGTTTCAAAGTGTTGAAATTTTAATTTGTTTTCCACTGTTTTTCTTTAGCTCCCAAGATAGATTATGCACTTTCCATTTTTCTGAACACCTGATTCTTTCTTCCTTCATTTCCTTTCTGGCTCTAATCATCCCAATTCTATATTCCATCTAACCGGGTTCAATTCCTGCCTCAGGCGACTGACTGTGTGGAGTTTGCACGTTCTCCCCGTGTCTGCGTGGGTTTCCTCCGGGTGCTCCGGTTTCCTCCCACAGTCCAAAAGATGTGCAGGTAAGGTGAATTGGCCATGCTAAATTGCCTGTAGTGTTAGGTAAGGGGTAAATGTAGGGGTATGGGTGGGTTGCGCTTCGGCGGGGCGGTGTGGACTTGTTGGGCTGAAGGGCCTGTTTCCACACTGTAAGTAATCTAATCTAATCTAACTAAATCCCCAAACTAAAATTGCTTACCTGGTTGTTAGGATGATGAAAATATAACAGTAGAAAATCTGAGGAGATGTAGTAGGTTTGCAAATCTGGAAATACAAAGGTTTGATATGATTTATAAAATTACTGATCTTTGTACTAAGGAGGTTGAAGGCACCTGCCTCCCTGTGGCTGGGCAAGCGCAAACTTAACTAAGTTAATGTTTGTGCTTCAAGTGACTGACAAGAGTTGCTTTATTGAAGTCTTGATTATTGCAAGATGCTCTGTAAGGGGACTAGCAATGTTCAAGCAAAACACGTCATTAAAGAAAAGAAGGAGAAAACGGAAAAGTAAAAGGAAAACTACACATTAATTCAAATGGCATTGATCCAAAATAACAAAAAGCACTGACATTTTTCTCTCGTAGTTTGAGCATGTTCATTTTATTAGGTTAATTATGATTCAAATTTTGTAAACTTGTAACAATTCCAAAATGTTATGAAACTCTGGACTAATGTGTACATACTGTCTTATTATTTAGTTTAGGTTTTAAGGTGAAACTGGGACACTGAGCTTATATTTCCTAGAGTATGTTATGATAAAATTCAGACTGGAAGGAGAAATAATCCAGTCTTTTGAAATGTTAAACAGTAGGTTATGGCGAATTTGGTCACAGTTTTATCCATGAGCAAGAACCAAGAAAATGCCCCTCGCTTTTCTGGTATCATCGACAGTTGTTCACTAATGTGCATGATTGTCTACTTAGGAAATTCTGTGTCACTGGTCATAGGTTCTGTTGGTCCTTGTGTGCCAGATGATCCTGACTGCAGAGCTGCATCTCCCACCACACATTTGTCAGTTGTTTCCATGAGATGGAACTCGGCCATCCTCAGCATGTGACAGGCCATTGGAGCTGCTTTTGGATGATTATAACCTCGATGCTGGTGCTTTTAGCTGCGTCAAGGAATCTGATGTTAGTATGCTGGTCGCCTTAGTTGATGTGGAGAATCCATCTCAAGCTGCATTGATATTACTTCTCAAGGGTCTTGTGGTGGCATCTATATGTAGTCTATATGTAGAGTTGGAAGGATGACTGCCTTATACACAGAAACGTATCAGAATGGATGTCGCAGTAGTCAAAGGCTCTCATCATTAGGTGTTCAAAGGTAATGCTCGTAGATTGGATGCGATGTTGGTTCTCTGTATCAGAAATGAGAGGTGGCTTCCCAAGTAAGGGAAATGTTCCACATTTGGGAGAATACCTCTGGTCTTAATGGAGGGATGAACCTGAACTCGACCTGGGATGGGTTGGTAAAGGGTTGGGATATCTGGTCGGCATGGGCAAGTTGGACCGAAGGACCTGTTTCCGTGCTGTACATCTCTATGACTCTAAGTGGACTCTGGGGACTATCTGCCAGGGACAACACCAACCGCTCTACATGGCCTTCTTCGATCTGACTGAGGGTTTTGACTCAATCAAGAGTACTAATGGAAGGCCCTGTCAAAGGCCAGGTGTCCAGTGAAATTCAGCAACATTCTCTGTCTCCTCCAAGACAAGGTGTCAGTGATGGTCCTCACAGACAGTAATATTACAGAATCCTTTGAGATTAAGACAGTTGTCAAACAAGAATGTATCACCACACCCTCTCTTTTTTCCATCATCTTGTCAAGATGAAACTGCCTAGTAATGTGTACATTGCCTACAGGGTTGATGGAAAACTTTTCAGCCTCAATTTGGTTGAAATGCAAGAAGAAAATGACTGCAGTACATCAGCGCACAGATGACAATGTCACCCCTGCTCTCTTAGACGAGAATCTTCAATGCTTTGATGCCTTTGCAAAAGCAAACTGAAGAACTGGTCTCAGCCTCAAGTCCAAGGTTGGTGTTGTCCCTGGCATTTCTTTGAGTTGCTGAGGAGTGAAAATCATGTCCATTGTTCCACGGTTTGATTAGAAACCACACTGGCTTTCAGGAAGGATTTCCTCAGAAACTGGGAGAAGCTGCTGGCAAGGATTTGGGTGATGATTTTTCTCAGCTGTGGAGAGTAGGGAGATTCTTTGATAGTCCCCAGAGTCCACTTAGAATCATAGATGTACAGCACGGAAACAGGCCCTTCGGTCCAACTTGTCCATGCCGACCAGATATCCCAACCTAATCTAGTCCCACCTTCCAGCACCCGGCCCATATCCATCCAAACCCTTCCTATTCATATATCCATCCAGATACCTTTTAAATATTGCAATTGTGCTTGCCTCCACCACTTTCTCTGGCAGCCCAATCCACACCCATCACCCTCTGTGTGAAAAAGTTGCCCCTTAGGTCTCTCTTTCCACTTACACCCTAAACTTACACCCTCTAGTCCTGGTCTTCCCCCATCCAGGGAAAAGACCTTGTCTATTGACCATATCCATGCCCCTCATAATTTTGTAAACCTCTATAAGGTCACCCCTCAGCCTCCGACACTCCAGGGAAAATAACACCAGCCTATTCAGCCTCTCCCTATAGCTCAAATCCTCCAACCCTGACAACATCCTTATAAATTCTTTTTGAACCCTTTCAAGCTTCACAAAATCCTTCCAATAGGAAGGAGACCAAAATTGCACGCGATATTCCAAAAGTGGCCTAACCAATGTCCAGTACAGCTGCAACATGACCTCCCAACTCCTGTACTCAATACTATGACCAATAAAGGAAAGCATACCAAACGCCGCCTTCCCTAACCACCTGCGACACTACTTTCAAGGAGCTATGAACCTGCACTCCAAGGTCTCTTTGTTCAGCAACACTCCCTAGGACCTTATCATTCAGTGTATATGTCCTGCTCTGATTTGCTTTCCCAAAATGCATTTATCTAAATTAAACTCCATCTGCCATTCTTCAGCCCATTGGCCCATCTGATCAAGATCCCATTGTAATCTGAGGTAATCTTTTTTTCCTGTCCACTACACCTTCAATTTTGGTGTCCGCTGCAAACATTAACTATACCTCCTATGTTCGTATTCAAATCATTTATATAAATGATGAAAAGTGGTGGACCCAACACCAATCCTTGTGGCACTCCACTGGTCCCAGGCCTCCAGTCTGAAAAACAACTCTCCACCACTACCCTCTGTCTTCCATCTTTGAGCCAGTTCTGTATCCAAATGGCTAGTTCTCCCTGTATTCCAGGAGAGCTAACCTGGCTAGTTCTCCCTGTATTCCAGGAGAGCTAACCTGGCTAACCAGTCTCCCATGGGGAACCTTGTCGAACGCCTTACTGAAGTCCATATAGATCACGTCCACCGCTCTGCCCTCATCAATCCTCTTTGTTACTTCTTCAGAAAACTCTCTCAAGTTTGTGAGACATGATTTCCCACGCACAAAGCCACGTTGACTAACATTAATCAGTCCTTGCCTTTCCAAATACATGTACATCCTGTCTCTTAGGATTCCCTCCAACAACTTGCCCACTACAGACGTCAGGCTGACTGGACTATAGTTCCCTTGTTTTTCCTTACCACCTTTTTAAAATAGTGGCACCATGTTAGCCAACCTCCTGATTTCCAGCACCTCACCTGTGACTATCGATGATTCAAATATCTCAGCAAGGACCCCAGCAATTGCTTCCCACAGAGCGTGAGGGTACATTTGATCAGGTTTTGGGGATTTATCCACTTTTGTGTGTTTCAAGGCATCCAGCACTTCCTCCTCTGTAATATGGGCATTTTTCAAGATGTCACCATCTATTTCCCTACATTCTATATCTTCCGTGACCTTTTCCACAGTAAACACTGATGCAAAATACTCATTTAGTATCTCCCCTATCTCCTGTAGCTCTACTCAAAGGCCGCCCTGCTGATCTTTGAGAGGCCATATTCTTTCCCGAGTTACACTTTTGCCCTTAGGTAAAAACAATGACTGCAGATGCTGGAAACTAGATTCTGGATTAGAATGGTGCTGGAAAAGCACAGCATCCAAGGAGCAGGAAAATCGACGTTTAGGGCAAAAGCCCTTCATCAGGAATACAGACAGAGTGCCTGAAGGGTGGAGAGATAAATGAGAGGAGGTGGGGAGAAAGTAGCTACTTTGGAATCTCTTTAACTCTATTTGCCAAAGCTATGTTACATCCCCTTTATTGCCCTCCTGAATTCCCTCTTAAGTATACTCCTACTGCCTTTATACTCTTCTAAGGATTCACTCGCTCTATCCTGTCTTAACCTAACATATGTTTCCTTCTTTTTCTTAACCAAACCCTCAATTTTGTAGTCATCCAGCATTCCCTACACCTACCAGCCTTTCCTTTCTCCCTAACAGAAATATACTGTCTCTGGACTCTTGTTATCTCATTTCTGAAGGCTTCCCACTTTCCAGCCATCCCTTGACCTGCGAACATCTGCCTCCAATCAGCTTTTGAAAGTTCTCACCTAACACTGTCAAAATTAGCCTTCCTCCAGTTTAGAACTTCAACTTTTAGATCTGGTCTATCCTTTTCTATCACTATTTTAAAACTAACAGAAATATGGGCCCAAAGTGTTCCCCCACTGACACCTCAGTCACCTGCCCTGCCTTATTTCTCAAGGGTAGGTCAGGTTTTGCAACTTCTCTAGTAGGTACATCCACATACTGAATCAGAAACTTTTCTTGTTCTTGCTTAACAATTTCCTCTTCATCTAAACCCTTAGCACTATGACAGTCCCAGTCTATGTTTGGAAAGTTAAAATCCCCTACCATAACCGTCCTATTATTTTTACAGATATCTAACATCTCCTTACACATTTCTTTCTCAATTTCCCTCTGACTATTAGGGCATCTATAATACAATCCCAATAAGGTGATCATCCCTTTCTTATTTCTCAGTTCCACCCAAATAACTTCTCTGGATGTATTTCCAGGAATATCCTCCCTCAGCACAGCTGTAATGCTATCCCTTATCAAAAATGCCCCTCCTCCTCCTCTCTGGCCTCCCTTCCTATCCTTCCTGTAGCATTTGTATCTTGGAATATTAAGCTGCCAGTCCTGTCCATCCCTGAGCCACATTTCTGTAATTGCTATGATATCCCAGTCCCATATTCCTAACCATGCCCTGAGTTCGTGGTCTCCTTTCTTGAAGACGGTGGCAATGGCAACATCTCAGATCAGCAGGGATTCCTTCTTTGTCCCTGATTTTCAGGAACAGGTGGTGAGGATGATGGGTAAGCTCTGCTTCTCCAAGTTTGAAAATCTGTGCTGGTATCTCTTCTACACCTGCAGCTTTTCCATTCTTCATGTGTCTAATGACAGTTTCAACTTCTGCCACATTAGGCGGGTGTCCAAAATCACCTTTGGGGAGTTGGGTGGATTTTCTGATATAGCTAAAAAGTGATAAACTGCAATTCAAGCTCATTGGAAGAAAAGAATGTAACAGCTGGTCTGGGGTTTTATGATCAGTGTTGGGATCTTTGCTGCATTTCAGAGGCTTGTGTAATTGGTGTTTATTTATGAGAACTTGGCGTTAGCTTTTTGGAGGGGAAGAGATTGCCAGGAGCTGAGGTAACAAGAGGAACATCAAGTTTTAAGCCTTTTAGTATCTCTTGTAACAATTGAGGTATCACACTACATGTCATGGTTTTGTAATTAGATTTTTCCAAAGCTCTGCTGCAACCTTTATCCAGTATATGTTATTTAAATTTGTATTTGAAGAAAATAATATTTGCCCTCTGTTAACCTGTTGAAATTAGAGAACTTGGTGGCATTTTCTCTCTTTGGATAATCTCTAATGATTGAAAGCAGCGCCATTGAACATATTGTAACACAAAGGTGTACGCTATGCACATTAAGGCACAAAAAATGTTTGTAGTGCTTAATCACTCTTACGTAGAAACAATCTATTAATAATTGGAAGGTGATGCCATAGAGAAATTGGTGCAAAATCAGCTATTTTTAATAGGCCATGAGCCCATAGTATGCAACTGACGATAAAATACTACATAGCCTGACTCTCCTATCCAAAGCTGTCAGGTCTGTTGTAGTGGCAATGAGAACTTGCAGCCTGTTTTCGTGCAGAGGTGAAGAACGTGCAGTTTGCATCCAAATCTGAACAACATGTGGCTTAAATTCTGTTCCAAACTTGACAGAAAATGCTCTGTTATCCAACACTAGCATTTCTTACCTTTGACATGGCAATAACTTGGATAAATGATTTCTTACATTGACCTCAGGGTTTTAGAGAGGAAGCCCTTCACAGTTAAGTTTGTTTTTTTTGAATTTTGAGATGTAATTCCCCTGTAATTGAGTTCTTTTAGATTCACTTACTCCAGGGACAAGAATGAATAACTGGGGACATTGGGATGAACTCTAGTAAAACTGAGTCTTATTTTCTTTAGTTGAAGCATTGGTGATTGACAAATTAAGTTGACAAGAGGTGGGTGTCAATTCTTTATGCAGAATTAGAGCACAAAATGGTTTGCCACTGGGAGTGGCTGAGCCTGAGATTGCATTTGTAAGGAGAAACAAATGCACATTTGAAACAGAGGAAGAATAAATCAGTATATTTTGTTGAGAAAGAGGGGAGGGCGGCAGGTGTAATGGCTTAATTCAGTTCAATGAAGCAAAACTAACTCAAATGACTGAGGTTAATTGTCTTCCAAATAAGCAGCATGCCTTTCTCTTTTGTTTGCAACATGTACTGTTTTACAGCTGGTGCTTTGTGAAATTTTTTTGGAATATGCTGAATTTTGTGCAATGCCGGAACCAAACATGGTTCTATTGTTTTGCTTTTTTGAGGAGGAGTGAAGGCTGATGTATTGGAGGATCTGGCAGTTGGCATTACTGAGTGCAGTGAGGAAGTCTGACGCAGGATCGCTGAAGTGTGTGGGTGAAGTAACAAAGGACTGCCTGCGTTGTTTGTTAAGGCCTTAAAGTGCGCTTTAAAATTATAGCTGTAGATATTTTACATTCAAGTCCAAACAATACATGATCTGAATACATTTTTTTTGCATTCATGTATCAACAGGATTTGTTGAGCTTTGTGTGCCATTATTCGATGGTGGAACTTGTTTTACATTGGGCTTGATGTTTGTCTTGAGCACAGAAGGGCTGCAGTGTCTCACCAGTCTGCTTCAAGTTTATTTGAATAACCTACAAATATAGATACTAAATACTCAGTTTATCTTATGAATATGTGAAACCTGTTTACCTGTTAAAGTGGTTCAAGCTGCTATTATGAGTTAGTGCCTTAATAAGTGGAATTTAGTGGTTATTTCAGGTTTCTAGACTATTTGCCCCTTGTGTACATGTTGGTTTGTTCTCTGTGGCATTGTTGCTGCAAGGTGGAGATGCTATGTGCTGTTTTGATTTATTTCAGGCATATAATGCCAGAGATATCCCAACAAAGGCAGCTAGAAATGTGACCTTTGAAATTTGTTGGTACCAGTGAAGTTTTGATTATGTGGTCACACATATTTGTAAAGGGCATTGGGCTATTAAGGGTAGGCGGTGGCCTCATGGTGTTTTCGTTGGATGATTAATTAAGAGACTCAGCTAATGTTCTGTGGATCTAGGTTGAAATCCTATGGTGACAGGTAGTGGAATTTGAATTCAATTAAAATTGGAAATAAGAATTGTTGTGTGTTGAGAAAAACCCATCTGGCTCACTAATACTGGATAGCTAGAGATATTGAGGCTCTGGTCAAGAAAAAGGAGGCATATGTCAGCTTTAGACAGCTGGAATTGAATGAATCCCTCAGAGTGTAAGGGCTGAAAGAGTATACTCAAGAGGGATATCAGGAGGGCAAATAGGATGAAACAGAATCCAAAGGGATTCTACAAATACATTAAGGACAAAAGAGTAACTAGGGAGAGAATAGGGCCCTTTGAAAGGTCAACAATGCCGCTTATGTGTGGAACCGTAGGAGATGGGTGAGATATTAAGCAAGTATTTTGCGCCCATGTTTACTACGGAGAAGCATATGGAAGCTCGAGAATTTGGAGCAATAAACAGTGTTATCATGAAAAGTCTCCATATTACAGAGCAGGTGCTGCTGGATGTCTTAAAATGCATAAATGTGATCAGGTGTAACCCAGAACTTTGTGGGAAGCTTGGAAAGTGATTGCTGGGCCCCTTGCAGATATATTTAAATCGTCAATAGCCATGATGAAGTCCTGGAACACTGCCGGTTGGTCAACGTGGTGCCATTACTCATGGGCAAAGATGAGAGTGGTCCTAATGGAAGTATTGGGTATTCTAAAAGACATTAAGATGGACAAGTCCCCAGGTCAGGATGGGATCTATCCCAGTTTACTGAGGGAAGTGAGAGGAAATAGCTTGGGCTTTAACAGACATCTTTGCAGCATCCTTGAACATGGGGGAGGTCCCAGGGACTGGAGAATTGCTAATGTTGTCTCTTCGTTTTAAGAAGGGTAGCAGCGATAATCCAGGTAATTACAGACCCGTGAGCCTGATGTCAGTGGTAAGGAAGCTACTGGAGAAGGTACTGAGGCATAGGATATATACCCATTTGGAAGAAAATGGGCTTGTCAGTGATAGACAGCATGGTTTTATGCAGGGGAGGTCATGTCTTATAAACCTAATAGAATTATTTGAAGAAATGTCAAAGTTGATTGATGAGGGAAGGGATGTAGATGTCATATACATGGACTTTAGTAATGCGTTTGATAAGGATCCCCATAATAGGCTGATGAAGAAAGTGAAGTCGCATGAGGTCAAGGGTGTTTTAGCTAGATGGATGGAGAACTGATTGGGCAACAGGAGAGAGAGTGTAGTGGAAGGGTGCTTCTCAAAATGGAGACCTGTGACTAGTGGTGTTCCACAGGGATCTGTGCTGGGACCACTGTCGTTTGTGATGTACATAAATGATTGCAGATGAGTTCAAAGTTTGCAGATGACACTAAGATTGGTGGAGTAGCAGATAGTGAAGGGGTCTGTCAGAATACAGCGGAACATAGATAGTTGGGGAGAGAAATGGCAGATGGAGCTTAATCCGGACAAATGCGAGATGATGCATTTTGGAACATCCAATTCAAGAACGACCTAAACAGTAAATGGAAAAGTCCTGGGGAAAATGATGTACAGAGAGATCTGGGTGTTCAGGTCCATTATTCCCTGAAAGTGGCAACGCAGATCAGTAGAGCTGTCAAGAAGGCATATAGCATGCTTTCCTTCATTGGATGGGGTATTGAGTAGAAGAGTTGGCAGGTTATGTTATAATTGCATAAGACCTTGGTTTGGCCACATTTGGAATACTGCATACAGTTCTGGTTACCATGTTACCAAAAGAATATGGATGCTTTGGAGTGGGTGCAGAGGAGGTTCACCAGGATGTTGCCTGGTATGGAGGGTGCTAGCTATGAGGAGAGATTGAGTAGATTTGGATTATTTTCATTGGAAAGGAGGAGGTTTGGGGGGAACCTGATTGAGGCCTACAAAATCATGAGGTATAGAAGGGGAGAAACCAAGAAACATTTTTCCAGAGTTGGGGACTCAGTTACTAGGGGTCATGAGTTCAAAGTGGGAGGGGAAAAGTTTAGGAGAGATATGCGTGGAAAGTTCTTCATGCAGAGTGTGGTGAGTGCCTGGATTGCGTTGCCAGAGGAAGTGGTAGGGGCAGGAACAGTTGCGTCATTTAAGATCTATCTAGATAGATACATGAATGGGTGGGGAGCAAAGGGATACAGATCCTTACAAAATAGACAGCAGGTTTAGATAGAAGATATGGATTGGCACAGGTTTGGCGTGCTGAAGGGCCTGTTTCTATGCTGTAATTTTCTTTGCTCTTTGTTCTCTTTGTATTATTTAAGGAAGGTGGTAAGCAAAAGCCAAGTAACTATAGACCAGTGAGCCTGACATCAGTTGTTGGAGGGAATTGAGAGAGAGAGGATTTAGATATAGTTGAAAAGGCAAAGCGAATCGTGTATCACAAACTTAATTGAGTTTCTTGAAGTAATAAAGAAGATTGATTAAGGCAGAGCGGTGGACATTGTTTATATGGACTTAACAAAACATTTGACAAGGATATTTCTGATGAAGAGCTTATGCTCGAAACGTTGAGGATGCTGCCTGACCGCTGTGCTTTTCCAGCTTTGGCGAGGTTCCACACGGTTGATTGGTGGCAAGGTTAGATTAAATGGAATACATGCAGAGCTAGCCATTTGGATACAAAATTGGTTCAAAGATCAGAGACGGGGTGTTGGTGGAGGATTGCTTTTTGAATTGGAGGCCTGTGACCAGCGGTGTGCTGTGCAAATCAGTACCGGGTTCACTGCTTTTTATCATTCATATAAACGATTTAGATATGACCATAGGAGGTATGGTTAGTAAGTTTGCAGATGACACCAAAATTGGTGGTATAATGGAGAGCAGAGAAGCTGACCTCAGAGTACAATGGACCTTGATCAGATAGGTCCAGTGGACTGAGGAGTGGCAAATACAGTTTAATTTAGATAAATGTGAGGTGCTGCATTTTGGTAAGGCAAGTCAGAACAGGACTTGTACCCTTATGTCCTAGGGAGTTTTGCTGAACAAAGAAACTTTGAATCAGCATCCCAATGTTAATTGAAAGTGGAGTCACTAAAAGACAGTATTGGAAAAAGATGTCAAAAAGTGTGACATTGGAAAAGCTCAGCTGATCAGGCATCATCCAAAGAGCAGGAGAGTCGATGTTTAGAGAAAATTCTCTTCCTATCAGGTAGATAGGATAGAGAAGACAGTGTTTGGGGTGTTTTTGTTTATTGATCAGAGCACTGAATATAGGAGTTGCGAGGTTATATTGTGCCTGTAAAGTGCATTGGTTAGCCCACTTTTGGAATATTGTGTGCAATTCTGGTCTTCCTCCTATAGAATGGGTATTGTGAAACTTGAAAGGGTTCAGCAAAGATTTACGAGGATGTTGCCAGGGTTGGAGGATTTGAGCTAAAGGGAGAGGCTGAATAGGCTGGGGCTGTTTTCCCTAGAGCATTGGAGGCTGAGCAGTGACCTTTTATACAGGCTTATAAAATCATGAGTAGGGTGAGTAACCAAGGTTTTTTTCCTCAGGATAGGGGAGTCTAAAACTAGAGGGTATACATTTAGGGTGAGACGAGAATGATTTAAAAGGACTGAAGGGGCACATTGTTCATGCAGAGGGTTATGCTTGTATGGAATGAGCTATCAGAGGAAGTGGTGGAGGCTGGTGTGATTTTAACATTTAAAAGGCATCAGGATGGGTACATGTCTGGGAAGGGTTTTAAGGGATATGAGCCAAATGCTGACAAATGGGACTAGATTAATTTAGGATATTTGGTTGGCTTGGAAGAGTTGGACCAAAGGATCTGTTTCTGTGATGTACATCTCTGATTCTATATTTCTAATGCATCTTAGGGAAAGAAATCTGCCATCCTCACCTGGTCTGGCCAACCGTGATTCCAGACAGACAGCAATGTGCTTGATTCTTAACTGCTCTCTGGCCAATTAGGGATGGGTAATTAATGCTGGTTAGCCAGTGATGCCCTCATCCCAAGAATGAATCTTGTTTTTAAAAAAAAGATGCACATCTTTCATATAGCTGGAAATATATGAAAGCTAATGGTTACATGGCTTAAAATTTGATTTACAAACCTTGAGACTCCATGGTTTTCCACTAATGTGGTCCAGCACAGCTGGGAGACAGAGTTATTGCCAGCATGTACTTTTGCTGGGTCACCCTCTATTGGATTGTGCTTGACACTTCATTTCTTGGCCCTCTTGTTTTCACTGGGCAACATCTTGAAATTAGGCTATCACAGTCTGTCCCAGATAATAACTAAATTTACACTGTCTGCAATTGTTAACTAGTCTTGATCTTGAGTTTAATCAATTGTCCAAGTCAATTCAACCTTGTGACCAAGTGGGCTTCAGGAAAGCTATGACATTTCTTGTAATGTCTGTTTTCTGCTTAAAGCAGGGCGTAGTCATTTCTGCTTTTCCTACTTTGAATAAGTTCCCTCTGTTCAAATTTGCATGCACGTTAGACAGATGTTCCTGCATCCCAGCATATTACTAGTTTCCTTTATTTTGTCATTGTCTTTGTCTCTCTTGTTCACTTTCCATTCTGATCTTTCTCCCCTCAAAAGGTTTGCTTTTCAAACTTGACCTCGAATAATCACTAAGGCTTTGTCTCCATGCTTTCCTGCTTTGTTCGCAATATAAATCTCTCTTTGATAAGCTGCTGTCTGTTCCTTCTCAACATTCTCTAAAGTCCCATTGAGGAACATCAAGTTTTAAGCCTCTTAGTACATCTTGTAACAGTTGTCATGTCATGGTTTTATAATTCGAATACGGTACAAACATTTCCCAAAGTGCTGCTGTAATCTTTATCCACTATATATTTAAATTTGTGTTTGAAGAAGGTGATATTTGCCCTGTGTTCACCTGTTGAAATTATAGAGAACATGGTGGCAAATTTTCTGTCTGGATGATCTCACATTAATGATACCTTCCATCATGTTTGTATAACACTACATCTGCGAAAGGGGATAGACCTGGTTGAAATCTATGATGAGCATACATGCAGAGTTGTATGTATGCTGCAGCAGCAGAAGTGACATGCAACCACAGTCTGAAACCTGCCATTTGTAGAAATACCTCCATAAAACAGACTGCAAAAAAGGCAGGTCACATGTCCGTAATTGCTTTTGAAAAGGCTAAACGGTAAATGCTGGCCCAGCTAGCAAAGCGCACACCCTCTGAAAGAATATACAAAAAAAATTGTCTCTACAAAACCAGGTCAGAGGCTCGAAAATCAGTGGTAAACAAGTCGCCTCAGCACTCAACCTCAAAATAATCCATGACAAAATAATTCAATTGATGTTGATCCTATCCACCCTCTTTTAACGTTCACTCCCTCCACCAATGCACAATTCAAATTTCAAAATTAAATTAAAGAAACCGAACGTTGAGCGACAAACACGGGACGGCATGGTGACTCAGTGGTTAACACTGCTGCCTTGCAGTGCCAGAGATCCAGGTTCAATTCCACCCTCGGGCAACTGACTGTGTGGAATTTGCACATTCTCCCCATGTCTGCGTGCGTTTTCTCTGGGTGCTCCAGTTTCTCCCACAGTCCAAAGGTGCAAAGGCTAGGTGGATTGGCCATGCTAATTTGCCCATAGTGTCCAGGGATTTGGAGGTTAGGTGGACTAGTCATGGGAAAGCAGGGTTACAGGGATAGGGTCTGGGTTGCACGCTGTTCGGAGGGTCAGTGCAGGCTTGTTGGGCTGAATGGCCTGTATCCACACTGTAGCGATTCTATGATGGACGATGATATTTATTAAGTGCAAAAAGGGTAAAACAGGCTAACAATAGGCATCCAAATTATGATGAAATTTAATACACAGAAGTATGTACTGATGCATTTTGCCAGGCTGAATAGGAAAAGTAAATAATGTTAATGGCTGAGATCCAAAAGGTATGCAGGGGCAGAAGGCCACCAGTTCTGGCCACCACATTGCAGCAATTAAAGAACAGTTCTTTAATTCAGATTTATTAATTAAAATTAAATTCCATCAACTGTTAGGGTTTAGAACTCCTGACCCTGGGGTTTTAGTCTGAGTGTGCATCTTATTAGTTCAGTAACATTACCACTTTGCTACTGCCCACATGAAATAAATGTTGCATCTTTGTTTTGGAAGGCGCCTTACCTCTGTTTTAATGGCAAATATGAAATGTGTGAAGGACATTTCAGTCCTCGTATGAGATGCTTCTTGCCTCTGGACATGACAAACTAGACGTGACAAGCTATCACCTTGAAAAATCTCCTTTTGGAACTGTTAAATGTTATCGAACTGTAATTAAATTTTAGTTCTCTAACGCGAGGAAAAAAACATTATGGCCATGGCATTAACAGGATTCAGAAAGAGAAGGCAGAGATTTAAATTAGTTGATAAAGAAACAAATAAGATATGAGCAAAAACTCTTTTCATGCAGTAAATGGTTATGGTCTGAAATGCACTGCTTGGTGTTATATTGAGGGCAAGTGCAGTTGAAATATTCAAAATGGAATTGAGCTGTTATCTGAAAGGAAGAGAGAAACATGGCCCTAAGCGAATTGCTTTATTTGGAGACCTGGATAGATATGATGGACTGAATGGCATACTGTGCTGTATCAATTCTGTGATGCCTAATTGATGAATGTAAAGCAACTAAGAGACTATCGTAGAATTGTATCTGTTGTTTCAGTTTGCAGATTACACCTGTTCTAACGTTAAACTGTCTTTGTTATTTTTCATATAATCTGAGACCCAAGGTCATCTTTTGCAATTCGTAGTCAAATAGTGCAATAATAAAGAAAGATGGACTTGTATTTGTTGAGTTTTAATATTTTCTATTACAATCTAAGGACCATCCCAAACCACTTTGCAGGCGATTAATTGCTTTTGCAATATTATTGAAGTTGCAGTATAGGAAATGTGGAAAACAACTGATATAGCTAAGTATCTCAATGCTGTGTAAGGAAATCCATTTTTTTTAGTGTTGGTTGAGGTTAAGTATTGAGCATCTTTTATATTGAACAGGGTCTTGATTTAATACCTCACCCAAAATAGTCACCACTCCCTCGGTACAGGACTGGGGTTTTTAATTTCGATTGTAGGATGTGGCCGTTGCTGATTGAGCCAGGGTTTATTTCCCAGAGGACCGTTAAGAACCAACCACATTTCTTTGGATCTTGGTGTACACATAGACAAGCTCAGGTAACAGTGGCAGATTTCAGCTGGGTTTTGAGAACAGCCAACTGGGTTACATGATTGCCATTATTCCAGGTTTTATTGTATTCAAATTCCACCACTTGCCATAATGGGATTTGAACCCAAGTCGCCAGAAGGTTAGCCCAGCATTATTAGTCTAGTGATATCATCATTACATCACTGCCTCCCCAAAGATACAGGCTAGTTTTCATCTTAGTGAAGTGGATTGGGATTTATGGCTTGTGTTCTTATCTGTTCTTTACTGAATGTGAAGGTGACAACTTAAGTAATGTAAAGCACAGAAATAAGTGAGAAAGCAGATTTTAAATTTGTTTTACATATTTCTGGCCTGGCTGGTCCAAAATTATATTAAGTGGCAATCTCAGTGAACTTTGATAACATTGGTTTATTTCAACAAATAGGTATTGATATCCAGCTGCTGGTATTTTACATGATTTGTCATAAAATGTTTCACTTAGCTGGATATTGGGGTGTAATGAGGTTGTTAGAAGTTTCTCTGTTGACTGAGCCATGACAGTATCCATAGAATATTCTATACTAGGAATTGTGGTCCCACAGATTCCAGGCTTAATGGAAGACCCTGAAGTGTTCTGCGTCATTTGTGATCTAATAGATAAAATGTGCTAATTTTTCTGATAAATTGTGGACCGGAAATATCACAGCAGTTCCCTGATTCATATGCAGTGAAAGGAACTGAATCATAAGGTATCAGTCATATGTTATGCAGTTGGCATGGAAAACAGTCTTTTGTATTTTTGTTATTTTTAATACAGTGTTAGAAATAACAGTCTGAAGAGAAAATTAGCTTAAACAAACACTATCAAGTGCCAAACAGATGTCATTTTGGCTTCATTGGTGATGTTTTATTTCTGAGGCAGAAATTGGTTGGTTCAAGCCATGTCCCAAGTCTCAATTTCCGAGCATTTCAATTCATTACAGAATGAGTGTGCCATTGTCTGAACTGCCATTTTTTTGATGAAATACTGAATTGCTGACATGGCTTAAGTTTGCATTAAAAGAAAAACGGAAGTTACGTGGGGAGTTCTTGGAGTGTTCTTATCAGCCTTCTTTTGTAAAATAATGTATCTCACATGAATTAATTATTTCTCTTATAGCATGTGAAAAGTTGGTTATTGCATTTATGCACTTAATTGACTGGTTATAATGAAATGTAATCATATGTTAAGGCTGTTGGGAACTTTCTGAGCTATGCAAATGCAGTATTGTTCATCCTGTTTGCTGCACATCATCAATTCCCTTTCCCTCTTCACTTATTGAAGTAATCCTCGAAGAAGAAATAAATGTACATCCCAATTACTTATAAACTGCAGACTATTCTTGATTATCTGAACACATCAAAGATCACAATGTTCCAGAGACGAAAGGTTTCCAGTACGTTTTTTTAAATTGGTTTGTTCTAAATTAATATTTTTCCCGCTGGAAAATAGATAACAGGTCTGGAGTTCTGGGCTAATATTCGTACTGGGAAAACAAATTGCTTCCTTTGAGAAAAGGATAACTGAACAGGTACATGCTGAACCTATGATGCTACGTACAGATCCAATGTTCCATGTTTTTCGATCAGCATTTGCAGATACTCTTGTCAGTCTTTGAAACTGAACCAAGTAGAGGACAATATTGAGGTGTTTGTATCAAATCTGTACCACATTTTCTTTCATTTTTATCAGACTTTGTGGTGGAACAGGTAGGGTGGACTTTTGCAATAATAAGTTGTATTTCACTTAGATATTTCTGTGTTCTATGTAAGGTATAGACAGGATAGATCGAGTGAATCCTTAAAAGAGCATAAAGAAAGTAGGAGTATACTTAAGAGGGAAATGTGGAAAAGGATATGGAAGATATAGACTGTAGGGAAATAGATGGTGACACCTTGCAAAATGTCCATATTAAAGAGGAGGAAGTGCTGGATGTCTTGAAACTGGTAAAGGTAAATAAATCCCCAGGATCTGATCAGGTGTACCCTAGAACTCTGTGGGAAGGTAGAGAAGTGATTGCTGGGCCTCTTGCTGAGATATAGGGCAGCACGGTGGCTCAGTGTTTAGCACTGCTGCCTCACAGCACCATGGTCCCAGGTTCAATTCCAGCCTTGGACAACTGTCTGTGTGGAGTTTGCACATTCTCCCCGTGTCTGCGTGGGTTTCCTCCAGGTGCTCCAGTTTCCTCCCACAATCCAAAGATGAGCAGGTCTGGTGAATTGGCCATGCTAAGTTGCCCATAGTGTTAGGTGCATTAGTCAGAGGGAAAATGGGTCTGGATGGGTTACTCTTTGGAGGGTCGGTGTGGACTGGTTGGGCCTAAAAGCCTGTTTCCACACTGTAGGGAATCTAAATTTGTATCATCGATAGTCACAGGTGAGGTGTCGGAAGACTGGAGGTTGGTTAACGTGGTGCCACTGTTTAAGAAGGGTGGTAAGGACAAGCCAGGGAACTATAGACCAGTGAGCCTGACGTTAGTGTTGTTGGAGGGAATCCTGAGGGACAGATGTACATATATTTGGAAAGGCAAGGACTGATTTGGGATAGTCAGCATGGCTTTGTTCGTGGGAAATCATGTCTCACAAACTTGATTGAGTTTTTTGAAGAAGCAGCAAAGAGGATTGATGAGGGCAGAGCTGTAGATGTGATCTATATGGACTTCACTAAGGCGTTCAACAATGGGAAACTGATTAGCAAGGTTAGATCTCACGGAAAACAGGGAGAACTAGCCATTTGGATACAGAACTGGCTCGAAGATAGAATACAGAGGGTGGAGGGTAATTTTTCAGACTGGAGGCCTGTGACCAGTGGAGTGTCATAAGGATCGGTGCTGGGTCCTCTACTTTTTGTCATTTACATAAATGATTTGGATGCGAGCATAAGAGGTATAGTTCGTAAATTTGCAGATGACACCAAAATTGGAGGTGTAGTGGACAGTGAAGAGGGTTACCTCAGATTACAAGAGGATCTTGACCAGATGGGCCAATGGGCTGAGAAGTGACAGAGGAAGTTTCATTCAGATAAATGCGAGATGCTGCATTTTGGGAAAGCAAATCTTAGCAGGACGTATGCACTTAATGGTAAGGTCCCAGGGAATGTTGCTGAACAAAGAGACCTTGGAGTGCAGGTTCATAGCTCTTTGAAAGTAGAGTCGCAGGTAGATAGGATAGTGAAGAAGGCGTTTGGTGTGCTTTCCTTTATTGGTCAGAGTATTGAGTAAAGAAGTTGGGAGGTCATGTTGCGGCTGTATAGACAATAGGTGCAGGAGTAGGCCATTCTGTCCTTCGAGCCTGCACCACCATTCAGTATGATCATGGCTGATCATTAATGTACAGGACATTGGTTAGGCCACTGTTGGAATATTGCGTGCAATTCTGGTCTCCTTCCTATCGGAAATATGTTATGAAACTTGAACGAGCTCAGAAAAGATTTACAAGGATGTTGCCAGGGCTGGAGGATTTGAGTTATAGGGAGAGGCTTAACAGGCTGGGGCTGTTTTCCTTGGAGCGTCAGAGGCTGAGGGGTAACCTTAGAGGTTTACAAAATTGAGGGGCATGAATATGGTAAATAGACAAAGTCTTTTCCCTGGGGTCAGGGAGTCCTGGGGTCAGGGAGTCCAGAACTAGAGGGCATAGATTTAGGGTGAGAGCGGAAAGATATAAAAGAGACCTACGGGGCAACTTTTTCATGCAGAGGGTGGTACGTGTATGGAATGAGCTGCCAGAGGAAGTGGTGGAGACTGGTACAATTGCAACATTTAAGGGACATTTGGATGGATGTATGAATAGGAAGGGTTTGGAGGGATATGGGCCGGGCGCTGGCAGGTGGGACTAGATTGGTTTGGGATATCGGCATGGACGGGTTGGACCGAAGGGTCTGTTTCCATGCTGTACATCTCTGAATCTCTGGATCCCTTTTGTCATTCATTCACTATTCAGTATTTTGTGTTGTTTTCCTCTAAAATGATATTTATTAATTTCAGGTGTAAAATTTGCAGATCTGGGAGCTATCCATTTAAAAACAAAATCAGTTTTTCCCTCAATTCTGAAAAATGAATTGTGCAATGCTTATAACTTTGAAGAATTCTTGATATGAACTCTTGGAGCATCTCCTTCCCATAGAGTAGTGCTTTCTGATGTAATTTTGGTGTTTCACTGCAAATATTCAGGCAAGACAACATCTTAGAACAGACTTGTGAGAGATTGTGGGAAAAATTATAGACTGTGAGGGGAACATTGTGGAGCTTTAAAAGGACATGGGCAAGTTAGTGGACTAGGCCCATGGGTGGCATTCAATGGAGAGAAATGTGAGGTGATGCACTTTGGGAGGAAGAACATTGAAAAACAATATAAAATAGAGGGCACAATTCTAAAGGGAGTGCAGGAGCAGATGAACCTGGGTGTGTATGTGCACAGATAATTGAAGGTGGCAGGAGAGGTGAAAAAAAACAGTTGATAAAGCATAGTGTCCTCGGCTTTATTAATAGTGGCATACAGGACAAGAGCAAGGAGGTGATATTGAACTTGTATAAGACGTCATTACATTTCATTTGGAGTATTGTTTATTGTTCTGGATGTCACATTATAGGAAAGATATGAATGCATTGGAGAGCATGTAGAAGTGATTAACAAGAATGGTTCCAGCAATGAGAAACTTCAATGATGATAGATTGAAAAAGTTCTCCTTGGAGAGAAGCATGAAGGACTCTTGATAGAGTTTTCAAAACCATACGCAGACTGGTTAGAGTGAATAGGGAGGAGCTGTTCCAACTCAAAAGGGACAAGAGCCTGAGTGCATAGATTTGAAGTGATGCACAAAAGAAGCAAGGATGACATGAGAAAAATCCTTTTCAATAATGTGAGTAGTTTTGAACCTTATGTCTAAGGAAAGATATAGTAGCATTGGAAGGTTCACAAAGCTGATTCCACATATGGAGGGGCTGCCTTGTGAAGGGAGGTTGAGTATGTTGAGCCTGTATTTATTGGAATTCAGAAGAACGAGAAGCGACCATATTGAAACATAAGGGATTCTTAGAGGACTTGATATAATAGATGTGGAAGAATTGCTACCTTTGTGGGAAAGTCTAGGACCAGAGGGTGTTATCTCAGAATAAGTGGTCACACATTTAACAGACAGATGAGGACAAAGGGTTGTTGAGATGGGTCATTAAGTAAGTTCAAGGTTGAGACAGAGAGATAGATTCTTAATCAATAAGGAAATCAAGGGTTATGGGGGAAAGGAATTGAGGATGCTCAGATCAATCATGATCTGATTGAATGGCAGAGCAGACCCAACAGGCTGCGCCTACACCTTACGATCACACAATAAGGGTATGGAATGCGCTGCTTGGAAAGATGGTGGAGGCACTTAGGAGGACATTAGATGATTATTTGGACGGAAATATCATGCAAGGGTCTGGAAAAATGCTGGCGATTCAGACAAGTAATGATACTTGTTTGAAGAACCTGTGCATGCACTAATAGGAAACTGACATTTTTCTGCACCGTAACAATTCTATGATTCTGTGCTCTGCATTATAACTGACTGCAAATAGATATATGAGCCAAGTTCGAAAGATCTGTACCTTATCCCAAAGTTCTAATGCCATTTTTAAAATCCAATCATTGTACCCAATCAGTTTTTGAATAATTCTTTGCACTGAGACTCGCAGAAGGAATGATTCTCACAAAACCAGCTCTTTAGTACTGGTGTTTGGGCACCATCTCTGCTTGTCTTGTACAGGTGGGGCTGAAGGGAATGAAAAGAAGGAAGGGCATCATAGGAGAAGGTCTGAGAGACTAGCTTTTGGTTTTGTTCAAATGTGATTCCAGCCAATCCATTTACTCCCTCAGCAAGCAAATTGATCCCCGATCAGAATCTTGGCAATACATAAAAATTGGATTTTATATTTCGTTGAGTTGATTAATTTTGATATAATTTTAGCTTAAACCTGGTCCTAGCTGTACTTCTAATTTTGTTTTAAAAATCAGTTTCAAGTAAATTTTGTTCAAGGTATATTATCCATGGAAATTGTTTTGGAGTTGGACGTTTCAGTGGGATTTGAACCCATAAAATACCAGCCTCAAGTCTCTGCAATGAGACAATGTAATGTTGTCAGACATGCTGTCCTTCAGTTGAGACATTTGTCCTTGAAGTTTGCTGTGTAAAGTTTTGTGGTTCTGTTCAACAAGGAGGCAATGAGTTTTTTCTCATTGTCCTGGCTAGCACGCATCTCTCATCTGATACCACCAAGACAGATTGTCTGCTCACTTGCTTTGCTGAGGGTGGGACTGAGCTATGCATTGGATTCACTGTCGCATTTACTTAATTACAACTGCGAATATATTTAGGATGTATTTAATTAGTAGAACCATGTTGAATATTTTAAGATTTACAATTATTAACTTTCTTTTCTAAATTTGCAAGGTGGTACTAAAGAGAAGAATGCTCTGTGTTTGACTGAATAAGACTTTTATTCCACTTCCATAATGTTTTCTACTGGTTAGATTCATTTTGGTGCAACTTAACAAATCACGTTGTCATCTTCGTCGTCGTCGTGATCATCATTATCATCATCATGGCCACTGCCTTGTGATCGCTAGATAAGTCAAATTTTGACTTTTCTAACATGGAATTCTACATTGTTGATTATGGGGATTGATATTTTTAACCTTATTTTGTGAAATATGTATTTTCTTTCCCTTTTCAAATGTTAGTTATAATTTAAAGTAATGTATAGTTGGAGAGCTAAAAATACAAGTATTGCAGGTGGTGGAGACCTGCAACAAATTCAGAAAGTGCTGGATCAACTAAGCAGATCTGGCAGTGTCTGTGGATAGAGGAGCAAAATTAAGGTTTGAAGTTTATTTATTGCTCTTCAAAATGCATTGTTTGTCTCAATCTGTGGCTTAATAAGAAACTATTTCTCTTCCTCTGAGGTGTTAATATAGCTAAAAATAAGAGTTGTTGAGTTGGATTCTAATAATCTTCTTGTATGTGCTGTAGTTTCACTTATTCATTTGACAAAGAGTTCTTAGAAATTGCCGTTTTGCTATTTATCTTTTCTGGTAAGTTCCTGCTTGCAGATTAGCTTGGTTTGATGAAACTCAATCTGTTAAGTACTAATAGAGTCATCCTCTGGATGCAAGCTAAATGTTGAAGATGCTAGAAATCCAAAATAATTCAGAAATATTCAGAAGATCAGGCAGTATCTGTTGGCAGATAAATAGTTAACATATCAGATTGATGACCTTTCATTAATTTCTGATTTTAAAAAGTCAACTACCTGAAACAATTAACTGTTTCTGTCTTGACAGATCCTGCCTGATCTGATGAGTGTTTTCTAGCCAGTGCTTGGTTGGTGTATCAGTCAAATTCGTAGGTTCGGACACTATGACCTTGAAATATTCCAGTATCTGTTCTGTTATGCATCTACTTTGATTCAAATTCTAATTATAAATTCAAATTGAATTCAATACTAATCTAAAAGCAAGCCATAGATGCTGCTAGCTTTGTATTTAGGACATTAATTTGGTTTTTGTTTTGAGTATATGATGGTTGTTGATGATGATCATGTTTTTGTAAGATTTACGCACTAATTTGAAATAATTGTAGTGTAATGACCAGCACTCTGCAAAATTACGAAAACAGTGTAGGGGCTATGTATTAAACCAGCAAACCACGTGCTGTTGCCAATACTTATACAATATTTGAGTTGTGGAATTGCTCCATGAGTTAGTGAAAGGATGATTCCTTCGATGTTTATCCTATTGATTTAAGGTTCAATTCCACCTTCAGCTGATTGTGTGGAGTTTGTAAATTCTCCCCATGTTTGCATGGGTTTCCTCCTGTTGCTCTGGTTTTCTGCCGCAATCAAGTAATGTGGATTGGCTGTGCTAAATTGCCCATAGTGTCCAGGAGTGTGCAAGCTAAGTTTTAGCTGTGGGGATTGCAAGGTTACAGAGATAGGGTAGGGGTTGCGTCTGGATGGGATGCTGTTCTCGGTCAGTGTGGACTCTATGATCTGCTTCTACACTGAAGGGGTTCTATGATTCTGTGGTTGTTGCTCCTTCCTGTGTCTAATCATGTAATTGCGATTTCCTGTGATGCCTTTATCTTGCTTTGGTCACTTTCATTATTCATGACTGGTTCATCTGTATCTTGTTATTTATTTCCTTGTAGAAGATTTTGGGTTCTCTTTTTACTTTTCTTATTTGCGTTGTCATCTCTCTCAACCACCTATAATCAACCTGGTTCTCATTTGCTTTCTAGCTGACACCAGTCATAAGCACACTTTATCTTAATTACTACCCACTGTATTTTGTCATCCAGAGAGCTCTGGCTTTGTTCTCCCAATCTTTTGTTTTTAGAGAGGATATACCTTGCCTGTGCCCAAAATACCTTTAAGAAGGTATTCCATTGTTCACTTATTGATTTTCTTGTCAAGCTTTAAAACCACGTTGTTCAAATAATTTCCATTCTTATCCCTTTGAAGTTGGCTTTCCCCTCGTTAATTGGATGTATAACTGTAGGGAATTACTGAGGTTAAGTCCGGTCACACTGTGTAGGTCATTTCAAATTGGTGATTAGAGTTTTGGAGTTATGTGGTTAGGATATGGGTAACTGCTGAAGTCTTGTGCAGATGTTGAGGTGGACTCTAGCATTTTAGTCAGTGTTAACTTGAGGAAAACTGAGGTATGGTGCAAGATAGATTGTTCTGAGAAGTCATGCTTTGAGGTGAAGATTTGGGCTTGCAGTTTTTCAGTGGTTGGGATGCTAGGGCTAAAATTAAGCTACGTTGATGGAGTTAAAGAAGTGATCCAGCTGGCAGCAGGGAACAAATTCTGCCTTTTCTCCTCTAATAGGCATGTGATTTCCAACCAAAGAAATGGGGGATATTTACACTCCACATGTTTAATTATCAGGGCATGACCACATTTTCCCAAGGAGCAAAGGCGATTCCATTTTGTTGTATATGGTTGAATTAATATTTGATCTCTTTCCATCTGGAGAGTTTTTAAAGCTTCCATAATTTTCTGTGACTTATTGCTACTTTTTTTTCACTTCTGTATCATCCATGTTTTACAATTTTTGCATACTATGCTATCTAAGAGCAAGAAATACATTATAAAATGAGAAGACTCTGTATTAGATTAAATTTGCATTTACTTTGACAGTGGATTAAACATTTTTACGTGAATAATGATTCTGGGATCTCCAGGATATCGAATCATTAAGGGTAAAATTAATTTAACACACATGTCCCTTTCTTTGAAGAGAAATGGTTAACATGGGACCATATCAAATCTCAGGGCTATTGTTTTTGAATCTCATTTGTTTTTCTTCTCACCCTCGATATTTTTGAGCCTTTTTTTTCATGCTGATGGGGACAGTGATCACTACTGTGAATTATGAATACTGTCAGAGTTCTGAAATGTTATTTATTGGTGGTATTAATCACTTGCATTTGCTGCGTGTCTGTTTGCAGGAATGGCAAATGCTGCATCTGGTAGTTGGATGGTTATAATTTACAGTAATAGTCCTGTTCTAAAGTGAAGCATCATGGAACTATTTAAAATTGCTCCTGAAAACACCTCCCAGGCTAGTTTTCTGGCAAAACAGGCAGTAAAAGTATAATTTTATTCGCTTTTCTCTTCAGTGGTAGATTTTTTGACAGTAATATGGTCCAGCAATGGGAGCTATGAATATTGCAGGGGCAGTTCTGAGATGTTCACTCCCACCCTCAACCCTGACATTTTGTCATGAAATCGAGAGCATTTTAAAAATGTTAAAGATTCCAATTATTGAAATCAGGAAACTGCTGTGATGTCGCACCACCTCCAGCCAGCATGTTGTAGCGTGGCACTGTGCTACATAATGTCGCAACTTGTAACATATGCCCGCAGCTACGTGACACGTTGCATATACTTCACTCAAAAGCCATGTATAAAGTTGAATGGGGCCAGTTAAATGGTCTCAGCCAGTCTACAGGTTTGGTGCAATCCGTCTGGGGATTTATAGGTACTGTACATTAGTCAGGTGTGCTGTGGAGAGGTTGGTCTAAGGGTTGAGCCTGTTATTCCTGTATTGAGATAAAGGGAGGGACTAAGTATGATGACAGTGGATAAAAGAGCAGTTAGTGATAATGCATGAGCAGGATAGGCAATAAGGTCTCTCTAATGACACAATAGGAAGTGCTTGCAGTTTGTAGTTTGGAGAATTTGGGGATGACAGTCATTGAGTTGACCTGATCTAAGCAATATTGGTACTTAGAGTACATGAGCTTTGAGAGTCTTGTGCCATTGCAAAATGGTGGCTTTTTGAGTGTGAGTTAGCAGAGAAAATGTGGTGCCAGTTCTCCTTGCAGAGCACAAAATGCGATTAGCCTTCTTGTAAACTGCTGTTTTGTGTTCCACCCGGCACACTGCACTGACGAAGGCAGGGTCCAGGGTTGCTAAGTCTTTTGGAGAGGCCTTGTTTGCTGGTCAGCAGGGAATTTCACTATATTCTTTTACACCATCACATCTACAGACTTGTCAGCCAATCAAGGAGGTAACTTAGCTTTCTGGAGGGCACTCCTTGAGGATACTGCTGGAGCACCATGATGAGAGAAGCAGTTCCTGACTTGCAGCACCTGAAATGCAGTGGAGCTCGGGTTTAAATATGGCACTGATGGAGTGAACATCACAATGACCTGGCAGTGGTGAGCACTTCTGTCCCTCTGCCAAACAATTCTATAAGATTGCAATTTGCTTCTCCAGTGCCTTAATGAAATGAAGAGCAGGAGCTTTGTGAGAAAGTCAACATGGGCATAGTGGACTGGCTGCCCTGGCTGATTCCTGAAGAAGGGCTTATGCCCGAAACGTCGATTCTCCTGTTCCCTGGATGCTCTCTGACCTGCTGCGCTTTTCCAGCAACACATTTTCAGCTCTGATCTCCAGCACCTGCAGACCTCACTTTCTCCTGCCCTGAATCTCATTTGAGAAAACACTTGGTTAAAAAAATAGGAAAATTCAGCCCTGTGCCTCAATTTGTAAAGCCCACTATCCTTATGCCTTACTGACTGCCTTTTCAACCTGTCCTGCCATTTTCAATCATTTGTAGACGTGCACCTCTGGATGCCTCTGCTCAGGTTTCTCCAATTGAATTGCCTTTTTATTTTAAGTTGCATCTCCATGTTCTTTCACCCAAAATGTACCATTTAACACTTTCTTGCATGAAATTTCATTTGTCTTGTGTCTGACCATTTCACCAGCTTGCCACAACCTCTTGAGGCAAAAGTGAGGACCGCAGATGCTGGAAATCAGAGTCTAGATTAGAGTGGTGCTGGAAAAACACAGCAGGTCAGGCAGCCTCCGAGAAGCAGGAAAATCGACGTTTCCTGCTCCTCGGATGCTGCCTGACCTGTGCTTTTCCAGCACCACTCTAATCACCACCTCTTGAGGTCTACCACTATCCTCCTCTACCACACAAAATTACAAATGTTATGTCAGTTACACAGTTTGGAATTGGGCCCTGCCACACACTTCCCAGAATTTTGACTTGGTGTTCATGAGGAGTTGGCAATGTTTCGGAGTCAGGTATGTTTCTGACTTTGAGCGAAATTTAGAGATTGTGTTATTCGCATGTATATGCTGCCTTTGCCCTTCTATGGTACAGCTTCCAAAACTGTCGGATAAGATCCTGTGGTAATGAATTTTAAGGCTGCAATGGCTGCCATGGAGAGTTGACTGATGTTAACCATTCTGATCCCTTTTCAAATCTTTATATTGTTTTTTAATGGTGCATGCAGTCTAACTGGTCAATTTTGCAAGACTGATTGCTGTTCCAAAAAAAAACCAATGGTATGGTAAATAATTAAACATCCCGAAAGATTGACCATTATCCCTCCCTTCTCAAAGAGAGGTTGTGTCAATTTTCAAGTTTTAAAATGTATCCCTCTGAGAAAAGATTTGTGGACTATTGTTCAAGGAGGAAAAGGTCATGAATTTGAAAATGCTGTGACAGAAGCCATTGTTTGAGTTGTATTTTGTTGAGTGTATACACTGCTGCCATTTTGGCTGGTAGAGGATGGACTTCGATTTCAGCAGCTCTTTTATTTTGGATGATATTAAATTTATGTTGGTACAGCTCTCAGCAATGCAAAGTGAGAGTCTCCAATATATTGACTTGCATTTGAACCACAGGTTTGCATCTATATCTGATGCCATTTTGTATTCACGTAATTAGTGAAAACCTGGAAATGTTGTATGCATGAAGTGCATTTTTTGGGATTTCACAGAAGTTGATAACTGATATACCTGGATTCTAAAATATACACTGAAGAATAATGCCCTTGCCCTCTATGTCAATGCTCAGTGAACTGTGTAAGCTTGTATATTTCACACCAGCTTTCTACCACAATAAATTCAGCAATGCTCAGGATTTTTGACTTTGGATGGGAAGTGAACTAAAAACTGTCATTTCTTTTCACAGGCCTTACATGCAGATATTTGACTTCTGTTTAGGTTAAAAGCTTTTCAAAAAGAAACATTTAGTTGTTTAAGATATCATAAATTTTATCTATTATTTTGAGTGCAATTTGCTACATGTCTAGAGCTGTGTTTTGCAAGTTCATCCCATGCACAAAGTTGAATAGAAGAGAGCTTTGCATGATTGAGGGGGAATCTTTAGGGAGCTTCTGAAGTAGTGAGCAAGGTGAGGTGGAGGAGCTGAGATAACCCCTAACTTTGGAAGGGCCTATGTTGGATGAGACAAAAGCAGCTGCTGGAGATACTGAAGGAGAATGAGAAGCTGGGTCCTGTTGGAAGAGCTGAAGGTGTATCAAGAGAAGTACATCATCAAGGAATGGAAGGCTCAGTGAACTTAATAACACCAACATTTGATTTAATCAAATGTATTGATATAAGTGGACAAGTATCCAGAAGGGCTGTTCTAATAATCTGCAGAATGAGAGTTCATATCCCACTTGACAGTTTGAGAATTTGAACTTCAGTTTTTGTTAATAAAAAGCAGTTGTCAGTAAAAATTATAATTTTTGAATTAGTGTAAAAATCTAGTTGGTTCTCTAATATCCTTTTTAAGAAAGGATGTTTGCTATACTTTTTGTAACTATGCCAATATGATTGACTTTTGATTGTGTTCTGAAGTGGCTCAGACATTTTTTTAAAAACAAAATTCTGTTGTGAGATACAGCTGTCCCCAGCTAGGTCAACATTTATGGTCCATCCCTAATTGATCTTGAGAAGGTGAGGTGAGCTGCCTTCTTGAACTGCTGTACTTCCAGATAGTTATATACACCTTAATCTTATGATGGTGTTAGAGAAGGGTGGGCTGGGGGAGTGTCATAACTTTGATCCAGTAGCAATGAGGGAACAGCAATTTATTCCAAGTCAGCATGCTGTGTCATTTTGAAAGGGACTTTGGAAGTGGTGTTCCTACGCATCTGCTGCTCTGACCTTTTAGGTGGTAGAGGTCAAAAGTTTGGAAGGTGATATGGAAGGAGCTGGTTCAGTTACCACTGCATTAAAAGGCTGTGGTCCAAGCCTGATGGGGTGAAATTGGCTGAGAAAGATTCACCTCAAATGGCTCAACATTTTTTCATTAGAAAATGGCTGCCTGCATGAAGTCCTAATTAAATACCTGGAGTTTTTTCAGGAAGGCTTAGGAACTATTAAAGGTACCAAGACTACCTTGCATGTTGACCAGGAAACAATTCTATGATTCTGCAAGGCCTGCCCAGTGCTATTTGCTATAGAAGCAGAAATCAGAGAAGGCTGGAAAGTGAAGGAATCATCGAACCAGTCCAGCTTGCAGAATGAGCAGCACCAGTTATACCAATTGTGAAGCCCGATGGATCAGTTCACCTTGGTGGAGGTTTTAAACATTTTGGACATGAGCCATGCACCCTTGGAAATGAGGTTAGATGAGGATTGCCAGAAGAATGCTACAATTAATACCTATAAGGGTTTGTATCAATATGAGACTGCCATTTGGGGTATCATCAACCTGTGCAATTTTTCAGCGGATGACCAACAAGGAGCACTTAGAACTTAAAACAGTCCTTAAATATTTCTCCCAGGTGGGCATATGCCTTAGAAGGGAAAATGTGTGTTCCAGGCATTTTCTTGCCCTACAGTTTCAACAAGACCAGGTTTCACCCAGTGAAGATAAAGTGAGGGTGATCAAAGATTCCCTGGCTGCCATGTCAGTACCAGAGCTTAGGTCTTTTCTTGGGCTGGTGCATTGTTATGGAAAGTTCATACATAACCTAGCCTCTACTCTGGCACCTTTACATCAGCCCTTTAAAAAGAGTCAGCCTTAAAAATGGTCGTGTAGCCAATCTTTAGCTTTCAGGGAAGTGAAGAAACCATTGTCATCCTCTAAGGTGTTGGCACACGATGATCCCAAGAGAGATCGGGTATTGACATGCGATGCCTTCTCGTGTGGCAATAGGGTAGTATTAGCTCATAGGTTGCCCAATGGAGAACAACGCCCAATAGCATATTCATCCAGAACTTTGACTAATGCAGAGCATAAATACGCCCAAATAGAGAAGGAAAGTTTGGTGATCGAGTTTGAAGTCAGGAAGTTCCACCAATACCTTTTTACAGTTGTACATTTGTAACAATAATGGCCCATAAATCCCTGCAAGGTCTCCTCAAAGAGGACAAGGCAATGCCGCCCATAGCTGGAGGCTAAATTCAGCAGTGAGCTCTAATACCATGTGCATATAATTACAAGTTGGAACACCATCTGGGAGGCAAATACCAAATGCAGATGCATTGAACTGCTTCCCACTGGCAGATTCACTACTTGTGATATCTCCACAGGAAGAATCCGTAATGGTTTTAAATTTTCTGGACACGCTTCCAGTCACAGCTGATAATATCAGAAAGATCCGATTCTGGCAAAACTGAAACAGATGATGGTGGGTAATGGGGTTAAAACACCAGTCTGAAGCCTTTGTACTCAGAGGCCAGATCACAGTCGAGGATGACATGCGATTATGGGAAGCAAGAGTGATTGGCCCAAGCAAAGCCAGATACTTGCTGAACTTCACCAAGATCATTCAGGGGTTTCCAAAATGAAGATATTGGCGAAATGTTATATTTTGTGGCCAGGATTGGATGCAGATGTAGCCATGTTGGTGGGGCTGTGTCCAGAGTGCCAACAAATGGCAAAATGTACAGCCAGCAACTCCCCCAGTTTTGTGAAAATGGCTGGATAAACCCTGGACTTGGTGACACATTGACTGTACAGGTCCTTCCATGGGCTCCGTATTCTTAGTCATTGTGGACTTCCAATCAAAGTGGCTGAACATGCATGGAATTCATTCGCCAAACACAGGGAAATTGATAGCAAATCTGCACGCATCGTTTGCACTACACAGACTCCTGGAAGTGTTGGTCACAGATAATGGGCCAGTGTTTAACAGCAAGGAATCTGAAGTTGAATAGTATTCATCATCGAAGGACAGTTCTATACCATCCATCATCCAATGGCCTGGCAGAAAGTGCAGTCCAAACTTTAAAGGTAATCTTTAAAGAAGCGACATACAGCTGCACTATGTACCAAATTGTCCCGGTTCCTATTTGATTTATAAGACCACGCCTCATGCAACTACAGAAAAATCCAGCAACATTGCTAATGGGGAGAAATCTCCACACCAGAATTAAATCTGATCTTCCTGGACCTTGGTGGCAGGGAGGGTGAAACGGTATCAGAAATGCTAATGCCACACATGTGTCTACTCTAAGCGAGAGAGACAATTTACTTCAGGAGATGAACTTTAGTCCAGAAACCACGGGAATGGCCCTGTATGCGTAAGACAGGAGGTCAGGTCCAGTGATGTATCGAGTTTGGGTAGGTGCGATGGTCCTGAACAAGGCCGTGAACAAATTGCAAACTCGCAAATGTTGTGAGAGCAAAACATGTGCAGGTCCTTGACTGTCTTTCTGACTGTTCGAGAACCTGTGGGTTCTCCCTCTCCAAGCGTTGAAGGTATCTTGTGATCTGAGATGGACCCAGTGAATGTTGCCGCCTTGCGCCTTTGCCACCTGAAGACACTCCAGGTGGAAGAGGCAAGCTACTGTGCGTTACACCCCGCCTATATCAGAGACAGAGTTGGTGGAACCTGACCTGGTGCTAAAACATCCCGGAAGGAGCTACAAAAAAACAGAACCACCTATATCCTTGTACTTTGGGAGGATATAACTACGTCAACAAGATGGACCTCAGAATATGAGTTCCTTGGTTGGGGCTGTTAACCTGGTCCAGTCAGGGAGCCCTGGTTGACAGATAAGAACAAGAATGCCAGATATCGTGTTCACTCTGAGGAAGCTGGATCCGGGATGAGGACTCTCCACATATAAATCAAGGGTGTGATGGTGACGGGATACTGACATCTGTGGAGTCATTTCACAACTTCTGATATATTATTCAGTCATAACTTTATACCAGTAACGCATCTCGCAATTTCAGAAGGAAAATATTACGGAATAGAAGAAGCTGCCTGAAATGGTGATTTTTTTTTCAAATGCATGATATTCAATGGGAAATAGATAACGGCCTTTGCCTTGTATTTCAACTTTTTAGTTTCTCATGGTTTCCTTTTAAAATGTGGGTGGGAGTAGGAAATTGCAAAGGGATAGAGACAGATTAAGTGAGTGGGCACAACTGGCAGATGGAGTTCAGTGTGGAGGAAGAGATGATGTCATTTATTTTTTGATCTTAGAATGAAAAATCTATTTGTTAATAGTGATAAAGCAGGGAATATGGAGAAACAAAATTCTGTTTGCATACGCAGTTTACAAAGGTAGTGTGCAGGTACAAAAATAACCTTCTCTTAAGCAGAAATGACAGTTTTAATATCAAAGACTGATAAATTGAAGTACAGGCAGTTATGATCTGATTGATTGATAGAATAAGCTATATGGTTGTCTTCAGTTCTCTGTTGGGCGAGGATATAACAGGTTGACAGTCCTATCTGATCAGTTGGGAAAACCCATAATTTAAGTTGTAAAAACAGAAAATGTTCGGAATATCCACCAAATCAGGTAGTTTCTATGGATAACGAAACAGAGTTAATTTTTCAGGTCAATAACCTTTCACCTCTGTTTGTCCCTCTACCGATCCTGTTTAACCTGCTGAATATGACCAAGGTTTGCAAAATTTTGTCTCTGGTTTTTAGTGTTGTCTTATCTCATTTTAATATGCACCTTTTGACATAACTTTAGGTATTAAAAAAAGTCTAAACAATGCTAACTATGGAAGAAATGAATAGAATAATATTGTAGCTGGCTGCCTATTACGTGTTAGGTGAAGTCAAGCCTATGTATTTTAAACTGAACTCTGAAGCCAGCTCGGTCTAAATTTGAGACCAAAACTAATTTTGGATTCCTGAGCAGAAAACTGATTAAGTGACTTACCAAGATTAAAAAAAAAGGAATAACACTTGTAAATTAATTATTCATTCCCGTATCTTGGCCATTATCCATGGATTAAATGATGACTTGAGAGTAGAAAAAGTGTTTTGCACTTATTTCAGCTATTTATTTTGCAAAGAGCTGGTTCAACTGAGGCCAGTTTTTGAGGGTGGAAAGTAATTGTTGCTATTTGTTACAAAGGATATTCCAGTGAACAAGAACAAAAAGCTATCTTCCATTTTCTTAGCAAGCATGGACATTAGTGTTTTGAGGCAAACCAATTAACATCCAGAAAGAGGGGAAACTTTTCATCTGAGAATGGTGTCAAGGGGGGAATTTGAGAGAATACAATATGATTTATCGTTTTCCAGTCCCCTCCTTTTAATGTTTCATTTGTGTTTTTCTAACTGTTAATTTTCATTTTTTTATCCATTCATGAAACAGGCTTCCTACATTGCAATAGTGACTGCACTTTATAAGTACTTGATTAGTATAAATTGCTTTGAGACAGTCATGTTAAATATGCTACAAATGCAAGTATTTTACTTACTGTGGAGGAAGCAGTTGGGGAGAGTGTTTTTATGATCCTTTCTATTTCTCTTATTAATTTATATTTTTCTATTTCCCTATCCAACTGATTCATATCACCCAACATTTTTTGACTGGAAAATCAGTTATTTTTCTCCTCTCTCCCACTTACATAATCATTTCTCAGAATCTTAATAGAATTCTTAGTCTTCTGATGATGGGTACACACTAAACATTACGCATGTGCCTAAACATGAGCAGCAAAATTTTAACCTATCTTTTCAGGTGCTGGTAATTTGCACCATTTTGTGCTTTATGCTGGCTTGCTATCTGGTACACATTTCCATGTGCGATATGAGAAAATATTTTTCTAACTTTTGATGTTAGTACAGCTTTTCTTGAGTAATCTGTTTTCTGTACTGCTTTCCCTGTTGTCCTACTTGGAACAATTGCTCTCTTGACCCTTTTAATTATTTTGAAGATTTGCTTTATCCTTTCCTGTGAAAATGTGTTTTATCCATTTGAGAATTTCAGAGTGACTCTCTAAAAGACCTGCAGCTGCCCAGATCCCACTGTTACAACTCTGTTAGCTTTTGGAGCTTGATGAGTAAAACTGCTGTCTCGCTGCAACATTTGCCCTATTATTGATCACTGCAATGTATAATTACAACTTGTTCTGACTTGAAGTTCCAGTGCATCCCAGTAATTTCCTTTATTGATAATTGCCTCTCAGAGACCAAATGCTTAATATTAGTCCCACAATATTTTGTTTTTGAAGTCTGGCAATGGAGACCAAAAAAAAGTCCTTTTGTGTCCTGGTGCATGCTTCTTTATGAATTACTCAGTGTTTATCTACACTAAAATCCATCTGATTTTTCAGTCTATGTACTCAATATTTTACAGGTCTCCATGTAGGGTGACATACCCACTTTCTGCTTGTCTGACTACACAGATTCACATAATCAGAAATTTAGAATTAGTTATAATAGCTGTATTTGGAGAATGTAATCTGATCTTGAATTTTCCTTGATTTATGACCTTGCACTTTGAACTACTGTTGCTGTTCCCAAGCGCTAATTTAGCACAGGCTCAGGGTGAATTGATGGCCTTTCTCATCCATATGTTCAACAGTGATCCATCAGATAAGGTCATATTGCTGCAAAAGATAATTCATGATATCACCAGAGAAGTACCCTAGGTATGCTTGGACCAGTTAATTGAAAACTCTAGAGACCATAACTCAAAATAGATATGAACTTCCTTGTGGTCACCCACACCCAGACAAATATGTTACTGACTGGATTTACAAAGTGCACAACCAGTTAAGAGAGTCTTTCTTCAGTTAAGAGAGTTCAAGTAGACATTAAAACTCATCTGAAATTATAAATAAACTTCTTGATGTAATGTAGATAATCAATTATCTTGTTTGCTGATATTGTAAATCATAGAATCTGTATATTGGAGAAACAGGCCATTTGGCCCACTGAGTCCACACTAACCCTCTGAAGAACATCCCACCCAGACCCCCCCCCCCCCCACTATATCCCTGTAATCCTGCATTTCCCATGGCTAGCCCACCTAACTTGCATGTTCTTGGACACTATGGGCAATTTAGCATGGCTAATACACCTAATCTACACATCTTTGGACTGTGGGAGGAAACTAGAGTGTTGTCCCATTTCCGTATCAGTCGAAGTATCAGACACAGTATGGCTCTATCTTCTTCATCTTTATTCCAAGCCCTGGAGAGAGAGCAATCACCCATGTACACAAAGGCGTGAATTCCCGGTCTTTTCTCAAACAGCAGATTCTTAGGAATTATATAGTCACTTACAGGAAGCAACATCCAAATAAGGCAACATCTCTATTGATTGGGTGACCATTACAATCAGCATCAACAGTAAAGGTCGAGCCATCTGGCATTACACAATAGATATTCCTCACTTTGTTAACTGGTATTACACAATGGATGTTCTTCACCTCGATAACTGGCATTACACAACAGATGTTCTTCACTTCATTAAACCAATACCCTTGTCTGCAATACCTCATTGTTTACTGTAAGTTCTTATCCGGTCACAGTCATGCTAGCTGAGCCTTTGTCACGCAAACTTAAACTTAACTCTTTTCCCTACCTTTTCATACCTTATATACATTCTCATTCCCTCCTTTTATCATTCTATGATAACTATGTAGATGTCATTGCCACCTCCTTCATTAGAATCTTACAGCCAGTACTTAAGCATGTTAATGACACACAACATAACATTGACTATTACAACAAAAGTTATGAGTCTGTGCACAGGTAGAATCTGCAGGATCTTCACACGTGGAACGGCTGAGGATCCTGGGATTGTATTCATTGGAGTTTAGAAGATTAAGGGGAGATCTAATAGAAACTTACAAGATAATACATGGCTTGGAGAGGGTGGACGCTAGGAAATTGTTTCCGTTAGGCGAGGAGACTAGAACCCGTGGACACAGCCTTAGAATTAGAGGGGGTAAATTCAGAACAGAAATGCGGAGACATTTCTTCAGCCAGAGAGTGGTGGGCCTGTGGAATTCATTGCCACAGAGTGCAGTGGATGCTGTGACGCTAAATGTCTTCAAGGCAGAAATTGATAAATTCTTGATGTCACAAGCAATTAAGGGCTACGGGGAGAATGCGGGTAAGTGGACTTGAAATGCCCATCAGCCATGATTGGATGGCGGAGTGGACTCGATGGGCTGAATGGCCTTACTTCCGCTCCTATGTCTTATGGTCTTATGGAAGTAAAGTTCACCAGTAAAGTTCTTAAATCCACAGTCCTTAATAACTACTCCACACCACCATCCCCCACCCCTCCCCCAAGTCAAGTGGAAATGAGCCACTTACCTAAACTCTTCTTTTGTAAAGTCCAACCCGAAAACAAAATCCAGTCTGTCCTTGCACACCACTCTATAGAGAAATCTGAATTCTTGGATAAGGGCAGTTAAATACTTAACAAGACTTCTATCCTTGTGGAGATACTTCAGATGGAGGACACCAGTGCATCTGAACGTGAAGTGCGGCAGCAGCAGCTGCAGCCTGGGTGAATGCAGCATTCTTTTCTGCTTCTGCTCCCAATCTGCTGTCAAATGCGACAAAGCCAACTGGCTGTGTTGATGTTCACTTGATCAGTGAGCCTTCATATCCCTTAAATGTTTGAAAGAGAAGGTAAAGCTCATGTGGTTTCACTTCCGTAGGAAGGCCACTGACAAAAAGCACACAGGCCTCCTCTTCACTGTTGTTAGCTGCTTCACTTTGCGTGCTCATGACTGGGGAGCTGATTGAATCCATTGGATCAGGTTGTGGAGGGGTGGGTGATAGTCCGAAGGCATGCTTTACCTGTGAATGAAGAAACTCCTAGCTGCTGAGAATATCTTTGCATTTCCTCTCTCATTCCTTCTTTGCCAAGGTGGGTATCAGTATGAGGACAGTCACACAATTAACTATACTACATTCCTGATGAAGGACTTTTGCCCGAAACGTTGCTTTTCCGGCTCAATGCTGCCTGACCTGCTGTGCTTTTGCAGCACCACTGTAACATAGACTCTGGTCTCCAGCATCTGCAGTCCTCACTTTCGCCTACACTAAATCGTGTCTGCCTATTCCAACATTCTCAGTCGTCTTGGAGTCTGTTACTCTGTTCACTGTTTATGATAATATCAAGTTTTATACAATCCATAAACTTCTAAATTGTAGTGTCTAAACAATTAAGTCAATTATAAACAATAAACAGTGGTCCTAAAATCAAACCCTCGGGATCCTCATTCAGGTTATTCAAAAATGATTTTCCTTTGACAAATTAGTACTTGACTAATGTGAAAGCTGTCAGGAAAAGTAATTCAAAAATCTATAAGATGATGGCAGCTTTACCTTGCATTATAACGTACTGGAAAATATAGACTTGTTTCACCAGCCCCGATTATTTAATTTAAACTTTATGCACTATGGCTGATTAATTGAGCATTGCTTTTAATTGTTTGATAAACTGTCAAATCAGTTTTCATTTTAAAATATTTTTAATCAACCCAGTCAGTGATGTTATATAACTCTGGAGCAAGTGTGGATTGAATCAGCGTTATTGGCCCAGAGGTAGAGGCCACAAATCCCTCTTTAATAAAAGTGTGAGGTGCATGAATAGGGTAAATAGCCAGACTTTTTCCCCAGGGTAGTGTAGTCCAAAACTAGAGATCATAGGTTGAAGGTGAAAGGGGAAATATATAAAAAGGACCTAAGGGACAACTTTTTCACGCAGAGGGTGGTGCGAGTATGGAATGAGCTGCCAGAGGAAGTGGTGGAGGCTGGTACAATTACAACAGTAGAATCGACGTTTCGGGCATTAGCCCTTCTTCAGGAATGAGGAAAGTTGGTCCAGCAGGCTAAGATAAAAGATAGGGAGGAGGGACTTGGGGGAGGGGCGTCGGAAATGTGATAGGTGGAAAGAGGTCAAGGTGAGGGTGATAGGTCAGACTGGGGTGGGGGCGGAGAGGTCGGGAAGAAGATTGCAGGTTAGGAAGGCGGTGCTGAATTTGATGGATTCTGTTTGAGAATGTGGCTGAAGAGCTTCTATGCAGTTTAGATTATTATGCTGCACTTTGTTCTGTTTAAATACTTAATTTACTTATTTCATCAGCTTCAGAGGAAGGGGGACTTCCTGTTTTTGTCTACATCTCGGTCAGTCTAGGTTATGGGGTGTTAACAACAGGTGGTAAGTGTTTATTACTTGGGCTATTTTACAATGAACAGGGCTTGTTTTGTATCTGTTGTGTTGTGTTCCTCTTTGATCTGGAGTTCTTGCCACCAGTCTGCATTTTTAAATATTTTCATAACTATTCTTG
>NC_057724.1:10541152-10629541 GCF_004010195.1 Chiloscyllium plagiosum
CCCACACCTCCTCCCTCACCTCCCTCCAAGGCCCCAAAGGAAACTTCCATATCCGCCACAGGTTCACCTGCACCTCCACACATATCATCTATTGCATCCTTTGCACCCGATGTGGCCTCCTCTATATTGGGGAGACAGGCCGGCTACTTGCGGAGCGTTTCAGAGAACACCTCTGGGACACCCGGACCAACCAACCCAACCACCCTGTGGCTCAACATTTCAATTCCCCCTCCCTCTCCACCAAGGATATGCAGGTCTTTGGATTCCTCCATCGTCAGACCACAGCGAAACGACGGTTGGATGAAGAACGCCTCATCTTCCGGCTAGGAACTCTCCAACCACAAGGGATGAACTCGGATTTCACTAGTTTCCTCATTTCCCCTCCCCCCCCCTTGTCTCCGTCAAATCCATCGAATTCAGCACCGCCTTCCTAACCTGCAATCTTCTTCCCGACCTCTCCGCCCCCACCCCAGTCTGACCTATCACCCTCACCTTGTCCTCTTTCCACCTATCACATTTCCGACGCCCCTCCCCCAAGTCCCTCCTCCCTATCTTTTATCTTAGCCTGCTGGTCCAACTTTCCTCATTCCTGAAGAAGGGCTAATGCCCGAAACGTCGATTCTCCTGTTCCCTAGATGCTGCCTGACCTGCGGCGCTTTTCCAGCAACACATTTCCATCTCTGATCTCCAGCATCTGCAGACCTCACTTTCTCCACAATTACAACAGTTAAAAGGCATCTGGATGGGTATATGAATAGGAAGGATTTAGTGGGATATCTGCCAAATGTTGGCAATAGATTAATTTAGGATATCTTGTCGGCATAGATGAGTTGGACCAAAGGGTCTGTTTCTGTGCTTACATTTCTAAGATTCTAAGACTCTCTCTAAGCATTATCTAGGTCTCTGGATTACTAGTCCACTTACAATGCCAGTATGCCATTGTCGTCTTCAGTTTTAGTTTTTATATTGATGAATCAATCGCCTGTTGCTTTCTAAACGTTTCATTTGGATTAAAATCTTAGCAATATAGTCTGTCTGACCTGCTTTCTGATTCTGTGCTCACAACTTTATGTAATGTTATTTGGTCATCATTCTTGATTATTCCTATATTTGAGTTAGCTCCTGGGGTGGTTTTCAAATTTATGATCTGCTCCTGCTGCTTTACATCAAGGCTATGATCTTCTGTGCATTTTGAAACTGTGTTGTCTTTCTTAAAGGTTGAAATGAGTGCAGTTATGAGAAATGTAAGGAGATTTCAGTTTAATTGCAACCACTATTTTGCTTCCGAATTTTTTTTTAATGTTTGACTGCAGAAGTAAATGTTTAAGGTTCCAGTGGGCTGCTCTGTCCTGGGCAGGTGTGAGGCTTCTTGAGTGATGTTGGAGCTGCTCACGTCCAGGCAAATGGAGAATATTTCATTGCACTCCTGACTTGCGATTTAATGTAGTTGGGCAGGTTTTGGGGAATCGGGAAATGATTCAGGTCAGCAGGTAAGATCTACTCTTGTAGTCAGAACATTTTGGAAGGTCAAATGTGAATACTAAATATAGGATTAAAGACAGGATTCTTGGCAGTGTGGAGGAACAGAGGGATCTTGGTGTTTAAGTTTCTATTGATTTCTGCTTTGGTTTTACTGCAGCTGCACATAGGAGTTAAACAAAATTTGTCATATAGGTAAACTTACCAATGCATGTTAAAGTGGACATCAATTACTGTGTAACCTGAAAAGTAAGTAACTTTATCTTCAAACACTTTAGCATACTTGTAATCTGAAAAATTATTTACTGAGATAATGTTGGACAATTTCAAACAGTAACTTAATGTTAGCCAAGATCATGCTCATGCTAAGAAGCTGAATTTCTCAAATTCTGTGTATTCTTTAGCTAGATTTTGTTCACAAGATGATTGTAATTTTGTCTAAAATAGCAAGAAGCCTGCAGGTAGTTTGTAAATGCTTAAAGCGATGGTTTGTCTTGGGATCTGTTGTGTGATGAAGTTTGGGTTTAGTTTACAACTAGTATTGAAGCAGTGTGTGTTGTTTAATTACTAAAAAAATGTAACAGAATCCCTGTATTCGGAATGTTTTATTAATGTATAAATGTGAGTTGACCGGACGTTGTCACGACCACTGTCACAAGACTGTTGATAACACAACAGGAAGTTGGAAATGCCACAAGAAGCAAACCAAAAGCAAAAATATGTTGTTATGTGGCTTTCTGATCTCTTGGGTCTACTGTTTTCCTGAAATTCTGTGAGCAAATATGATTTTCAGGAAAATCTCAAATGTTTATTGTCAGAAAACTTTGGCTTTAATCGGAAGATTGAAGTATATTTAACAATGTTCTGAACGCCACATACAAATCATTTTGAAGCAGCATTTTTAAAAACTATTTGGAGGTACATGTCTTTTTAAATAAGTGATCTAAAATAGAGTGAGAGGAGGGGCAACTTATTCTAGTATTCAGGAGTGGGCTTTTCAGATTTAAACATGATTTGTATTCTGTGAAGACATTCTATTTTAGTTAATCCAGAAGTTAGAAGTTGTATAATCTAATGGGTGAAACTTTTTGCTCGAAGTACTTGTAGTTGTGAGATTAAATGTAACTGCAGCAGATTTCCTTATGTGTTCATTTTGAACCATTGCAAACATGAAAATTTAGTTTCTGTTGGTAATATTGTGGATTTGGAAACTAATTCGCAGCTTTTTTTACTTCATCGGTTCAATAGACTAGATAGTCTCTTCAGCTCCACATGATGTAGAGAGATATTTTTGTGTTGAGAAAGTGTTGGTTCTACATTTGATTCCACTCCAAAAATATGTTTAACACAAGGCCAAATATGACATGTGCTAATCTGATCCTCACCTCATCTGACAGCCGTAAATGTGAACTTCGCAATGGCAGTCAAACTGCAAAAAATAGGAACAAGAGTATGTTCTGATTTTATTCTCTTTTTTTCTTACCTGATGCTAGGTTCTGTGACTCCTCTGTCAGGCACTGCTGAGACCAGCTTGCAGACTGTAGACTGAGAATAGAATCTGGGACCTTGGTGTGTAGCTTTACCATATAGAACTTTGCAAATACTTTCTTTATAACAAGCTAGCTTGAGTGAAAGCTGAGATTTTTAATGCATTTTATAAACATAATCCTGATTTTTGAAAATAATTAGAATTAACGAGAGAATCTGTTTGAGTACTCTGTGTATGTCAGCGTTAACTTTTTTCCTGAAAAAAACTTATTTCACAATCTG
Source organism: Chiloscyllium plagiosum (assembly GCF_004010195.1). NCBI lineage: Eukaryota > Metazoa > Chordata > Chondrichthyes > Orectolobiformes > Hemiscylliidae > Chiloscyllium > Chiloscyllium plagiosum. The sequence goes on from NC_057724.1 coordinate 10,544,402, forward strand.
TCTTTTATAGAATGATGTACAAGTACAGTGTTTTTGTTAGATTTGCAACCTGTTTTCTTTCAGGTTTTTGATGTTTTATTGAGACAATTATGTGAAATCCAATAAAATATACTTTTAAACCATAATTTTTGCATTTTCATCAACTTCACAAAATACATTGTACATCTGATTCTGTGGTTATTTAAGGGCAATACGGTCAAAATGAACTCTTTTGCTAAAATGCAGTGCGGTGGATGAGCCATATTGTTTTTTTTCATGAATGACTCTGCTTCTGTGTGACATTAAGAAATAGCCTAACCAAAACCTTTCCCTGCTGATACTAGCTGTGACAGATAAATGTAAAGGTTCTGACTTAGTATCTGGTTGCTGGACTGCTGCTTAAATGAGTCAAAAAAAGCACTTAATTAAGCTTAAATTGCTCGTGATGAATGAATGCATGAATGAAAGTAACGTGAGAACGTTGGGCTTGATCAGCGATAATTCCAATAATTGTGAAGTGTAGTTCAATTATACCTCTCCTCAGGTTTGCTTGAAAATATTTACTCAAAAGTATTGAAAACTCTGATTGAAAATGTTCCTATACTAAAGGAAGAACAGTCTTTCTACTTTTAAAAATAGCATTGTTTTATTTTGAGCTGGGTACACCATTATACAAGGTGCATTGACAGCCAAGCCTGTGATAAGCTTTTGGTGTTTGATGTTAGAAATCTTGGATGTTCCAACAATTATAGCATGCATTGACATACCCACTAAAGAATATCGTTGGAATTATTATTATTACCAGGTTTCAGTTTAGGAAAAATTGAGGCTTTCACATTATGAAACATTGTCCTCGATATGACGACCTTCAGGAATTAATTTTGGCATGTACTTTAAGTAATGTAATCAGATTTGAGAAACTTCCTTTCCCAAACAGAAAGTAGTTTCTACTTTTACAAAGATCTCTTCCAGAAGGTTAGAAAGTAGATTTTCACCTTCTAATATCATAGTTTCAGAATGAAGGGGTACCAATTTAGGCCTAAGATGAGGATGAATTCTTTGAGATTTGACAGTCTTTGGAATTCCTTTCCACAGAGAGCTGTGGGGGAGAAAGAAGGCAGAGTCTTGCTGTGTTTTTGAGGTTGAGATAGAGGAATCAAGGTTATAGGGAACAGGCAGGAAAGTGCACATAAGGAATGCCAGATCAGCCATGATCCTATTCAATAATGGAGCAGGACTAATAGCCTGTTTCTACTACTAATAGCTTTATGGTTTTATTACAAATATAGTTAAAACTAAGTAGGTAAGTTTGCTCGCTGAGCTGGAAGGTTTGTTTTCAGACGTTCCGTTTCCATGACTAGAGTCTTCAGTGAAGCGCTGGTGGTATGTCCCGCCTCTCTATTTATACGTCTTGGTTTCTTAAGGTGGGTGATGTCATTTCCGGTTCTCTTTTTCAAGGGAAGGTAGATTGATTTAGACCCTATGTGTTTGATGGAGTTTCTGGTTAGAATGTCATGCCTCTAAGAATTCTTGTGCATCTCTTTGTTTCACCTGTCCTAGAATGTATGTGTTGTCCCAGTCAAAGTGGTGTCCTTCTCTGTCTGTGTTTATAGAAACTGTTGCTGGTGGGTCGTGTCTTTTGGTGGTCAGTTGGTGTTTAAGTGTCCTGGTGGCAAGTTTCCTTCTAGTTTGTCTGATAAAATGTTTTTGCTTGGTAACTTGTAAATGACAGTTTTTGCTGGTGATATCTAATGGATCCTTTAGGTTCATTAGTCACTGTTTAAATGGAATACCATGATGCCAAGGGGTCTAAGTAGTCTGGAAGTCATTTCTGATATGTCTTTAATGTAAGGTAGTGTGGCTATAGATTTTAGTTGTGTTATTTGTTTGGGTTTGTTTCTGAGGAATTGGCAGATTGTGTTTATTGGGTACCTGTTTTTCTTGAAAATGTTATATAGCTGTTTTTCATTCTGCTATTTGTAGTACTCAGGTGCTGCAGTGTGATGTAGCTCATTGAAATAGTGTCTTGATTGCTTCTGAAGTTAGGTATTTGGTCCATGTGTGTTGTATTTCTGGTTTGAAGCTCTCCCTTAACTGAACGTTCAACTGTCGCGTCTCGGAATGGGTGTCTGTTGTCGTTCTCCTCTTCTGTGAATCTTATGCTTGACAGGATATTGTTGATGGTATAGTATGTTTCCTTGAATTTGTTCCGTTTTGTGATGACAAATGTATCATTTATGTAGCGGACCCAAAGTTTGGGTTGGATAGCTAGGAGGGCAGCTTGTTCAAGTCTCTGCATCACTGCTTCTGCTATGAGCCCTGATATTGGTGATCACATAGGTGTTCTGTTGACTTTTATTTGTAGGTTTTGTTATTGAATGTGTCGTGGGTGGTGAGGCACAAGTCCTCTAGCTTGAGGATGTTGTCTTTGCTGATGAAATTGGTGCTGTCTGGTGTTTGTGGCCGTGGTTTTCTAAGCAGTGAAGCCAATGTTTCTTTGGCCAGAAATTCGACTATTTTAAAAAGGCAAATGCTCTGCTTGCAGATATCAACACATACTAGCAGGTGGCAATTTGACCTGTCCCCACAGCTATTAAACAGAATCTCGTCCTTTCTCACAGCATTTAAAACATCAGGAGAATTAAACAGGACAGACTTCCAAAACATGAAACCAGGTGGATCCAACACACCATGCTTCTACAGATTACCAAAAATACACAAACCTGGGGCTTCCCTCAGACCCATACTCTTCCTATCTGGTACACCAACATACAGGCTAGCCAAAAAACCCCACCGAAAACTAATCACCTAATTGAAGATTTACACCTCTCCATTCACTCCACCCAAGAATTCCTGAACACCATCAAAGACAGCAAGATCGAGGAGGACGAAATAATGGTCTCGTTTGACTTTACAGCCCTTTACACATCAATTAACATCAAACTGACCCAAGAAACACTAACATCATGACTAAGAAAGCCAGTACCACAAACACCAGACAGCACCAACTTCGTCAGCAAAGACAACCTCCTCAAGCTAGTTAGTCGACCTGTGCCTCACTACCCACTACATAGTCAAAAACAAAACCTACAAACAAGTCAACAGAACACCTATGTGATCACTAATATCAGGGCTCATAGCAGAAACAGTAATGCAGTGACTTGAACAAGCTGCCCTCCCATCTATCCAACCCAAACTTTGGGTCCGCTCTGTAGATGACACCTTTGTTATCACAAGACAGAACGAATTCGAGGAAACATACTACACCATCAACAATATCCTGTCAAGCACAAATTCACAGAAGAGGAGAACGACAATAGGCTCCCATTCCTAGACATGATAGTTGAACGTTCGGTTAACGGAGAGCTTCAAACCAGCATCTACAGAAAAACAACATACATGGACCAAATACTTAACTTTGGAAACAACCTCCCAACACACAAACTGAGCTGTATCAAGACATTATTTCAACAAGCTACATTACACTGCAGCACTTAAGAACTACAAAAAGCAGAAGAAAAGTATCTATACAACGTTTTAATAAAAATGGGTACCCAATAAACACAATCTGCCGATTCCTCAGAAATAAACCCAAACAAGTAGACACAGCACAACTACAATCTACAGCCACACTACCTTACATCAAAGACATACCAGAAATGACTTCCAGACTTCTTTGCATCATGGTAGCCCACAAACCTACAAACACACTTAAACAGTGACTAATGAACCTAAAAGGATCCGTTAAATACCACCAGTAAAACTAACGTCATTTACAAGATGCCATGCAAGAACTGTATAAAACACTACATCGGACAAACATGAACACCAGTTGACCACCAAAAGACATGACCCACTATCGCTAGTTTCTATACACACAGACAAAGGACGCCACTTTGACTGGGGCAACACACACATCCTAGGACAGGTGAAACAAAGACATGCACGAGAAGTCTTAGAGGCATGACATTGTAACCAGAACTTCTTCAACAAACACATTGATTTAGATCCTATCTACCTTCCCTTGGAAAAAAAATTGGAAGTGACATCACCCACCTTAAGAAACCAAGACGTATAAATAGAGAGGCGGGACATACCACCAGCGCTTCACCAGAGACTCTCAGTGATGCTATCACCTAGTCATGGTGATGAAACACCTGAAAACAAATCTTCAAGCTCAGCAAGCAAACTTAATACTTATCACCAACCTGAACTACAAATCTTCTCAAAAATCACAACTATTTAAAACTCTTTGGGCTGAAGGTCTTTTTTTACAGCTTCTACACGAATTGAATTCACAATTTCAATCCCAGCAATATACACTGAATGTAAAATTTAATATTCACTAGCAAACACATTTGCAGATGCCGCTGGAAATACCAATGGAAAGTTGACTTGCTGGCTGACTCGGATGCTTTTCCGAGGTAGAGTTTCTTTTGGCCTTGAGCTGAAGAAGAGAAATATTGAGTTGTTCATGGACTGTGACATCATTGGCTAGGGCATCTTGTATTGCCTGTCCATAATTGTCCTTGAAGAGGTAGATGTGAGCCATCTTCATGAACCTCTGCAGCCCTTGGGGGCAACGGTGTACACACAGTATTGTTGGGAAGGAAATTCCAGGATTTTGACCCAGCAACAGTGAAAGAACTGTGATATAACTCCAACTCCGGATGATGAGTGACTTGGAAGGCGATATGCAGGTGTTGATGGTCCCCTGCTGCTGATTCTCTCCACTTTTATGTGTAGATTTGAAAGGCATTGTCAAAGGAACTGTGCTGAGTTGCTGAAGTGCATCATGTAGATGGTACAGACTGCTACTACTATGCGTTGGTGATGGAGGGAGTAAATATTGAAGATGGTGAATGGAGTGCTGATAAATAGGCTGCTTTGTCTTTGTTGATGTTGACCCTCTTGAGTGTTGTTAATATTGTACCCATCCAGCTAGCAGAGAGTATTCTATTACGTTCTTTGCCATGTAGTTTGCTGTCGGTCATTGGATAGAACAAGAGATGCATTCCTTGTTGTAGAATTCCTAGCCTCTGACTTTCTTTTGTAACCACACTGTTTATATGGCTGGTCCTGTTCTGTTTCTGGTCACTGGTGACCCCTAGGATGTTAGGGATTGTTGACCCTGTATTTTTACATGTCACAAGTGTCTTTAGAAGTCACAATTTTGGAGCAATTCAAGCTGGTGAGGGTGGTGGTGTGTGAAATAAATAGCCATTGGTATTATGCAGAGAAGACAGATCATGATATCGTTCAGCCCAGGTTAACTGATTTGACTCTGTCCATTTGTGAGTTCGATACTTTGGCCCCTAGACTTTCTATCTCAACAAAGTATGCGTTGATCAGCAGCATTCTTCAGCCAGAGAGTGGTGGGCCTGTGGAATTCATTGCCACTGAGTGCAGTGGAAGCCGGGACGCTAAATGTCTTCAAGGCCGAGATTGATAGATTCTTGTTGTCTAGAGGAATTAAGGGCTACGGGGAGAACGCTGGTAAGTGGAGCTGAAATGCGCATCAGCCATGATTGAATGGCGGAGTGGACTCGATGGGCCGAATGGCCTTACTTCCACTCCTATGTCTTATGGTCTTATCCTGAGCAAAGTTATTTGAGATATCTTTCTTTAATTATTTGAAAGTTAGTTTCCATTTCATTTACTGAGGTTTTGTTTTGTTACTGTTTTGTATTTAATGTTGTCTATAGTAAAGTTGCAAAAACCTACAGAATATTGAAGGACATAGTACGCATTCCCATGTTGTTGGCTGCCATTGCTCACATGCACATTGCTTTGGAGATGCAGCGTTGTCAGCTCTGCCCAGCAATGAAACTGAAAGCAGTCCCACTCCCTAATGTCGTGCTGGTGTGTGGTGACAAATCGTGCGGTTCAGTGCTGGGCATATTCTCACCAGTTGTAAAATGTTCTTTCTGAATCAGTCTGTTGTACTATCTCCATTTGGGCACGGCAAATCAAAGAAAGGCTATTGGCTGATGAGGGTTACCTGCTCCCACACAGTTGGAGTTGGAATACAATGAAAACTGTGCTACAATATATAATGTGATTAAGCTGACCATTGACATCCTGAAAAGCTGCTCCAACTCTTGAAACTCTTAAATTATTTGTAGAGGGAGTGTCGCGATTTCTTGCGTAAAATTGTCATTGTCAGAGGGCAGCCTTTACTAGCAACTGTATGGAAGCAACCATAACAGAACATTAACTTAATATTCTGACCCTTGAGGGAAGGTTACTGGCACCCTGCAAGCCCCTTTACACATGAATTAACAACCATGATGATAGGGGTCACTGCTTGCATGGCAATAACATGAACTTGCTCTGTAGCAGTCAAAAAATTGGTGGAAACTATTTGTGTTTTGATGAAAGCTGTATTGCTGGCCCTCAGGTGCTGTATTATGGTTGCAAGCATGCAAATAGAATTGGCCAAGACTGTGGATCTTGAAAGGATGGTCTTCAGATTCAGGATGTGTGCCATGTTGGTACTGCACTCCATGATACTTCTCGCCATTGACTTTGTGGAAGGCTTCTCAATGCACTGAGTGTTCCATGTATTCATGAATGTTCTTCTGCAGATTATCTCATCAAAATGCAGGAAAGAGGGAATATGGAGTGATCGAGAGAGACACAATTAGGAAGAGAAATTATGAAATTTAATTCTAAGAAGCATGAAAGAAAATAATAATGTTTTACAGGCATATCAATAACAAAGGCTGTAATGGGATTAGGCCCATTAGGGGAGATACAAAGTAACATCATTACTAATAATAAAGAGCTAGCAGAAATATTGAATAATTATTTTGCTTGCGTATTTACTCGGGAGATGGAAAATGGAGATTGGGTGATGAGCACAGCATTGATTTAAGTGCATTTAAAATAAAAAGAAAGTGGATGCCTTGAAAAAAATAAAAAAACTCTAAGGATAACTTCCTGATCTGGAAAAACAACATCCCTATATTTTAAAATAATCTAAGGAAAGAACACCAGAGCCATTGTACATTTAAATGATCTCGAAAGTGCGCGAGGACTTGAGTAATTTCCATATTTGAAGAGGGACAGTGCTTGGAAAAATAATTTCATCTGTATACAGGGGAGAACATAACATTTGGAAATGGAAAAGAAACCCTAGTATACGTTAAATGTGGATTTCAACAAGGGAAAAATCTTGGTAGACCAGCCTTACATTTTTTTAAGGTGAAAGCAGAGCAAGTACGCAATAATACAGTAAATGTAATTTACCTGGATTTTGGAAAGGCCTTTGATGAGGTGACTCATATTAGACTAATGGATAAGTTCAGAGACAGAGAACTATTCGCAAAATGGATTTATAGCAAGCTTCAAGGCAGAAAGAAGAAAGTGGCAGTAAAGGAGGTTATCCAGTATGGCAGATGTTCCTCGATGATTGCTGGGGTCACTGCTGTTCATAATTTACATCAACAATTTAAACTTCAAAATTGAAAACACTATTTTTGAATTTGCAGACTGCACCAAATTGGAGAATATTCAATGCTCAGAAGGCCGACAACACATTACAGGAGGGCTTTAATAAACTTGCAGAATGGGGATGTGGTAAATGAAGTTCGACGCTAGGGAGAAAGAATAGGTAGGCTGCTTATGACTTTGAAATTGTAAGTCTACATGGGTCGAAGAACAAAAAGAGTTTTGTGTGCAAATACACAGAATTGTTATGGTGCAAAACGATGCCTTTCGACTCAATACACTCGCAGTGGCTTTCTGTGGAATTTTGATTGGTGCCAAACTTCTGTCTTCTCCATAATCTTACATATTGTTAATTTTAATTATTATCCAGTACTCTAGTGAATTCATCAAATGAACTCTCCACTGCACTTCCAGGCAGCCCATCCCAAACCCAGACCACTTGCTGTGTGAAAAAACATTTTTCCTTCCCTTGCTTTTGCTACTTCTGCAAAACACTTTAAAACTGTGCCATCTGCTTCTTAATCCTTTTAGAAGTGGGTACAGTTTGGTCTCCATCTAATCTGTCCAGGTGCCTCATTGTCTTGACAATTTCTACCAAATCTCCTCTTGAACTTCTCCTCTCCATGGATGAATATCTTTACAATCTATCCTCATAACTGAAAATGTTCATGCCTAGAACTATTCTTTTAAACCTCTTCTGCAATCATTGCAGTGCATTCACATCCTTCCTACAGCATGACTTTGAGAGCTATACACAGTACTCCAGCTGAGGTCTGACCAGTACCCTATGTAGGTTTAGCACACACTCCCTGCACTTGTACACTGTGCCTTTATTAATAAACCTTAGAATACTGTATATTTTGTTAATAGTTCTCTACCTATCTTGTCTACCTACCTATCTCTGTACCATCATTGATAACTTTCACACATATACACTGAGGTCCCTCTGTTCCAGCATGCCCTTTTTTGAATTGTACCTTTATTTTATACTGTCTGTTCATGTTCTTGGAGTCAGTGTGCCACCTCACACATCTCTGCATTGAACTTCATTTACCACCTATCTATCCACTCTGCCAACTTGTGAGCTTGTATTGTGTTCCTCATAGTTTACATTTTGTTCAAAATTTAGAGGTATCGGAAAACTTTGCACACCAAAATCTACGTGATTTTTGTAAGTTCATATATATGTTTTATATTATGTGATTACATAGTGTAGAAACCTTCACTACAAACCTTTCTCCAGCCTGAAAAATACCCATTAATCATTGCTGTTTCCTATCCTTAGCCAATTTTATATCTACATTATTATTAACACTTTCATTCTAATGACTTTTAACTTTCCTCATAAGCCCGTGGTTTATAGCTGTAACAGGTGCTTTTTTGGAAGTCCAAGAACACCACAAGAACAGCCTTGCCCTCATCACCCCTCTTTGCTTCCTCTTCAAAAATCCCCAAGTTAGTTAGACGTGATTCTCCCAAGCGCACCCATAACTGACTCTTCTGATTAATCTTCTTTTTTCTATTTCCTATTCCAAAAAGATTGCTTATAGAAATTTCTCTACCACTGAAGTTAAACTGTCTGGTCTGTGATTGCTAGGCCAATATTTATAAATTTCTTCTCTGAATCCGGTGAAGACAGAATAATTATTCCCGATGCCTATGTAATTCTCACTGTCACTTTCTTCAATATCTTTGGATGCATCTCAATTGGTCCCTGTGCCTTATAAACTTTAAGCACTGATACCTTATCCAATCCCACCTTCTGATCAATTTTAAATCCTTCTAGTGACTGAGTTTCCTCGTCTCGCCATTAATGATGGCCAATACCCCTTGTCAGTATACAGAGGAACCTCGATTATTCATATATCAAGTATCCGAAGAAGATCTCAAGGTCCCACTAGAAACATTACATCAAAGAGGTGTTTCCAACACTGATCGTGTCTTTTGTTTACATCGATTAAAAACAAACTCGGCTTACTCAAATTCTACTGAGAACAGTCCTGGTCATCGATGGGAGCCCAGGCACCGTCTCTAAATGACTGACTGCCCGCCCCCTCTCTCCCCACACTTTCCCTGGAGTTCTACACAGGGGTGTATCAATGTTGCAGGTCCCTTACACACAAGTGTGTGTCTGTTCAGAAACAAACCCTGAGACAGAGAGACGGAGAAAGGCAGGCAGAGCGAGAAAAAAGGAAACTTCAGAAAACTCCGAGCCCCAGAGGAGAGGCATTGAATCAATTAACCGAATAATCAATTATCCAAACCAAATACTGCCCGCCCATCTTGTTATGATAATCGAGGTTCCTCTGTAGACATATGCCTCTTATCTGCATGTGCAATTCCCCTTTTTGGTCCATACTTAGCCATTCTCCAGTAAAACAAAGAACTGCGGATGCTGGAAATCTGAAACAAAAGGAAAAATTATTGAAGAAATTCAGGTCTGGCAGCATCTGTGGAGACATGGCGGAGTAAATGTTTTGCAGCCGTTCAGAGCCATTCTAAAGAAGTGTCACTGGACCTGAAGTATTAATTCTGCTTTCTCTGCACAGTTGCTGCCAGACCTCCTGAGCTTCTCCAGCAATTTCTATCTTTGTTGGCCATTCTCCACCTTCTTAAAACCTGTTTGCTATTGATGTGCTAATGAAAGACTTTGGAATTTCCGTTTATATTTACTACCAGTCTCTTTCTGTTATTTGGTTTTCCATCTACCTTCTGAATCTTCTGTATTCTACCTGACACCTCGCATAAACACACGTACTTTATTTTAATTTCCATCTCTTTTGTCATCGAAGTAGGTCTGGGTTTATTTATTCTACCTGTTACTTTTTGAGGAAATATGCTTTCACTGTGCCCAAGCCATTTTCTCTTTCAAGGTGGCCCATTGGTCTGCTACTGTTTTTCCTGCTTACTTTTGGTTCGTCTATCCAGCCCAGCTTCGTTCTTGCCATATTGAAATTGATTTTCCACGAAGTTGATTGTTCTTACTCTGTCATTTGCTGTTGTCATTCTAAAGATTATGATGCAACGATCACTCTCCTGACTGTACCCCATAACATTTGATCTACTGAGCCCACCTAACCCTGAAGGACCAGGTCTAACAGTGCCACCTGTCTTGTCTTTCTTTCTTTAGAAAATTCTCCTAAATACAATTTATGAATGCTTGCCCTTGTGCAGCCACTTTCCCACACTACATGCAAGTAATAAGTCCCTTATTTTAATTATGATGTTTACACCTCTTTATAATTTTCTTGCAGATTTGATTCCCTGCTGTCTTCCCACAAGTTTAGCAATAACCTTTTTCATTCCTTAGCTCTAATCAAACTGATTTAGTCCCTCGTCTCTCTAAAGCATTTCCTTGCTTTTAGTATAACAATGCTCCCCCGAATCAAAAATGCCATGCTACTCCTTATTTCTCCCTTTACTTATCTTTTATTCTACCAGCTATCACTTAAAGTTGTGCTGTAGATTACAAAGCTAAATTAAATTCAAGCACTAAGCTTATGGTTTCTCTCGTATGAAGAGGATCCTGAGGCACTGCAGAGTGTACAGAGAAGCATTGCCAGGTTAACACCAGGATTACATAGGTACGCATATCAGGAAAGGAATGGACAGCTGGATCGCTTCTTGGGGGAAAGAAAAAGGCTGAGGGGTAACTGAATATAGGTCTACGTAAAATTCTATAAGGTTTTGATAGAGTGGATACAGAGATTGCTTCTAGGAAAGGAAGCTATCGTTTCACCACATTCCACTGCTTGGAATTTTACACCACAGGGGTAACTGAATATAGGTCTACGTAAAATTCTATAAGGTTTTGATAGAGTGGATACAGAGATTGCTTCTAGGAAAGGAAGCTATTTATCATTCCAAGTTAACCGCAAAGAAATCCAATCAGGAATTCGGAAGCAATGCTTTTAAGCCAAAGAATAGTCAAAATGTGGAGCCTCCTGCCACACCAAGTAGTTGCAGTAAATTATATAAATGGGGAATCTAGACAAACATTATGTTAGTATGATAGACTGTTTGTACCCTGGTATCCTGTGTAATTGAATGTTTAAGTGCCCAACCTATAAAATTGTGAGAGATCTGTAGCACTGAAATGTTGGGTGGGAATCCTGACCAATAGAAATTGATGGTAGATGAGTAATGGTCTTTGATGAATTGAGAAATGAGAGATGTGGCAGAACATAGCAGTTGATAACACATTCACTGACCTTGGTCCCTGATGAGGTCTTGATAAGTCTTGTGCTGCTAGATCCAGGCACTCATGGCTTGATTTACCTCTATAGCTATTTGCTCTTTGTAGACTGTGTCTAAACAGCTCCCTTCAAAATATCCAGCAGCTCTCTTCTTTTCCAAAGCCTTCACACCATTGTAAACCAATATTCTGCCATTGATTGTTATCAGTCCGATGAATAGTTTACATTTATGGAGTTTGCACTTCATTTTTGCTGCATTCTTACCAAGTTTGTTGCTGAACTGATATTACATAGATGGTATCAGTAAAGGTGACACACTCAGAGAGCATGACCTGATTTGTTCCTTAAATCCAAGCAAGTCAGTAAAATCATTTTAATACCTTTTGTGCTTTATTAATATAACATTGTTTCAAGACCTATTACAAAGTGTTTGAAAATGTTCGTGTTGGATTCAAGTTATGTTTCATCTATTAATGGAATCATGTACATCTCAAAATCATAAGAACTTCTGTTACTTGGGCATGCTGTTCAGGAATATTGTGTTGATTTCAAATTTAAAATGGCACTGTAGGGTTTGATATGTCTTTGCTAATGTTATTGGAACTGCTGTGTGGAGTTGCTCAAATACCTTGATTGTAATTATTCATCTATGCAATGCAGCCAAATATTAATTTTTAAATAAAAAGGCATAAGATTCCTGAAGCAATGGGTTTACGTTATTGGGAAATGTCAGTGTTGATTTCCCAAAGAAGCTTTATTCTGGAAAGAACTATTGTATTTGTTTAACTTCTTTCCACCTTAAATTACAATCAAAATTACACCCAAATATCTGCTGATTTCAGTTATTGCATGTGTTGATTAAATCAATACTCATTGTTTTGGTACACCAAGTGACACCAGAACAAATCACTTTTATGTTACTTCAGTTTGGATTCTCACCTAGGTTTTCTGAGCCAGTTCCTGATACTGAAACTGCAAGTCCATATTGCATTGGTATTTCCATTGACCCATTTTAAACATGCTAGTAGAGAGCTGGATTTGGTAATATTCCCTGTTTGCATGTTGCAGAAAATGAGTAGCTGAGTTAACCATTTGTGTGGAGCAATATTCAACTTTGTGTTTACTCTAAAGGACAGTTTTAATCGAGATTTGGAAAGTCTCTAATTTTTATTTATACTTGGGGTGATGTGACTGATTTGACAAATTATTAAGGCTAGTTTCTAGCTAATCTTTGATGGCATAGATTTAGTGATGTTGCTTCATACGTGTTAATTCTTTTAAGAATGAAATTGTCAACCTATCAACTTAATTTGCTCATTGAAGCATTTTGCCTTAGCTACGAATTACCAATGCACTTAAAAAGAAGCTGGACCAGTAACTGAGGGAGTAATGAGTAGGAGGATATGTTGATGAGCTGAAACGGAGCAGGGTGACAAGAGCTCATTTCAAGCATCAACACCGATAGCCCTGTTTGGCTCAATGGCTGGTTTCAGTGCTGTAAAATGCAGTGTAAGTAAGATAAATTACACAGACAATTATATGCAGCAGTTCAGAGAAAATAGTTGTAAATTAAGATTTGTTTCTTTCAAAAAATACCCCAGAATCTTTTTTCGCATTATGGATTCTTGTAACTGAAATGCTCTGTTCATAATTGTACATGTGCGCTTCAGGCTTGTAGTGGGTTGCAGTGTGGGTGTTTTGGCATATTGAACAGAACGGTGTGTCTTTATTTTCACATTTGAGTCATGAATCCTTTTTGGATCAACTCCCAGTTTGTTCAATTTAATTTGAGTTCGGCATTTCGTACACAGTATATGGCATTATATCACAGAATTTTGTTTATGTTGATGTGCTACGCAAACTTAATTCGGTTTGAATGGTTCTGCTTTCATATTTTCTGTAATACAGAGCTTCAGAAGAGGGAAAGAGAGTGACTGCACATTTCGTTTTTGTGAAATAGACAAATTTAAATAAGTTTATTTGAAAAACCATTTATATAAACTTGGAATACCATATGTAACTGCTCCAATAATTTGATTTATTATGTGTATGTTAACTCAATTGTAATTAATACAGCATGAGTAGATAATTGGAACAGTCCAAGTGGCTAATTTGCATGTAAAATATTTTGCTATTTACAGTTGATTTCCTTTGTTCACTTTTATATTTAGCAATTTTTTGATGAAAGATCACTCCAACCAAGATTGCAGCAGGGTGATACATTGTGCTTTGTTTTTTAATCTGACATTCTAGTTCTTAACAATATTTTTCTCTAATTTACCGTTAGTGCCACATCACACCTCTGTAGCTGTTTGCCTGCATCCTGTTGGCATTTGAACGTCTCTCAAACGGATATGATTAAATGGATTTAGCTTTGAGGACTTGAAACAGGATCTACAAATTGGATACAATACAGTTACATTAATACCTGTATATTGTAATCATGAACTCACCATACTCTCTGTTTAAATTTTGTTCCATTTTCCTTCTATCTTGTGTACCATTCCTTGTATATAAACAAACCTGAGATGTAGATGCTGAATTATTTGAAGGCAGAGGGTATTGGAATGGTCTTGAGCAATAAACCAGCCGTCATCTTATGTCAGATGTACACTGTCCATCAGATGATTCTGTGGACTGACCAAGAATAGCCAAGTACAGTGACTTGCCTCTTTTTTTTTCCATCTGTGGATACTGAGACCAATTTTACCAAGGTCTTTATTTAGGTTCTTCTCTACATCATTTTCTTGTATGCCTGTTAGTTCCATGGTGCTTCTAAAAATGTTATCCACTCTCTGACAATTCTTTATAGTAACAAAAGAAAAAATATTGATGAAGTCAGCCTGTTGATTGCTTTGAAATTATTTTAATCAAAATACAGTCATCAATTGCTTGATATTTAATTATAGAGCTATGCTTTCAAAACTTTGTATCTTCAGGATGAAGGAAGGTTCAAAGAGATTGCAATCACGCATCATGTGAAGGAAGGTTGTGAGAAGGCTGATCCCACACAATTTGAATTGCTGAAGGTCCTTGGACAGGGATCTTTTGGAAAGGTCAGTGTCTTTGTCATTTTGGTGACAGCAGGCTGTTGAGAGAATTTAACCACTCTTTATTCAACAGGCAGGAATTCAAATTCATGTGTTCATCTGATCCTTTTCCTCAAAGTTTGCATATACTTTTGAATGTGAACATGATATTACAAAGGATAACATTATCTCCGTTGCTGATTCAACCTTTGCTGATGTGTTCATGTATTCTTTTGCTACAAGTCATAATTTGATGTGAGGTATCCAGCGCAGACTAAATTAACTGATTTCCAATTGCTATGGTTACCTTTGTCTATGACTGGTCTTGTGTCAAAATATCTTGTGATGTAACAGGGAAACAAGACCAATTAATGAATCATGCACAGTGTAAATGATATTGGAAAAGAACGGGTATGTGTTTTTGCTTTTCTGAAGTTAAACAGCACAGATTAAGAGGTTCATACTTGATCAGGTTAATTTTAGTTGAGGATGGTTGGGTAAAGAGAGAGCTCTAGATATGGCCTCTGTTCCTGGATTTGCAAAAGCAGAAATTAACGAGAGCTTCTATTTTTCATGGACAGGAAATATCACCGTTTAGAAGTATATAGAAGATGTTGAACGAAACCTGAATTTGAATGAGGGGTACGGCATTCTTGCTGAAGTAGTCCACAGACACCCTGTCCAAGTTGTTCATGAATATTCACTACCTGGGAACCAAATGTGCTGGAAACAAGCTGTCCAGAAGCTTAATTTTGCATGCTATAGTCTTTGCAGACCCAATTTCAGTATTTCCAGAGCCCAAACATTTTTATGCTGACCAGCCATAGTAAAAACAAACATTCCTGTTTTCTTCTCTCACCAGTTTTCTCATTCATCTTTCCTATCTGAGGAGGTTTATTCCTTGCTGGAATCTCATGCCTGGCTGAGGTAACTCCTATTCATTCATGTGCAAACTTGGTACTGCGCATCTGCAGTTATTCAACCTTGAAAGGGTGATGCCGTCTCAGCCAAACTGACCTGATATTTATCTATGTGCAGGGAATGTGGGCTAATCATTAGGATAAGAAACTCTTTAGTGTTTCCACTGTTTTTCACCTGGCATCCGCTAAATCTCAACGTGGAGATTGGGTATTCAATGCTTGAATGGCTCAACGATTTCCTCAAGAAACCTGTTTTGCAGGACCTCTAACAGCATGTTAACTAGTAATTGTTCATGCTGTTGCACTTGAATCCATAATGCTTTTCAAGTATTTTCTGAAATCATTGATTTTCTTTCTTAGTGGTCTAAGTGTTAATTAACATTCCACTCAGCTTGGTTAATTTCTCAGCTCTAAAGTTTGACTTAAATTTGCATTACTCTGACTTAATTGAAAATGTATGAGCAATTGACAATTTCTGATTACACTTTTTGAGGTCATAATTAGCTATTTTTGAATAAATTTATACATCATGTTTCAGGGAATGTGATTGTTTCAAACCTTAAAGTTAGATTTAACTGGAGCACACTTTAAACAAATGTATCATATAATACATTTATTGAACTAAGTGTGTACAGTACTTTTGCTGTTCAAACATGAAAAATACATTGAATTTCTGGGCAGTGATGAGCTGCAAAAGTGAAAAGGAAAGGTGCTGAAGTCAAATTGTAGATTATAGACATTTATTACAACCATGTGAAAAAATTCCTGGTGCTATGATAATTGAAGCATGTACCAAACTTAAACAAATGGATTTATGTTTCTGTTAAATATAACAAATGCAATTTCAGTGGGACACTTTGTGCTTGTTCATTTTCCAGGATGTAATTTTAAGGGCATTTACCCCAGTTTTTTTTCTGAGTGGGATGTCTGGTTTGTGCACTTTAGGTAGTCCATAGAATCTGGGGGTGTTGTTGCTTTCACGTTTCATTCTTTGTAGGTCCGACCTGGTCATCTGTCCGTTTTTTTTGTAGATTCCTCAGTGTGTTGTTTATTCTATTGGTGAGCTGTGGGGTGGGGTCAAACTCCCTCTTTTGGTAGGTGTTGGTATCTGCAAGTAGTTGTTGTGCTTTTTGGATGTACTCTGCTTTGTCCAGGATGACCGTCATTCTGCCTTTGTCTGCTGGTAGTATGATTATGTTCTTATCGTTTCTTAGTGATTTTAGTGCTTCCCTCTCCTTGGTGTTGATGTTATGTGTTTGTCTTTTCCTTGTTATCAGGGATACGATACTTTGTCTCACTGTTGTGTCTCTTCTGTCAGTCCATTGTTCCTGAGTGTGCATTCTAGTGCTGCTAGGAAGTCTGCTGTTTTGGCGTCCCTGTGGTTGTAGTTGAGTCCCTTGGCCAGTATTGTTCTTTCCAACAGCCACTCTCAGACAACAACTCACCAGAACAAAGGACCCGATACCCAGCATGAGCAAAACTAATGTAGTGTACAAAATCCCATGCAAGGACTGCACAAAACACTACGTAGGACAAACAGGAAGACAGCTAACGATCCGCATCCACGAACATCAACTAGCCACGAAATGACACGACCAGCTATCCCTAGTAGCCACACATGCAGACAACAAGCAACATGAATTTGACTGGGATAACACTACCATTATAGGGCAAGCGAAACAAAGAACAGCCAGGGAATTCCTAGAAGCATGGCACTCATCCATAAACTCCATCAACAAACACATCGACCTGGATCCAATATACCGGCCACTACAGCGGACAGCTGAAACTGACAACCGGAAGCGGCAGGGACAGGCCACTATAAATGCCGGAGGAAACACCACAGAAGCGCTTCACAGGAGGCTCCCAAGCACTGAGGATGTCACCTAGACAGGGGACGAAACGGTTGCAACAAAAACTTCTAGCTCGGCGAACAGAACTACAGCAACGAGCACCCGAGCTACAAATCTTCTCACAAATTTTGAACATCATTAATTGTATTTTGGATGAGGAAAAACGTTCACTTGTTGATGCATGTTTGTATGTGGCAAGTGTAAATTAGTTCTTTTGAATATTGATATTACTTTCAAAATATTCCTTGCGTTCAAAAGAACATCCTGTCTGTTTTGGATGGAAGGTGTTTGTTGTAAATATTCGCTTTTAAGGAGCTGAACCTGCAGACCTTTAAATCATACTGCGGTTTTGATCTCAACCTTTTTTAAAATATCTTTTTATTGAAAGATTTTTTAAATATTATAACAAATACAAAATAATACAATTCAAAACCATACAAAACAACAAAAAAATTCAAAAAACCCAAACCGCCATCGTGTACAAATGTATAAATATATTAAAATATATTAAAACCCAACTAACTACTTAACTAAATAATAATATAGCTCAGCAAAACAAAACACTAACTCTCGAATATAGAGAGCGTTACTTTTCACATATTCGTACGTTCACAGTACCGCCTCTCTAGATATTGGACTCGTAAAGTGCAATCGTTACGACTAAATAAAAGCCCTTGTTAGTGTGGCTGACAAATCTGTGTCCAGGTATTTCCAAAAAGGGTTGCCATGTCTTAGAGAAATTCTCAGATTTGTGGTGTACCATGCTTGTAAGAAAATCCAAGGGGATATGCTCCATAACAATCTTACGCCAACCTGACAGGCCCGGGTTTTTGGACACCAACCTAACAAGACATTCTTCTTTGCGCAGAAAGTGAGGATGTTGAAAAGTTTTTTCTTCTGTGCATCTAAAGGAAATGCACCGGGCAGGCCAAGAAGAAATTACACACACAATCCCCTCCATTGCACCTGCCAAAGTGCTCCAGTATGTTTGAAGCCTGCCACAGAGACAATAAGTAAGAGTTCCTGTACTAATTTTACACTTGGGCCATGTTGTAGATACCCCTGGTTTAATTTTTGACATACCGTCTGGAGCCAAGTGAACCCTATGTGTCCTGTTGCAAATTGATATTTTTCTTGTGTTTTCCCAAATATCTTCCCATGCCTCTGAGGAGACCTCCACGCCTAGCGCGCTCTCCTAACCCTGCAAAGCCCGATCGAACTCATCTGAAGGGCCACCCCTCATTTGATGATATAGGTGCTGACTGAAAAGGTACTCTAAGCACTGAGCACCCTCCTCTCTATGTTGGATTTGTACAGATCAGTCATAAGTGTAGTCTTTTTTTGAATTAAATTCCTAACTTGAAAACAATGAAAGAGGTCCCTGCTAGATAGTTCATATCTGATGGCTGATCAAAAGACATCATTGTGTCTCCCTCAAATAAATGACCCATGCAAGACACACCCCTAGCTGCCCAATGTTTGAATCCTGAATCCATCATTCCCAGTTGAAAACCCAGCATACCCATTATAGGTGTAAGAAAAGATGTTTTACCAATATTGCCAATATTCTGCCAAATTGTCCTCCATGCTTTAACAGTAATGCTATCTATTGGGTTATGGCAATATTCCTTAACTGTCCTCATTTTATCCAAAAACAGTAAATTATTAAGGGGGCACTTGGCCTGAGAGGTTTTGATATCTAACCATATTGAAAAAGGGCCCCCACAAACCCAATCACACTCGTAAGATAAACGCGAGCTTCGTTGATTGTTTTTAATGTTCAGGAGATCCACTCCCCAGTTTGTGAGGCAATTGCAGTTTAGCTAATTTAATAAGGGGCTGCTTACAATGCCAAATAAAAGAGCTGAGCCAGCCATTCAGTCTCCTAATGCTTGCTTATCAACTATCAGAGGGAGCATCCTTATAGGGTACAACAAACGGGGGAGAATATTCATTTTAGTAAGAGCTGTCTGACCTAATCATGAGACCGGAAGCGCCTGTCATCTTTGAAGGTCTTGTTTGATTTTGTAAAATAATTGAATAAAATTAGCTTTAAACAACTAAAGAAGAACTGGAGTGATGAATATGCCCAAATGCATAAAACCCCCCAGTGACCACTTAAATGGGTATCGAGATTCTCCCTCAAGATCTAGCACCTTCGTAAGACTACCCATAGGCATTGCCTCTGATTTTGCGAAATTAATCTTGTATCTCAAAAAGGTGTCAAATGATGCATTATATCGGGCGAGGCACCGAAATTGCTAGATTTGACAAAGAAAAATGAGGATATTGTCTGCTTACAACAAAATGTTATGTAAGTTTGATCCCACTTCTAGACCTGATATATTGGCATCCCTATGAATGGCCTCTGCCAACGGTTCAATCACCAATGTAAAATACAATGGCAAAAGGGGACACCCCTGTCAGCTGCCCTTTAAAATGCAACAGTTGCTTGATCGTACCCCATTGGTGATGACTGCAGCGAGGGGGTCACTTGTAGAGAACCTTTACCCATCTCATAAAGGCTTCGCCCAAGCCAAATCGCTCGAGAGTATAAAAAAAATACGGTCACTCAACTCGGTCAAATGTCTTCTCTGCATCTAGAGAAATCTCCAATCTCTGTATTGACTGTTGTTGACATGCTTGAATTCCATTAAGCAGCCCCCTAACATTATTGGAGGATCTGTGACCCTTTATTGAAGCCTGTCTGGCCCTCTTTAACAATAGAAGGCAACACAGTCTCCAGCCTTAATGCAAGAGTTTTACGGAGGATTTTAATGCCAACATATAAGAGAGAATTGGGCCTGTACGAAGCACACATTTGGGACCTTCCCTTTTTTTTAAGAATAAGCGAAATATTGGCCCCTCTTAGAGATGGTGGGAGATGATCATGACTGTATGAGTCATTGAGCATGTTGAGCATCAAGCCTGACAATATGCTTATAAATTCCTTATAAAATTCACTGGGAAGTCCATCAGGATTGGGCATCTTACCATTCTGAAGCTGTTTCACAGCCTCCTGCACCTCTTGCTCTGATAAGGGGGCATTGAAGAGAGACTATTGTTCGGGAGTCACACCTGGGAGCTCCATCTTGGCCCGCCCCTCCTCACAGTCCTCAGATAGGTGTAATTCAGAGTAAAATCTCTGGAATGCCGCATTCATCTTTTTGGAAGCACATGTTAGGTTCCCAGACCCTTCCCTAATTGACATAATGGTTTGAAGGGCACTCCATTTCCTGGCAAGATTCACTAGGCACTTGCCCTATTTGTCACCATGCTCATTTAACCTTTGTTTTGTGAAGGTAAGCTCCACTGTACCTATTGGTTCTTTGCTGTCTTCATGAGCACAGAATTCAATGCAGACCGCAGCGCCGTAATCCACTGCAGCTTGGCCATCAAGGGCCTGTCAAAGTGAGCCTTCTCGGCTGCCTTCAACTGTGCTTCGAGGAGATGCTGTTGCTCACCCTTCTGCTGCTTCCTACTGGCAGAGTAGGAGATAACTAACCCTCTGGCATAGGCTTTGGCAGTTTCCCAAGGGAAGGACGTGCTCCTAACCGAGCCTGAATTAATCTAGGAACACCCTGAATTCTTTAGAGAAATACTCCACTGACTGAATATTCTTAAGGATAAAGGGATCCATATGCCAGTGCCTCGGGCTCACTATAACGTCTTTAATCTTAACCAACAGGTACACTGGAGCATGATCAGAGATGGTAATATTACTAATTGTACATGATGCCATCAAATCCAGGGTTGCCATGGGGATCAGAAAGAAAATCAGTCCTGGTATGACATCTGTGTGGATGGGAAAAAAAAAACGCAAAAGCCCTGCCTGTAGAGTGGAGACACCTCCAGATGTCCATCAACCCTAACTCTACACACAGATCGACTAATTGTTTAGTTTGTACAGAGAATATCGGGGAGCCTTTGGGCAACCTGTCTACTGTGGGTTCCTTAAGACAATTAAAATCTCCCCTGATAATGATATGCCGGAACTCAATACTGATCAGTTTAGAAAATGCATCTACCAGAAATTTGAGGAGAAATTCAAAGCACCCATCCCAACTGTTCCCGACCATAGTTTAGACCAGATTGTTACCAATAAAAAAGTGGAAAAGAAAGTCCTAAACAGACTTCCTCCTTTTATTTAAAGTGAAGTAGACATAGCCAAACAACACTACTATTTGCACATACTAAATTGTTTAGATTAAGTTAATTTTTGTCCACAAAGTCTCTTGCTTTCTCCGACATGTCAAAGAGATGTACAGATCCATCTAAGTGTTCCGAAGCACCGCTAGATACCTGAAAGACTACTGCATCCCAAGCTCCCTCAGTCTTGTCTTGGCGCCATCATAGGATTTTCTTTTCCTGATCACTGCCACTGAGAAGTCCTGGAAGAGCATGATCTTAGAGCCCTCATAATCTAGGGCCTTCGGATTCTTCCCCGGGATCCTGGAAGCTTCGACGAATGTCGTCTTATCTCTGTGGTGATGAAACTGCATCAAGACAGGATGAGGACATTGATCCAACCTGACCTCCATGCTGAGACCCAGTGAGCCCCCTCAATCTGCAAGCTTCTCATTCCAGCCTGCAAGTTAAGGAATTTTGGCAACCAGCCCTAATAAATTTCACCGGTCTCTCACTTTCCTTACCCTCCAGCAGACCGACAATCTGAATATTTTTTTCTCCAGATCCTGTTCTTGAGGTCATCAACCTGGTCAAGCAAATTATGGACCTGCGTCTCCAGGGCCCAGATTTTATCCTTGGAGGAATCAGTATTAGCTTCCACCAATGTGACTGTGTTCTACCTCATCTGTCCTTTTCTCCATGTCTCCCAGCTGCTGTTCATGGTTCTGCAGCATGATAGAGATTGGGGCCAGCTTCTCCTCTATCTGCTTGCCCAACATCTCATGAGATTTCATGAGCTCCTTTAACAGGACCTTGTAGGAAAAAGACTCTGAGGATCCTGCAGGCTGGACCTGGCCTTGGATGTACCTCCTCCCTTCTTTGGCAACCCTGGCCGGTGAGGTAAGTTGCTCTCTGACAGTTTCCTGGGACACCACAACCTTTCCAGAGACCCAGGGTATTACAGTAGTCCGGGTAGGGCGGGTTAAAACTTCGCCCTGCCTGCGCTGCGGTGCGGAGCTCTGCAACGTGAGCTTCCTAGATTGCCGCCATCTTGGATCCCCCGATCTCAACCTTTTAACCAATGCTTCTGAGAAAGTTTAGTAACTTTCACAAGTTCTGCTTTAAATATAAAGAAATATTTCAAGGATTTACAATGCACAAGCAAACCTAAACCGTGTTCGTGCTCCACGTAAGTTTTCTTCCACATTTCTTCTTCAAATGTGACCTTTATTTATTTCTGTCTCAAGTGCAAATTATTTGGAAACTGGCTGAACAACAAATGACAGACAGAGTAAGATTAATGTGAAGGTACTGTATTTGTTAGGATATTCTTCCATCCATTCTGAGGCCTGAACTATTCACCCCAGTGTTTACTACTGACTTAGATAATAGAATAGAAAGCCATTTATCCAAGTTTGTTGGTGATACAAGGCTGGGTGGCTTTATAAATATTGTAGATGGGAGCTTAACGTTATAAAGAGATTTTGTTCAGTTAATGTATGGGCAAAGTTGTGGCGAACATATTTTAATGTAGGCAAATATATGTTCATCCACTTTGAATGTATGAAATTTGAAACTACATACTTGCTATGAGGTGAGAAACTATAAACTGTGGCTGTCCAGTAAGGCTTTGAAGTCCAGGTATAAGGGCCATTAAAATATTATGAACAAATACAGAAAGTAGCTTTAATGTTAGAGTCTAGTCTTTATGCAATGAACTGAGGAAGCACTTTTCCCTAAGGCTGATGGCAATTTTGAAGCCTCTTTCATAAAGCCTCTAATGCTTTATCCGTAGAAATTTTCAAAATTGTGATCACTAGATTTTGGTTGCTGTGGAGTACAGAAGATTGTGAAGCATAGCCCTAAACTTTATTTGACTAGTTGATGATTCTTGAAAATGCTGCAGATGATGCTACTGAAATTATTTCAGCTCATGTTTTAAATTTCAATTTTTCATCAAAATTATAACCTTTTGCACATTTCTGTGATCAGGTCTTTCTGGTTCGAAAGGCAGTTGGCCCTGATGCTGGACAGTTGTATGCAATGAAAGTACTGAAGAAAGCAACGCTAAAAGGCAAGTCTGTCTTAACTGCTTATTTCAAATTTTAAGTTCAAACTGTTAGTTTCCCATCCTGAATTAAGGAGGATGAGAAACACATTTTATAATACAAAATCGGAACACCGCAAATACTGAGAAGCTGGAGATACTGAGGTCAGACAGTCAAAGTTAATAGTTCAGGTCAATTAACTGAGAATTTTCTATTTTCTTTTCCACCATTTGTGCTTTATCCTCTTTTTTTGAATTGTAGTGTTACATGAATGGGCTTTAATATATTTTAAATCCTTAATATATGACCATTTATAAAAAAAACTTTGAGAAAGTATTGCTGAAGTCACATTTGATTTTGTAAAAAGGCCTTCAAGTTTTCAACAGGTTTAACTAACTGGTCATTCATAAAATTCAAATAATAGAGCCATGATGCATATTGCATCCAACCAAAAGGCCTGTGTGAAATGAATTTTAACAGATGGCAATTGCCAGATTGTTTAGCTGAGCTACTTCTAATAAACATTTGACATTGTTTCAGTCTTGGTTGTAAATGTTATATCACTCATTTGGCGTGGGAATTTGAACTGGCAAGGCTTTCAGGTCTCTGCTTGCAGATATGGTAACAATGGTACCAAGTGCTTTGAGTACATTGAAGTGCCATTTTCCCTGGGAGGTAAGCAAGCTTGATGTGCCAGAAATTAAACATTGAGCCATAAAGGTGTACAGCACGGAAACAAACCCTTTGGTCCAACTCATCCATACCAACCAGATATCCTCACCTAATCTAGTCCCATTTGCCAGCACTTGGCCCATATCCGTCTAAAGCCTTTGTATCCATATACCCATCAAGATGCCTTTTAAATGTAATTGTGCCAGCCTCCCCCACTTCCTCTGGCAGCTCATTCCATTTGTGCAGCACCCTCTGTGTGAAAAAGTTGCCCCTTAAGTCCCTTTTATATCTTTTTCCCCCCCTCACCCTAAACCTATGCTCTCCCATTCTGGACACCCCCATCCCAGAAATTTTATAAACATCTGTAAGGTCACCCCTCTGGCTCCGACACTCCAGGGAAAACAGCCCCAGCCTATTCAGTCTCTCCCGATAGCTCAAATCCTCCAACCCTGGCAACATCCTTGTAAATCTTTTGTGAATCCTTTCAAGTTTCACAACATCCTTCTGATAGGTAGGAGGCCAGCATTGTACACAATATTTCAAAAGTGGCCTAACCAATGTCTGGTACAGCCACAACATGACCTCCCAACTCCTATACTCAATGCTCTGTCTAATAAAGAAAAGCATACTGTGTTGAGTTTGCACATTCTCCCCGTGTCTGCGTGGGTTTCCTCCGGATGCTACGGTTTCCTTCCACAGTCCAAAGATGTGCAGGTCAGGTGAATTGGCCGTGCTAAATTGCCCCTAGTGTTAGGTGTATTAATCAGGGGTAAATATCGGGTTGGGGAATGGGTCTGGGTGGGTTACCCTTCGGAGGGTCGGTGTGGACTTGTTGGGCCAAAGGGCCTGTTTCCACACTGTAGGGAATCTAATCTAATCTAATCTAATCTAAAATGACTAAAAACATTGGACTCCGCAACGATCCTTGTGGCACACCAGTCCAGTCTGAAAAACAGCTCTCCATCACCACCTTCTATCTTCTACCTTCAAGCCAGTTCTGTATCCAAGTGGCTAGTTCTCCCTGTATTACATGAAATCTAACCTTGCGAACCAGTCAGTCATGGGGAACCTTGTCAACTGCCTTACTGATGTCCATATAGATCACATCCACCGCTCTGCCCTCATCAATCCTCTTTGTTACCTCTTCAAAAAACTGAATCAAGTTGGTGAGATTTCCCACGCACAAAGCCATGTTGACTATCCCTAATCAATCCTTGCCATTCCAAGTCCATGTAAATCCTGTCCCTCAGGATTCCCTCCAACAACTGCCATTGTTAGGCTCATCCTGGATGTTTGGCAAAGATATGTTTTTGAATGATCAGATCCTCATTTGTGCCATTCCAAGGTGTCTAACTGTAAGCTTTCAACAATTTTCCCACCAGTTAGTTTGGACATTAGATTTTTGTATCCCTCAGAAATGGAAAAGAAAATCTAGGGAAGTATCAGCCTTTAATTCCTGAAAACCAGCTTTGCAACCAAGTGCAAGTTCTGATGAAAGGTAAATGACCTAAACCACTAACTTGGCTTAACTTGAATATTTACAGCATTTAAAAAAAAAATTCAGTTTTCCAGCATCTTCAGAATGTTGCTTTTATTTTAATGAGCATAATTAATACACTTGAGTTTTTAGGTAAATTATTTGGTCTGTATATTTGGGTAAGGAGCCAAATCACCTAAGAATCAATGTCCTTGGTTTACTTTTTCCTTTATTTGTATGAAATAAGTATCTTTATATAGTCTAGTTCCTTTTGGGAAAGGGCAGGGTAGTTAGCTTCATACAGCCAGCAGTAGTTGAAGAACTAAAATTTGTGCAGGTTGAAGGAATGTTCTCATCCCAGGTGATTTTGGTAGATTTATGAACTTTCTACATTTCCTTTCAGTGATGATTGTGTTTGTTTATTTTCAGTACGGGATCGTGTCCGAACAAAAATGGAACGAGATATTCTAGTCGAAGTAAATCATCCATTTATTGTTAAATTACACTATGGCAAGTATTAAATTTGACTCATGTTAAATTATTTTGATACTTCTAACTTAGTTTTTATAAATTCAAAAGGCATCTGGATGGGTACATGAATAGGAAGGATTTAAAGGGATATGGGCCAAATGCTGGCAAATAGGACTAGATTTATGTAGCATATCTGGTCAGCATGGACGAGTTGGACCGAAGGGTCTGTTTCCATGATGTATATCTCTGTCTCTAGATTATTTTATTCTGTTGTATTTTAGACAATATATAGATTCACTACTTTAATTTTCCATTACAGTAGTATACTTTAACTATTATCTAAGAATATTTTGTACTGATAGAGTACCTGTAGAGGCTGATATTTCAAAAAAGAAACTTGAACTTTCAGCTGATAGATCATACAAGGTTTTACATTTTGAGACATTTACTATTATAAGCAGACTTAGTAGCATTAGCTAAGTACTGTTGTACATTTATATTTGCTAAGCTACTAAACAGAAAAAAAAATAATTTCACAGGCACACTGTCTCTGAAATAATCGTTCATTTTTTTCCTGGACCCAGCCCAAATTTATTAGCTTCTGACAATTTACTTTTGATCCTTACATTTCTGGTCAGATAACGTTTAGTCCCAGAGTTGTCTTTCACAGTAAATGTTTTTCCTCGAAATTCTCCCTCGAGAGCAAGATAAGCAAATCCTTATGCGTTTAATATTTTCAATCTGATTGCAATCTCCTACCTTCATTCCTACATGCATGGACACTTTCAACTCTTGGCTGTGTCCCCTCTCTCCTGGATCCTAACAGACTAGCTTGCCTGAGCTTCAAGAATATCTTGAGAAACTGTGATCCTCTCAAACTCCATTTCTTATTCATGTGTAATATATGGGTCTTGAATCCAGTTTTAACTTGTTAGCTATCATAGAGATGTCAACTTTCTCATATCTGGGAAGCAAACAGAGTTTACAGTATTGTTCACAAATTGATTCTGAATACCTTCTGAGAACTTTGGAAATTTGCTGTCTGACCACTGTAAACACAGATGCTGCTGTCATTGTCTTTGAGCTTGAATAACCTACAACTTTCTTCCTTTTAGTTTTAACAGACTGTTTTAGGCAGATATTTGAACAGGTGACATTTTAACTCAACTTTGTCCCAGATTAAAGACCATCTCAAAGTATAACAAAGTCATAAACCTCATATTTGACACAGTACTTTTTCAATGCTGTCAATAGTTAGCCATGCATTTGTGTGATACAGCAATAATCCCCTAATGTAACAATGCAGCGTGACAAGGAAGTTAAAATGCAAAGAGTGAAAGGTTTAGTGGTTGCTAATGGAAATGTGACAGGTGGCAGAATTAATTTGCTTTGTGTGTCTGTTATTATTTGAGTGAAATATTATATCATTATTTTGAGAAAGTAGAAGAAAATGGTATATTTATGAATGATAGTTTAAATTATGTGCTTGCCTATGGTCTTTGGACAATCACATGAACTTTGGTGTACTATCAGTCCCCTCATTGGTGAATAAATCGGCTGCTCAAGGATGTGCTGCTTAAGTCTCAACACTTCTGACCCAAAATACACCCGCAACTAATTAATCAAAATTAGTTGAATAGTTTTTTTTTGCGGCATAGCCCATGAAAGATGGGGCCATTTTAATTAAGAAATGTAAATAATGTTTGTGATCTTTTATTCTAGTTTAAGATCTGTGGAAGCTGATCCCACTCAGAAATCTAGGCTCATCTCCAAAATAAGTTTGCTAACTGTAGTGGTTAACAGGCCTTCTAGGTAGCTTTAGATTCAAGCTGGTTCTTTTGCCCACAGGACACTAATACACAATTTCAAAATTTTTGAATGTTATTTTGAACTTAATAAAGCTGATAACTGTACGCTGATAGAAGGAGAAAATTGTGTTCTTTGAGTAATTTTCAGGAATTTATCTTAAAGGAGGTGACAGCACATTGTGATTAAAAATGCAAATTTTGTGCTAAGCCAGTATTCAGTTGTATTAATCAAAGTTACCATTTTATATCGAGGAATATTGTAGAGTAACATCTAAAGAAAAAAATTGTGAAAGATTATAGCCTGATTGTGATGATTTTGGCAGATTATGCATCTGGCAAGGTGGAAATTAGATGGAAAGAAACTTGATTAAGAAATACTGCTTGAAACTAGCACAGTCTCTTTGATTACACTCAGTGGGAATGCTGTCCCCGTATTTTACTTTATCTTATATAGTTGCTGCTTCCATGCTCAGACTATCTTTTGTCTACAGAATTTTGTTTCTAGCAAGTTGTTTGTACCTTAAGTTTGATACCCACAAAAAGTTGAGTGTAAATCACAGCAGGTATTGGGGTCAAAATAGTTTGTAAGAAAAGGAAGATAACAAAAAAATTATAAAGAAGTAGTCTTGGATAGATTGTTGGTACTTAAAACATGACACAGATGCATCTTAGGATTTTGAAGGAAGTGAAAGTAGAAATTGCAGGGGTAGTAGCCACAATCTTACAGTCTTCCCCAGTCTTTGGAAAGATGACAAAACACTGGACAGAATTGAAATCATTATGGACCTCATTCCAGAAAGGTTGTAAGGATAATCAAGCAATTACAGACCAGTTAGTTTAAATTCAGTGGTAGGGAAACTTATAGAAACAATTACTCAGGGTAGAATTAGTAGTGGAGATTGAAAAGGTGGGTTTATTCAGAATAGTCTGCAAGATTTCTTATCAGGGCGTTTAGAAGAATAGTAATGGTGCACATCTTTTTATACTGTATGAGGAGAGTATGCTGCTTGGATGGCAAGTGGACTGTGATTGATGGAGGCATTGCTGTAGAAAATGCACCAGAGAGATGGTTGACTGTTAATGGCCTAACTTTGTTTGAATTTAAACCAGATAGATTGTTGTTAACAAATTGCCCAAGGAATAAACCAGAGACTCGTTTTGTTAAGTTTGAACTGGTATTATGTGTGTGCGTATTCTTCCTGCCCACAAGGACCAGGATGCATAGAACTAAAAGTTACTCTGACAATCAATTTAGAATTGTAAGTCACTTTGGCAGAGTGGCACACTTACATGTACTGGAGCTATATATATATTAGCACATATATGTTTGTTCTTTGTAGACAAAATAAAAATATACAGACAGTGCACCGGTTTCAATTTTGCAAAATAGGTGACTGCAATTCTTTGGTTCATTGGATTCCGATATGATTGACCTGGTGTGTGATAAGTTGAGGTTAGTTTTGTAGTTATCTAGGATTTAGACTAGATTATGACATCTAACCTTTCCTGAGTAATTGGTTACTTAATTGCTGTTCGATTTGCCGATTTTAAGTAGGCAGCTGGAAACTGAATAGTTTTGGCCCCTTATCCAAGGAAAGATACACTGGCATTAGAGGCACCCCAGAGAAGATTCACTAGGTTGATTTTGGGCACTAGGTATTTTCTGATGACGTGATGTTGAATAGGTTGGGCTGGCATTCATTAGAGTTTAGAATAATGAGACACCCATTGAAACAAAGAAAATTCTTATGGGGCTTAAAAGGGTTAATGTGGAGAGGTTGTTTCCCTTTGTGGCAGAGTGTGGGATAACTGGTTATATATTTGGCAAATAAGGTCACCAAGTTAGAAGAGAAATACAGAGAAGTTCCCTCAGTAGTGAATCTGTGATATTGTTTACTGCTGTTGAGGCTGGGTTACTTAGTATATTCAATGCTGAGAAAGACAGATTTTTAATCAGTGAGAGCATTGAGGATTATGGAAAAAAGGCTTGAAAGTTGAGTTGGGAATTATCTCATCAGCCATCTTCTCAGTAAACAGAATGGCAGGCTTGGTGGACAAAATGGTCCACTTAGGCTCTTATGTCTTCCGGTCTTAGTGCTGACCTCTTAGCCGTACTATTTCTGAAGTCCACCCAAACTGACTCGCCACCTTGATGTTTCAAGTTAAGGCTATCTTTCAGTACTGAGTTATAGGCACCTTAAGTAACTGAACAAACCAACCCCTTTTTCTTGAGTCATGTTAAGTACCCCAATCAACATTCAGATCCCACCCTTTGTCATTTACAGCCATGTTGCTAATGCTCATTAGGTCATCATGATATCATCTATCCAAAGAAATCTAAACACATAAATAGAAAGTGGGGCATACCACCAGCGCTTCACCGGAGGCTCACTGATGATGTTACCTTGTATGATGATGAAGTATCTGGAAACAAACCTTCCAGCTCAGTGCATTCATAATCCTTTCTCTGCTGATGCACTCTTTGTATGTTTTGCCACTTCCTACCACATTCTGCTAAGTTTCCAAATTGCTCCCCTGCTTCATTATTCTATTGTTTGTGTTTATATGCCACATTTCCACTTACTTAATTGTTTCCCCTCACTATTTAGTTCAGTAACCTCTCCCCTGCACTAGGTATGTTTTTCCCAGACATTGGTCCCTGCACTGTTCAGATGTACAGCTGAACTACCTGACAGCTTTCACTTTCTCCAGTTCTGGTTCCTGTACCCAAGCAATCTTTCAACAGATCTAAGGGTCTTGCAGCCTGTCTGAATGTAAACAGTGGCTACAAGAGTGAATGAACAAACTGACCATGGTAATGAGGTACTGGAAGCTGTTAATGCAAGGGCGTTAGCCAGAATGTATTGATAGAAGGAAGACAATATGGTTGACGGATGGATAGCTTAGCAACAACTTTTCATTCTGTCTTGAGCTGCTCTCTTTCTGTGCTGTATACATCTTTGGATTATAAAATTTGTTTATTTTGGATGAAAATGCACTTTTTTGTTTAATCACTCAGAATCTAATGCAGTACTTTTTTTTCTTGAAAAAGAAACCTTTCACTCGGCTAGTGAATCCAGTTTTTGCATGTTGCACATGTCAGAGGCTCCCAATTCTCCCATTTTTCAATCTTTTTGTGCTGTTAGAAACTTTTGCAGGTTGTAGATTACATCTGGTGCTCCTTGCATTCAAGCAACACAGATCTCAGCTTGGTTATCAACCTGTTGCTGGTATAGTATGGTTCCAAAACTTATGCTTTTCACTCATTTCACTAATTTTTGCTTCAGCCTTTCAGACTGAAGGGAAACTTTATCTAATTTTGGATTTCCTCAGGGGAGGGGATGTATTTACACGCTTATCCAAAGAGGTAAGATATCAGATATCATTTTCACATAACTGTTGATGTGAAAGTAAATTCAAGTTTTAAGGAAAATGATGAAAGAAAATAAAACATGCTGACAGTCCTCCGGTATTCCATCGTAACCCGATACATTTGTCATCCGAGAGAGAGTAAATTGCAAGTGTCCATAATGGAACAAACCTAATAGAAGGAAGGATGTCAAAATAATTTTCTTCCTTGTTAATTTACCATCCGTCGTAATTTGAGACTGTCCCAAACAAAAACGTACGATTTTCAAATCTAGTTTTGTTCAGTTAGCTTTAACCTTCATACTGCTGTGTCTCTAATGCTTCAGTTATGAGAGTATGTTTAGCCTGATGATTTGTTTGTATTTGTAGCATCATCAATAAATTGCACGTCAATGCTTTTTTGGTTTGGTCTGTATTTAGTGAAAAATTGGATATCTCTTCAAAATTAATATTTGTAAAAACAGCATTATGATTATTTTAGTAAATATACCTCCTGTCTGTGCAGGTTATTGTACTGACGTCATAGAATTGATAAAATAATACAGTTCCTCATATAGGTCATGTTTACTGAGGAAGATGTCAAGTTCTACCTCGCAGAATTGGCCCTTGCTTTGGATCATCTACACAGTTTGGGAATAGTGTACAGAGATCTAAAGCCAGAAAAGTAAATCCTTTATTTTCTTCTGGATTTATATTACATATTTATCCATTATGCATTTTATGAATATTTAAATTATAATCTTAAATAGTTAATCATTTTTTTAAATGCCATGTTTACATTGCTAATTAGAACTAGTTGAATTTTATATTAACCTTATTTCACAGAATTTTTATAATGGTTTGAAATACCTTCTGAAAATTTGTGATAATGTTTTGCACAAAATTAATATAAATTACTAGCATACTTTAAAAACAAATGCTCATTTTCTTTGTAAATATTCTTTATAATTGTAAATAATTTTTGTAAGAATTCATTAAAACTTATGTACATTGGAGAATGTGAATTTTAATTTCAGCATTTTACTTGATGAAGGAGGACATATCAAGTTAACAGGTAGGTGCATTCACCACCCAGTGCATTAACTATGTAGATAATTATTTTATGTATGAACAAGGTTGTTTTGTCAATCTTTAATATAATTCTGTGACTTTTAAAGAAAAGCAGACTTAGAATTTGCTTGGACTTGCAAGTATAATGGCTAGGTTTGCTGTTCTGAGCCTGTCTTTTGCTCAGGTAGTTGAATTCTAACCAAAGCATTTTTTTTTTGTGCAAAATGGTGGAAATATTTGTTGCCTTTCAGTCAAAAGCCTAATTGGCAAATGTTGGATGGAGTCCAGACGGCTGCCAGCAAATGATCTGCAACAATATTTGAGAGTTATCTTATTGCTTAGTTTTCCTTCCTTAGTGATATAATGATGATCCCTTTCTTGTCATTCAGTAAATGATGAATAAAACAGCATCTTCTTTTAGATTATTTCACTTACATTAAAAGTGAGATTAAAAGAAATGCAATATAAACACACTAACAACAGAAAATAAATTGTATTCGCAACAAATTCATGTAATTAATCTTTCTTATAGTCAACCTCGAGCCCGAACATAATAGTGAATGATAGAAGTCACTGTGTTTGTATTTTGTTAAAAATTCTCTTGAATATTTTGAGAACATTAAAGTAAGGATCTGAAGTCCTGTGCATCTCACCTACTCAGCCTTCAATTGTCTTCGAAATACCCGGAAGCATGATTGGTTATGGATTAACCTTCATTTGTTAGACCATTCCAATGCTTTATTTCCCCACTGTTATTTTGAACAAATTACTCCAGAAAAAGTCACTGTAGCAAGTGGCTTTTCTGTAAATTGAAGCTAGGTTCATAGTTCACTTTGTTTCATGCTGAATTGGATCCATCCACTTTGTTTCATGCTGATAAGGCAAAAATGTTATTTAGATGTAAAATGTAGTCTAAAATGTAATTAAAATTTGCAGTACAAAATGACTTTATAAAATAAAGTTGAAGTTGTTTTAAGAAATTAGTACCGTACATATACAGAATTATTTTTATGAACAGCCTTTAATGTATTTAATTTTGTACATCCAAATGATTGCCCACTTCTTGGAGTAGGATTTCTCAGATTAGTTTAGGCATTGTCACCTAAATGGCTACACGTGCAAGTTATAGCTTTTAATTTGAATCTTAATTAAAGCTCAACTTAATAAAACTAAAGATTGTAATAGTGTAGCCATTTAAAGAAATACAGTGTTCCAACAGAACTTTTGATGTATTCGCGTCCTGACCTGAATAAAATTCTGATTCAACTAATACACATTTGTGTTGGTTCTGATAAACCTATTTATTGATAGAAATGGGAAGTAACACCATTAACATGAAAGCTTGGTGGTTAATCACGAGTTCTTTTCCAAAACTATTAGAACTGATTATTTATTTATTATTTTTTGGTCAGTTGGGATGTCTGATGTGCACAAATGTTTATTATGTGTAAAACTTAAAATTATCCTCATGAGATTCAGTCCAGGACTTAGTATTAATAATACTAAATTGTGAGCAGTTTACTTTACAATGGAACTTAATCCTGGATTAGAATCAGTGGTAGAGAAACTTTTGAAAGAAATGGTGAAGCAGAAAAATCGCCTCCATTTAGAGAGGCATGGTTTGTTCAGGAATAGTCAGCATGGCTTTGTCAAAGGGAGGTTATGCCTAACACATCAAGTGGAATTTTTGAGGAGGTGACCATGTGTTTGGATGAAAGTACATGGAGCATAGAACAGTACAGCACAAAGAACAGGCCCTTCGGCCCACATATCATGATGGCATTCTAAACTAATCCCATCTGCCTGCACATGGCCTGAGTCTAGCTACTCCCTTCTGGTTCATGGGTATGCCTAAATGCCTCTTAAACACTGCTATCATCTCTGCTTCTACCCCTGGCAGCATGTTCCAAGCGCTCACTGCCTTTTGTAAAAGGAAAACTTTCTTTCCACATCTTTAACTGTTTCCCCTCTCAACTTAAACCCTATGCCCTTTTGTATTTGACATTTCCACCCTGGGAAAAAGACTCTGACTATCCACCCTAGTCATACCTTTCATAATCTTATATACTTCTATCAGGTCACCAACACTCCCCTCCCCGCCCCCCCCCGAGCTTCCAAATGCTCAAATGCAAACAATCCAAATTTGTCCAATCTATCCGTATAGCTAATGCACTCCAAACCAGGCAACATCCTGGTAAATGTCTTTTGCTCCTCTACAAGGCATCCACATCCTTCCTATTGTGTGGCGACCGGAACGGCACGCAGTACTCCAAATGTGGCCTAACTAAAATCTAATGCAACTGCAGCATGACTTGCCAACTTTTATACTCAATACCATGATCAATGAAGACAAACGCACCATACACCTTCTTTGCCACCTTATTCACTTGTGTTGCCACTTTCAGGGAGTTATGGACTTGCAGCTCAAGATCCTGCTGTTTATCAATGCTTTAAAAAGTCCTGCCATTTACTGTATACATTCCTCTTGCATTTGACTTCATGGGTGCGACCTAAGTACAGCTTGGAAGGGTACCTTGAAATTTCGGGCTGTTGGAGTAATTTATATGGATTTCAGCAAGACATTTTGACAAGGCCCCACGTGGCAAACTGATAAACAAGGTCAAATCCCATTGAATCCAGAGTAACTTGGATAAATGACAGAAGGCAGAGGGTGATAGTATTTTGTGTGACTGGAGCCCTTGACCATGACCTGATCTCCCAGACCAACCACAATCTCATCACCTTAGGGGATCTCTATTCCACAACCTCCAACCTCATACTCCTTGAACCCCCCCATTGCCAGTTTCTCCCTATTACCCAAAATTCACAAGGATTGGTGCTGGGTCCCTTAGTATTTATGATATTCAAAAATGATGTAGATGAGAATGTGAGGATGATAAGTAAGTTTGCGATGATATAGAGTTTGGCAGGGTAGTTGACAGTGAGGAGAGAAGTGTGAGGTTATTGGAGGGTATAAATGGATTGGTCAGATGGGCTGTGAGGCAGCAGTGCTAACCACTGTGCCACCGTGTCGCCCACAATATAGAGATATAGAGTTTGGCAGGGTAGTTGACAGTGAGGAGAGAAGTGTGAGGTTATTGGAGGGTATAAATGGATTGGTCAGATGGGCAGATCAGTAGCAAATGGGAACTATCTCTAATAAATGTGAGGTGATGCACTTTGGAAGAAGTTAAGAGAGTACTCAGTGAATGGTAAGCCACTAGGAAGCTTAAACAAACAGAGGGATCTTAAAGTATTTGTCCACAGATCCCTGAAGTTAGCAGACAGGTTAATAGGATAGTTAAGATGGCAAACGCTATGTTTACCTTCACCTGTCATGGTATACATTAGAAGAGCAGGGAGGTTATGTTGGAGCTGTACAGAAGTTTGGTTAAGCTACAGCTGGAGTACCATGTGCAGTTCTGGCCACCACACTGTAGGAAGAGAGTGATTGTGTAGGAAGAAAGTGATTGTGTTGGAAGGGGGGGAAAAGGAGATTCACCAGGATGTTGCCTGGGATGGAGCATTTCAGCAATAAAGAAAGGCTAGATAAACGCAGGTTGATTTCTTTGGAGCAGTGAAAGTTGAGGAGGGACCTGATAGAGGTTTATAAGGTTGAGGGGCATAAATAAGGTTAATAACGAGGGAATGTAATTTTAATGTGAAAGGCACAAAGTTGTGAGGAAAAATATTTCAACACAGAGGGTAGTGGAGGTCTGGAATACACTGCCATGGAGGGCAGTTGAGGTGGGAAATCTCAACATGTTTAAAAAGTTCTTGGATGAGCACTTGAAGTGATATAATATTTAAGGCTATGGGCCTAGTGCTGGGAAATAAGGTTAATGTAAGTAGAAGTATATTTTTCACAATCAGGACTCGATGGGCTGAAGGCCTCTTCTGTATTTCTGAATGATTTGGTGATAGTTTGTTCCCTTTTAATTTGTTCATGAGATGTGAGCATTACTGGCTCATCCATTACCTATTGCCTATCCTAAATTGCTTCTGAATAGGTGGTGATGAACTGCCTTTTTGAATTGCTGCAGTCCATGCAGTGTAGAGATTTACCAACAATGCTGTTCAGGATGGGAAATCCAGGATTATGATCCAGCAATGATGAAGGACTGCGATATACTTCCAAGTTAGGTTTGTGTGTAACTTGAATTGGAGATTGGCAGATGGTGATGTTCAATGCGTCTGCTGCCCTTATCGTTATACGTCTCTTCCATAAAACTGCTCTTTAAATTTATCATTAAGGTGGTTGCTGTAATTCATTAAATTCCTCCATTTTGCCTTTTTAAACCTTTTTGTACAATTCAGCAGTCTAGTTCAGATAATCTCATGGGAAATAATATTAAATAATTTCTTTTCACAATTGAATGGGAATTCCAGCTATCAGGCCTTGGATATTATAATCCACTAGTCACTAACTAGAGTCAAATCTAGTATGTTGTTTTGTTGGTAGGATATATTCAAATATCAACTCTGGATAGCTAATGATCTGACCATTAGGTATTCATATTTATTCATTTTAGCAAATTTCACAAGGTGAAACTTGTGTGTTTTTCCAAACGTTTAACTTTTCTGTACATTACTTTTGATACAGGTCAAGAAAATATATAATATGCTTCCTGACTATCATTCCTTCCTCTCCCAACTGTCCCTGCAACAAGCTTGTCAAATTATATGCGCATATGCATGGCTGTTTTAGTAACGTATGTTTAATCATTTGTGCTTTAAAAAGATTGCTTATTTACAGTGTTCACATTTTTGACATGACTCTTATTTATAGATTTTGGGCTAAGTAAAGAGTCAGTTGACCAAGAAAAGAAGGCATACTCATTCTGTGGTACTGTGGAGTACATGGCACCAGAAGTAGTAAACAGGCGAGGCCACACACAGAGTGCAGATTGGTGGTCATTTGGTGTGCTTATGGTATGTGTGAGATTTTGCTTGCCTAGCTTTGATTTGTTTTTCTGTTTCATATTTTGCTTAGTGTAAGTGACTGGATCCTAGTGTAGAATTTTCTGTTTGGCTCCATTGTGCACTTTTACCCAGATTTTGTGGGGTAGACTTGTACTGCATAGGGAATTAAATGCTCTAGGCTTATTAACTATGGATAGCTTGGCGATATGAGGACGTTGAAGTTGCTGTCAGCATGTAACTCAGAAGTTGTTTGTCAACATCACTCTCGTTCATGTGGGGATTTAAGTTTGTTCTTTCATGGAAATTTCAGTTGGTGGCTTGAATTTCTGAGAACCATATTTGCTCTATGCTCAGGGTTCCAGTGTGGAATTCCTGACAATTTAGAGTTCGCAACCAGAGTTCACAGATTCATAATCCTGAGTGCCCCAAGGTGCTAACTCCCTTTATATTCCAGCTTTAGCTTTGTGGCCAAGCAGAAATTGTTTCATAGCAGCATTGAATTTGGAGTGCCAAGTCACTCACCACACCTTAAAGGAATGCAATTATTTTCTATTTTTATTAAGACAGAACTGACTTATTAGTGATAGAATCATAGAATCACTACAGTGTGGAAACAGATCCTTTGGCCCAACAAGTCCGCACTGACCCTCTGAAGAGTAACTCACCCAGATCCATTCCCCTACCCAATTACTCTGCATTTACTCCTGACTAATGCACCTAACCTACACATCCCTGAACATTGTGGGCAATTTAGCATGGCCAATTCACCTAACCTGCTCATCTTTGGATTGTGGGAGGAAACTGGAGCACCAGGAGGAAACTCACGCAGACACGGGGAGAATGTGCAAACTCCACTCAGACACTCGGCGAGTCTAGAATTGAACCCAGCTCTGCATCTTGTTTTTATACTGAATCAATGATTAGTAAATATTACTGGTTTCCATCTTTTCAAATTTGTTTTGTCTTTAAATATAAATCTTAATTTTTTTTAAAAGTCGTATATGATGCTGATACCCAGCTAACATTTGTTATTTGAATGCTGTCTACTAGCTTTCATACTTTTACTGATTTTAGAGGAAGCTATGTACTTAATAATATTTGCTTTACTGATATCTTCAATTCTCATTCAACTTTAGTTTGAAATGCTTACTGGTACGTTGCCATTTCAAGGCAAAGACCGGAATGAAACCATGAACATGATACTGAAGTAAGTTTGTTCAATATACTGTCTTGCAATTCATAATCACATGCCAGCTTGCAGGGAGTTTCACACTTGGTAACTTGGTGATCACTTTATCAAAGCTCCTGTTGTGACCTTTCTTGAGGTTACAGGAAAATATTAGACTTTGGATAAACTTTTATAAATGTTTAGTTCAAATATGAGTGTGTTATAGATATGTTACCTAATTGTGATGAATTGAAGGAAGTAAGATTTAAATAGGATGTATAGTTTTCAATTTCCATTTCTATTTTTGGCAATTGTATATTCTGTTTTGCTGATTACTGCTGTTTACTCCTTATTTGTTTTTAAAATAAAGAGTTCCAGTTAAAACGATGAAAAATATAGGTCTTGGGTTTATTTTTAGTGTGGCAGGTTTGGGAGTGGCCTGTTATTTTCTGCAGTCAGAATGAAATCTATCTAAATGCAATTAACAGAAATGTGCAGGATAAAATGCAAGGCCATGCAGCACTTTCAATGAGCAAGCCTTCAAGTTACAGTTTGGCCTCAATCCACTAGATTAGTTTGACTCTTTGAATGTGTTTTATGCAGTTTATATGATATTAATGCTAATACGAAAACAAAACACATTACATTAGTTTTGAAAGCTGAAAAGTTCTACGTTATGACTTTACAATTAGTGCTCTGTGATCCCATGTGCCCTTAAGAATTGCTTGACATATGCACTTCAATCTGTCAGGAGTAGATGAAGGTGTCTAATTTAAATGGAGAATAATGGATTCCGAGTGATTACAACGCGCATATTTAATTGTGGATTACAACTCATGTCATAAACAAACTTAAATTGCAGCAAATTGCATATTTCATCTGAAAACACAAAATGAGATTGCAGTGTCAAAATCAATCACTGCTGCCTGCTGTTTACAGTGTAAACTGATTTAATTTTGTCATTTTATTTGTGCTGGTAACAAGTGTCCGATTGGATCTGTGCAATTCCACACTCTTTGTGCATGATGGTGTTGAATGAGAGACTGAATATTAGAATATCGTCACTTCAAACTTATTTAGAAATGGTTCTGATCAGTTTTATTTCTGGTGCATTCTAAATATGTATTTCATAGTTAACTGAAATTATTCTCAAGATTTTCCACTTTGGGGAATGGGTCTGTAACCACGTAGTTTGCATCTTAAAATGTAAAACATCCCTAAAATATTTCAAAGGAATGGTATTCCTTAATCCTGAAGAACAAAATCTTGTGTTCATTCAGCCATTTTCAGAATGGCAACTTTGGTCTATGCTGACAGAATTTACCATCAAAGTACTTACGGTAATCAGAATTCCTGTGTCACACCATGGCAAGTTCATGCCATTGATAAGACCATAAGACATAGGAGTGGAAGTAAGACCATTCGGCCCATCGAGTCCACTCCGCCATTCAATCATGGCTGATGTGCATTTCAGCTCCACTTACCAGCGTTCTCCCCGTAGCCCTTAATTCCTCTAGACAACAAGAATCTATCAATCTTGAAGACATTTAGCGTCCTGGCTTCACTGCACTCTGTGGCAATGAATTCGACAGGCCCACCACTCTCTGGCTGAAGAAATGTCTCCGCATTTCTGTTCTGAAATGACCCCCTCTAATTCTAAGGCTGTGTCCACGGTTCCTAGTCTCCTCGTCTAACGGAAACAATTTCCTAGCATCCACCTTTTCCAAGCCATGTATTATTTTGTACGTCTCTATTAAGTCTCCCCTTAATCTTCTAAACTCCTGCATCTGAATCAAATTACTTATGGGAATATTATAGACAGAATAGGCGCAAATGTCCTATCATTCTTGAAATGGGAATTATCAAGAATGTAAAAACGCAACTGAAATACTCTATGCTCAGTGAAGACCATAAAATGACTGCTATGTGTTAGTATGCAGTGTTGTATCATTTAAGTAAAATAATGAATTGATTTGGAACAAAAAAAAATTGCTGAAGAAACTCCACAAGTCTGGCAGCAATTGTGGAGAGAAAGAGGAGTTAACATTTGGGGTGCAGTTATTCTTCTTCAGAACTGTTCTGAGTGAACGTCACTGGACCTGAAATGTTAACTGTCTTCTCTGTGCCAAACTGCCAGACCTCGAGTTTCTCCAAAAATTTCTGTTTATGTTTCAGATTTCCAACATCTGCAAATCTTTATTTTATGTTAATGAATTGATTTGCTTTTTCCAAGGGCTAAATTAGGAATGCCTCAGTTTCTTAGTCCAGAAGCTCAAGGTCTTCTCAGAATGTTATTCAAACGAAATCCTGGGAACAGACTAGGTACTGATTCATGTTTTAAAATAATCATTCATCTCTTTATTGAAGTTATTGTTTCCAATTTGAATGAATGCATATTTGATAGCTAATAAAAGTGTATTGGCGTTGAGAATAAAGTAAAATTAGAATTCACTTTTATATATATATTTACAATGTTGGCTAACTGTAACCTAGAAATAGCTTTTTCGATTGCATTTCTTTTGATTTCTTTAAGTATAATGTTTACAGTTTCTTGTTCTATAATGTTAAGGAGGTCAATCATTTTTTTGATGTTTGCTGTGTCCCCAGTACAAATCATTATAAATTTGCTTCGGCACCAAACAGAATTCTTAATCTGTAGGGCAGCCCAAAGCATAACTGTGAATAAATATAGGAGGTAACACTGGAAAAGACTATAACAGTTCATTAGGCCAACTTTAAGTTGAAGCAACTTCATTTGATTTCTCATGTCCTCATTCACCCTTTTGTTAAATATCAGATTTTTCTTATGAATTTTTTGAGATTAGCAACTTGAATAGGTAGTTGATAAATTCACACATTCAGCAACTTGTGGAGGGTACTGAAATCTGAACTATATGTTTGCTTTATTGCAGCTTATGCTCTGTCCCTTGTAGATTTGTGTTATAGCCATGTGGAGCTTTGGATCACAAGGTTGGTCTTCATTGAAGCTTTGACACTATGGTGTGGTTTCATTACCAAAATAGTGTCTGTACCATGTACATACACTTGTGGCGTGCCATGCTTGGAGCTCATTCTTGCTGGGGTTGTTCATGTAGATTTTGTGAATCTGTGCTGGAAATGTGCAGGCAACACTCAAGTGTGTTGTGCCGATCTGATATCACTTCTGTCATCCTTACCATTTTAGGTAATGTCCTCATGATCTTCCTCAGCTGCACATAAATTCAGCAACCTGAAGGCCCCCACCCATCTCAGCCACTCTATCAATGATGTTTAAAGAGACCATGAACTTTACATTAATAGCCACCAAAGAGAGGGACATGAGGGATATTGAGGTTAGGGAAAGGTGTACAAATACTTTCATGCAGATCAACATAATGAAAGAGGAAGTTTGGCTGTTTTGAAATGCATTAAAGTTCACAAGTCCCAGGGCCAGATTGGTATCTATCCACGATACTTTGGGAAGCAAGGAAGGAAATAATTGGGGCCTTAACAGATATATTTACATCCTCTTTGGCCTCAGGTGAGGTTCCAGAGGACTGAAGAATGGCCAATATTGTTCCTTTGTTTAAGCTAATCTAGGTAATTGTAATCTGTTGACCCTGACATGAGGTTGGGAAGCTGTTGGAGAACATACTGAGAGACAGAATCTGTTCACATTTGGAAGAAAATTGACTTGTTGGTGATCATCAACATCGGGAAGGTCATGTCTCACCAATTTGATTGTTTTTTGAGGAGATGACAAGAATGATTGATGAGAGAAGGTTGTGTATATGGACTTTAATAAGGCATTTGATAAGGTGTCTCATGACAGGCTAGCACAAAAGGAGTCTCATGGGATCCAGGGTGTCCTAGCTAGATGGATACA
The DNA here is from genome assembly GCF_004010195.1 of Chiloscyllium plagiosum. Classification (NCBI taxonomy): domain Eukaryota; kingdom Metazoa; phylum Chordata; class Chondrichthyes; order Orectolobiformes; family Hemiscylliidae; genus Chiloscyllium; species Chiloscyllium plagiosum. Next base: position 10,586,810 of record NC_057724.1, read on the forward strand.
GAACCAGCTTGGTCATAGAAAACAGAGAGTAGTGGTAGAAGGGTGTTTTTTGGAATTAGTAAATTTACAGATGACACCAAAATTGATGGAGTTGCAGATAGGAGGATTGTCAGAAGTTACAGTGGGACATGGATTGCAGATTTAGGCAGAGAAATGGCAGATGGGGTTGAATCCAGACAAATACAAGGTGATGCACTTTAGAAGATCAATTTCAGGTATGAATTATATCATAAATGGCAGATGCCTTAGGAGCACTGACATGCAGAGGAATCTGGGCATACAGGTCCATGGATCCCTGAAAGTGGCAACACAAGTGGAAAATGTGGTCAAAAGGCAATACAGCACGCTTGTCTTCATTGGCTGGGACATTGAATTTAAAAGTTGGCAAGCTATGTTGCAGCTATTCAAAACTTTAGTTAGGCTAAATTTGGATTTTGTGTGCAGATCTGGTAGCCACACTACGAGAAGGACTTGGATGCTTTGGAAAGGATGAGGGAAGGTTTGCCAGGGTGTTGCCTGGTCTGGAGGGTTTTTGGTGTGATGAGAGGCTGAATAAACTTGGATTATTTTTGCTGGCAAGACGGAGGCTGAGGGGTGACTTGACAGAAGTCTACAAAATTGAGAAGCATAGATAGGGTGGATAGTCAGAGGCTTTTCCCCAAGGTGGGAAGGTCAACTACAAGAGGGCACAGGTTCAAGTTGACTGGGGGGGGGGGGAGAGGAGGGAAAGTGCAGGGAAAATTTTTCATAGAGTGTAGGTGCGTGGAACGCACCACCAGTGGAGGTAGTGGAAGCAGGTACGTTTGCAACATTTAAGGCATGTCTTAATAGACACACGAATGGGAAGCAAACCGAGGAATAGACACTGTGTAAGTGCAATAAGTAGCAGGTCTAAATAATGATTCGGAATCAGTGCCGGCCTTGGTGAATCAAAGAGCCTGTACTTGTGCTGTATTGTTCTTTGTTCTTTGCAGGTTTGTTCCTGATTTCTGTCTGGTTCAGTTTGAGTTTACAGAAGTGATGTGTGCTTTGAGGAGATAGTTAAAAATGAGGTTTTTGAGGATTGCTGTGTTACTTGACTACAAAAGTGTACCATTTGGTCCAGATCATGTACTTGTAGTTGCAATTCCTCCTGGGTTGTAGCACGAGAGAGAGAGAGAGTGAGATGAAAGAGAAATGTTCTGAAGGGTCACTGAACCTGAAACGTTAACTCTGATTTCTCTCCATAGATGTAGCCAGACCTGCTGAGATTTTCCAGCAATTTCTGTTTTTGTTTGAGTGAGATGGCAAGGTGTCTTGAAGAGTCTGCAGAGAGTGAGCTGGAGAAAAAAATACTCAAAACAGAAAGCCTTAGGTCTTCCAGGTCTCCCTTCACCTGAATCGGGAGCTTTACTTTAAGAAGGAGTTGCTCACAGAACTTTGCCATCTGCTTTAAACAGACCTGCAGCTTCCGGAGTGTGAGGATGGGCCTGTCGTCAGTGCATTTCTACAAGTCAGCCTGGGAGAAGCAACATTTTTCAGGTCACTGTCCATTGCTGCATCAGAGTGTACGCCCATCCCCACACAAGCACATCCCCCATCCCACGAGCACACGCCAACCCCACGCGTGCACACCTACACACCCCTGACTCTCACACACCACCCACACACTCACCCCTTTGAAATGTTGCCATTGTGCCAGCCTCCACCACTACTTCTAGCAGCTCATTCCATAGACGCACCACCCTCTGGGTTGAAAGGTTGCTCTTCAACTCCCTTTTAAATCCCCCCACCCCCACCCTAAACCTCTGCCCTCCAGTTCTGAACTCCCCCACCCCAGGGAAAACATTTTATCTGTTTACCCCATTCATGATCCTCATGATTTTATAAACATCGGTAAGGTCGCTGCTCTGCCTCCGATGGTCCAGGGAAAACAGCCCCAGCCTATTCAACCTCTCCCTATAGCTCACACCCTCCAACCCTGACAATGTCATTGTAACTCTTTTCTGATCCCTTTCAAGTTTTCACAACATCCTTCCTATTAGAAAGAGACCAGAATTGCACACAATATTCCAAACGTGGCCTAACCAATATCCTGTAGAGCCACAAAATGACCTGCCAACTCCTATGTTCAATGCTCTGACCAATAAAGGAAAGCATACTAAACACCTTCTTCACTATCCTATCTACCTGTGACTCCACTTTCAAGGAGCTCTGAACCTGCACTCCAAGGTCTCTTTGTTCAGCAACACTCCCCAGGACCTTACCATTAAGTGTATAAGTCCTACTCTGATTTGACTTTTCAACATGCAGCTCCTCACGTTTATCTAATATAACCTCCATCTGCCACTCCTCATGCCATTGGCCCATCTGATCAAGATCCCGTTGTACTCTGAGGTAACCTTCTTCGCTGCAGGAATCGTTTTGTCTGAATAAAGAAAAGCCATTGGAGCATATGTATTACCTACTCAGGAATGCAAGTTTCCTCATGGTGTAGATGTGTGGCTTTTTGGGCCCCGCATCTTGGTGTTGAGATGTAGCACAACTTCAAAAGTGGGCAGTTGATGTGTATCCCGGAAAGCTCCGTATTCTGGCAGTAGTTGTGGGGCTTTCATTCAGATTCAGTCTGCTATTTTCAACCATAGTATCACTATCTGGCTCCGAGGAATTCACTTTACGCTTGGCACATGACTGTAGTTTGCAGCACAACTGAGTGTGCCTACTGTGTGCATACGGGTATGTTACTGCAAGAAACGTTGATCACTGAGGTGTTGAAGCAGAGAGTCTACAGCGAAGACTGATCTGGAGGAGCCCTCTAGTACTTGCCAAAGTGATGTCCCAATTCATGGTGATCATCTGCGTGCTCTAAAACCTGGCCATTATGAGGACAGTGTGTGCCACATGTGAAATGTAGGCTTGAGGCCTATAGCAGTGCTAAGTGTATGAGATGAAATTCTGTAACTGTTCATGTACAATTGAGATTTTTTTGGTTATTGAAGGGGTATGATGTGAAGTGAGTGAGGCCTGAGGCTCAAATGTAACAATATGGCACTTGAAGAGACCCAGATCTTGACCTTCAGAAGATCATTGAACATTGGCTCAGCATCCAGGTCCTCATAGTGAACTGTTGCATTCACATTCATTTGTGTCTCCCTGCATGTTTCTTTGTGCATGTTTCTGGATACAAGACTGTCTGGATACAAGACTGCCCCGTCTTGTGCGCCAGGGACTTGAGTGGTGTGTCAGAAAATCTGGGAGCCTGTGCTCTAAAATAATGCACAAGCTTCACTGTTCCTCTTAAGTCTGACACCCTGCAAATACAACCTCCAGTACTTACTGCAGCCATTACCTCCACATTCAGAGACAGGCTAGCTTTAAGTAGCGCTTATCATTGGGGTGCATGCCACTAATATTAGGTTAGCAGTTTTCACAAAGTTTCTGTACTGCCTGACTGGGTGTGTGTTAATCTGGCATTAGGATTCCTGGTTTTGGACTATTGAGTTTTAAGCCCTTGCTGTTTCTCAGTAGCTACTTTTACCTTTGGTCCTGCGTCAAATAGTTAATCAAGTTAAGCTATCAAGTTCTCTTTTGTTCAAGAAAATCCTTGAACTTTCAAGTTAAACTTGCTCTTTTCCACAGTTGCTAAAATGTATTGGGGAATGATAGAAAAGCTAAATTTGCACTTCTTTAACTTTGCATAAAATAAAAAAGTGTTATCCCTATTTTCACTATTGAGAAAGCCAGAATACAATCTTAGTAATCACTGAAGAAACCCAGTAATGTATTAGCATTGTATGTCAAATGAAAAGTACTGCTTGTAGTTGATTTTGCTCGAAAATGCTGACTACACTGGACATAGAAATATATAATTAATTTTCTACGTTCTTGTACATTATGGAGTTTGTTTATATAGAGTGATAACTGCCGTCCATGTTGCACTGCATTTGCAAAATGTGCAGTGATATAGCAATAGTCAGTAATCTCCATTTGTAAGAACAGTTGATTGTATTGGGCTGGAGATTGGCCTCTGCCCTCATACAACCAAAATTACAAATAAACATTGTATGATCTTAATTCTTGTAGGAGCTGGCCCTGATGGAGTTGAAGAGATCAAAAGGCATCCATTCTTTGCTACCATTGACTGGAATGTAGGTGTTTCCCATTCCAACAAGCAAGATCAAGGTCACAAAGCTGTTAAATGTAATGCTTTTTACTCCTGAGAAACCCAATGTTAAAAACTAAATTTTCATGCTTTTAATTCAATGCTTGCTCGAAATAATTATTCTGCTGCTATTAATAAAACATTTGAATATATTTATTATACACATTCTGGGATTTTGATTTGAAATTGTGTATAGAATTTGTAATGCTTTTACCAATCAAACTTATTAATTTTTCTCTAAGGTGTTTGACATCCTTTGCACGATAAATTGTTCAGGGGTGTCTCAGTTATGTAAATCAAGAATTTTTATCATGTTAAATCAACAATTGAAGTAAGATTTTTGGCTGTTGGAATTGTCCGTATTGAGAGTGCAAATGAAGTGACTGAGACATGTAAAATCTAAATATTCTCCTTTTTGCAGAAACTGGTCAGAAAGGAAATTCAGCCTCCATTTAAACCTGCTTCTGGGAAGCCAGAAGATACTTTCTGCTTTGACCCAGAATTTACAGCTAAAACACCAAAAGGTACAATTGATTGCTGTTTTATTATCTATTTAAATAACCTTTTCCGAACAACAAATTTTATTCATTTGGTTTATGCTTTGTCATGGACAAATATTGAGCGAAGGCATAATTTAACTCTACAAAATTTACAATATACATAAAAGTTATTGGATTGTTCAAGTTACAAAGCTAAGAGATAAATATGATTAGCTTTTTTATTGCTGCCTTTTTGTTTACCCTAATATACTTGTATTATATAATTAGTATTAATATAGTATCAATGATTTCATTTTCATGAATTTTGAATTAAACATTTATATTTGTACAAATTAAAGGGAAGCATTTTTTATTAGGTGTTTGCGCTGCTGCCTGTCGTATCTGGTAATTGTTGTTGGCATGATGCCATCAGACATCACCTGATTTCTAAAGCATATTCACAGGATGCTAACTGAAGAGGGTAGTTATCTTCAAATTTCAAAGCTGATGAAGTCACTGTCTCAAACTTTCATTAGGTCAATAAATACTTCAAGTTAACTCAATTCATCTTTACGGCTGTGTTAAATTAACTGAGTTCCTGAAGCTTTTTGGAAGAGTGAGCTGCATTATTTCTTAATTCACCAACCGCTTGTCAAAGTCAAAGCTCTTTTTTTTTCAATGCATTCGCTTCTCAACTTGATTTTGTACCAAACAGAAGCAGAATAAAGCAAAATAGTCCATCTTCCTATTCTCCCCAAGATCTCCTTTAAGATTGTGGAAAGGGTAAACATAGTCCCAGGCTAAATTAAAGGATAAAACATCAGATGTTCTTATCTTTGGATGATTATCTAAGCTGCGTACAAATCCTAATGGAGAAGAGAAAACTAGGGAGGAGAACACAATTAGAGGAATAGGTTTGTGAAAGAGGGATTCCGGTTTGAGACACAGGAATCAGGATTGCATTAGGGAAGAACTGTACTGTTGAGGCAGTCTCCATATGATCTGGGCTGGGCCAGGGGTCCTGGCAAAAAGGACTAATTGGACAGTCGTAAAGATTTTAGACTACTAAGTTGGGAGAAGGGCTCTTATAGAAAATGTATAGTTAATCATTTGGAGACGAACAGTACACGAACAGAGCAATAGCAAGAAATAGTGTGTGAGGCACTATAAGTAGAAGGAAAACTAAAATGTGTGATGTGATGAAATCAATAGAGAGAAATAGGAACGGTGTTAATGAAACATTAGTGCTGAAGGGCAAGTCTAGATCTGTGGTCCAAAATGAGTTGAAATATTTTATTGTAGCAAACTTAATTTGGCATATCTGTGGCAACTGTTATTGAGACATGCCCGCAGGACAATCAGGACTGGGATCAAAATATATCAGAATATAAGGACAACAGCAGATGGAAAGAGATGGGGAGGAGTAGCCTTACGGATGGAATCGCTTCAGTGATGACAGAGGATATAAGAAGAGATAAGCAGGCAGTGGAGACTTGAAGGACGAATTAAGAAATGGAAATGGATTCAAGATTGTAGCAGGAGTTCTGTTTATACCCCGGATAGTTACTGAAAATTTGTAGCTTGTGTATATTCTAAGACTTAGCAGAGAAGTGTGGAAAGATTTAATTTTTGGAGGAAGCAAATAGAAAAGCGATATAAAGGAGACGATTCTAAAGTGGGTTCAGGAAGAAAAGGACTTGGGCACACATATGTGCATAAGATGTTGAGAATAATAGTACAGGTGAGAGGCATCTTGGGCTTTATCAATGGGTGCATAAAGTACAAAAACAGGAAAATTATGTTAAGCCTGTAGAAAGCTCTGATTTGTTCCCTACTGGAGTCTGGACACCACTTAAGGGGAGATATGATAGCATTAGAAAGGGTGCAGAAAAGATTCACCAGAGTGGTTGCAAGAATAAGAATCGTCAGTTGCCTGGATAGTTTGCTAAAGTGGGCAGTTCTTTTATTAAGAGGATATTTGAAAGTATTCAAATCCTGAGGGGGCTGGACCGATTAGAGAGGGAAAATTGTTTCTATTGGCAGGAACTTTGAAAGGAAGAAGGCACATATTTAAGTTAATTGGTTAAAAAAAAAGAATAGGAACATTAAATAAAGCATTTATGGCTTGATGGTAGGAAGCAGATGGTAATAGTGGAAGGATGCTTATTGGACTGGAGGCCTGTGACCAGTGGAGTGCTCCGGATCGGTACTAAGCCCATTACTGTTTGTTATCTATATCAATGATTTGGATGAGAATGTACAAGGCATGATGTGTAAGCTTGCTGATGACACTAAAATAGGCGGTATTATGGACAGTGAGGAAGATTGTCAGAAATTGCAGCAGGACCTTTGAACAGCTGGGGAAGTGGGTCGAGAAATGGCAAATGGAGTTTAGTATAGAAAAGTGAGAGATCTTGCATTTTGGAAAATCAAATCAAGGTATGAGTTTCATGGTGAATGGTCAGGCCTTAAAAAGTGTAGTGGAACAGAGGGATCTTGAAGTTCAGTTCACAGTTCTCTGAAAGTGGGGTTATAGGTAGACAAAGCAGTGAAGAAGGCTTTTGGCACATTGGCCTTCATCAGTCAGGGCATTGAGTCAAGAAGTTGGGAAGTTATGATGCAATTGTACAGGACATTGGTGAGGCTGCACTTAGAGTATTGTGTTCGGTTCTGGTCACCTTGTTATAGGAAGAATGTTATTAAAGTGGAAAAAGTGCAGAAGAAATTTACAAGGATATTGCCAGGACTCAATGGTCTGAGTTATAGGGAGAGGTTGGACAAGCTTGGACGTTTTTCTTTAAAGCATAGTAAACTGAGGGGAGATCTTTTATAGAGGTGTGTAAGATCATGAGAGGCATGGATAGGGTGAATGCATTCAGTCATTTTCCCAGGGTTGGGATATCGATATCTAGAGGGCATCAGTTTAAGGTTAGGGGAAAGAATAAAAGGGAACTTGAGGGGCAACTCTTTTACACAGAGGGTATATGGAATGAGCTGCAAGTGGAAGTGATTGAGGCAGGTACATTAACAACATTTAAAATGCATTTGGACAATGGAAAGGATAGAATTAGAAGGATTTGGGCCAACTGCAGGGAAATGGAGTTAGCGTGGACAGACATTTTGCTCAGCATGGACCAGTTTGGGCCAAAAGGCCTGTCTCCTTGCTGTAGGACTCTTATATAGTTCATGCAGTGGTTAAAGCCTGGAATGCACTGTTTAAGAGTGTGTGCAGAGGCAGTTTCAGTCAAGGCAGTCAAGAGATAATTGATTATTCGCCGAAAGAAAGGTTGTAACCCAAAACAGAGGGTGCCAGGGGATTGGGAGACAGGATGAAATGCTCCTTTCAGAACCAGCTCAGACACAACAGGCCAACTGATAATCACCTGCACTGTGATTGTTCTCTCACTCTTTGGTTTAATGATACCTCAGTTGTGATAAGCCCGACAAGACTCTGTTTTGGGGTTTGAAAGACTCCCTGTACTCATTAATGACGTAAATGATAAAATAGATAACCACTTATGACAGGATGCACAGAAGTTTAAAACTACGAAGATATATTAATAGATTGTGACTCGGCAAACGGATTTCATTCTCAGCAAATGACGCCATTTATTTCTAACATAAAATAGATTGAACTAGGTTGTTTTAAAATGGCAGCAAGTTAGAAATAGTGGCGCAGCAAAGATCCAGAAATATTGACACACAAACATTTCTTAAACAGGTGCAGAAAATAATCAGTAAACTTGATGGAATTCTGGCTTTTACATGTAATTCATGAACGTATAAGTGGGTCAAACTTATGTTTCACCTTTTGTTTTTTAAAAAAAAGCCTCTGGTTTGACCACATCTGGAACATTGTGACCAGTCTGAGCACCACATTTTACAAAAGATATATTGGCCTTGGAGAAAGTGTAGTGTAAGGTAGTTGGACAATTACTGGCCTCTAATGGCTAAGTTACAAGGAAAGTGAAAATGTAAGTAGTAAGGATGGCACAGAGGAAAGTAGACAGATAAAGTAAATGGGCAAAAACTTTGGGGATGGGACATGATGGACGAAAATGTAAAGATATGCAGTTTTCAAGGTTCTCTTTCATAAGGCACAAAAAGCCAGCATGCACGTTTATTGTGTAAATGGAATGTCAACCTTTATTTCAAAGGGGATGGAGTATAAAACTAGACTACACTTGCAATACTGTGAATAACTTTGCTCTTATCTAAGGAAAGATATACTGGCCACTGGATACGGTCCAGAGAAGATTCACTTGGTTGGTTCCCAGTACTTTCTCTTGAAGAGAGGTTGAACAGGTTGGGCTTGTACTCATTGGAGTTTAAAAGAATGAGAGAAGACTTTATTGAAACGTACAAGATTCTTGGGCAGCCATGATGTATAGATGTGGAAAGGTTGTTTCCCATCATGGGACAGTCTAAAAGAGAGGGCCTTATCTCAGAATAAGGGGTCACACGTTTAAAATGGTAGATGAAGAGCTTCTTTTGTCAGAGGTAGTGAATCTGTGGAATTCTTTATCACAAAGGGCATTCGAGGCTGGTTTGTTGAATATATTCAAGGCTGAGATACAGATTTAATTAGTAAGGGAATAAAGTTTTTTTAAGGTTATGGCAGAAAGTGGAGTTGAGAATTATCAGATCAGCCATGATCTCCTTGAATGTTGGTCCAGACTTGATCGGCTGAATTGCCTACTCCTGTTCCTATGTTTTATAGTCCAGTAACAACTATCCAATTGAAGGGCAGTAAGGAGTTAATGAGCTACTTTGTTCCTTCATTGATGAACAGTTTTCTTTAAAACATTTTCAAATTTGTCTTAAAGTCCTGAGTTGAGTATGGTTCCAGCCTTCAGGCAGATGGTGTGAAAACACATGTTAGACTCTGGGTTTAGTTAGATATTTTAATAGTTGCATTCAGAACCAAATCCTAAGAACGAGTTTGGAAATGAATTCTGTCTGCATTCTTGCCTTTTTAGTCATTTTGTATACATCTTTCAATGTGAATATGAAAGAGAGTTTTCCAGATTAAGTTTAGAGCACATGTTGTTTATACGTTACTAAAATAATAGTAAATAACACTGCAAAGGCTATATAGCTCAATGTCCTTCTGTATTTATATTAAATTTTTTAGGTTACTCAATTAACAAAGCTGTTCATCCATTTATAACAAACTGGTTAATGACTATTGTGAAAATAGCTGGCAAAGGAATTTAATCTAAACAGATAAGAGGTTTAGGTGCTAATCTTCTCACATTGCAATGTCAAGGCCCAAATCTTCAATTAGGGATTAGTGATAGTTGATCATTGGTCACCTAAGATCTCTGTCTTGGCAGTTTTATGATAATTCCTGACAGCATTATAGTAATACTTCACTGACAACTGGCATTTGTTTCAGAATAGGTGACTTCCAAGTCCTTCCAATCTTGGGTGAAATTGTATCAGGATAGAAATATTTACTATAAAAAAAATTCAAATATGATTTTTAAAGAAAGTTTATGCATAATTTTCTTTTTCTAAGAATGTTACTTGTTAGCTTGTTCATTTGATAACCAGCGATGTTGCATTATATTAAAGGTTCCTATGTGGATGTTTAATGAGATTATCATACGTTGAATTACAATGGTCTGATACTATATCTAATACAATAGTTTAGCATTCTAATGAAATGATTTGATAATTGAATGCTTTTTCTTTAAGACTCACCTGGGATTCCACCAAGTGCTAATGCACATCAGCTCTTCAGAGGATTTAGTTTTGTTGCAACAAATGTAGTGGAAGAAGTTCAAAGCACCCCTCTGTCAGCGGTACACCCTGTTATGCAGGTATGATACATATCCAAATGTTAAGCATTTACGATGCTGATGTAAAATGTTTATATAGTACATGCTAATATTGGGCAGGCTTCTACACTTTAAAAAGAAATGTTAATTTATCTATGAAGGAATGCTGGAACTAAAATCAAACTTAGTTACTTAATTTTTTTTGTATGGTCGAAACAGCTTCAAGGGAATAGTATGCAGTTCACTGATGGGTATGAACTCAAAGAGGATATCGGCGTTGGCTCCTACTCAATCTGCAAGCGTTGCATACATAGGGTTACCAATCTGGAGTTTGCTGTCAAGGTAATTGACGAATAGCTGGTGACCTATTCTTAATATGAAGCGTTGAAAGTTTACTGGCACATGTATAATGTGGTTTTCTTTACCAAAACTCTGGTCTTTATGTTTTGGATGAGGAACACATTTTTATCTTATTGCCCTAATTTTGGAATCAATCTCTCCATGTTAGCGAGTGCGTAGTCAACTTTAAAGATTATTATTATGATTTTCAACAAGCGCACGCGTATTCTGCTGGATGGCTTTTCAGGACTTTGGAAATGAAAGGACAGTGCTGTACTGAACTCCTAAATTCTGTGATCAAGAAGTACTTATAGTTTCCAGTCTGAATTTTCTATTAGCGTTTCTACTGTTGGCTACATTGTAAAGCCAAGCTGAATGTTCCCCTACTTTGATTCATTGGCAGTTACAAATCATAACTGTTTATATTCTATTTTGTCAAATTATTGAAAAAAAGCATATCAATTAGATGATTTCTATTGCTTATTGATACATTTCTTGTCATGTTTTCTAATCTTCATGCTTATGAAGTACTAGCAACTGTCTTCCAATTTTGTTGAGGTGCAGGGATGTTGTTTGACCTACAGAATTGCATATATACTACACCCCTGGTCAAAAAGAGGCGTGAGGATAAGCCCAGCAATTATAGCCTGAGCTAAATTTAACCTGATGTTGAGACCTTGTAGAAATGATATTTGAGAACAAAACTAACCATCATTTGAGCAAGCGGAGATTAATTAAGGAAAGACAGCACAGATTTTTTAGGGGAAAAATCAAAATGATTTACTCAAATTTTCTTGATGAAAAACAAAGTGGATTAAAGCAATTGCTATAGTGTACACAAACTTCCAAATGGTGTTGAGTAGAGTGCTGTAGAACTTGTTTGTTAGTCCAAGAATACAAGGTTGTGAGTGCGAGTTTTTTTAGCTGGAGGTTTCCCAGAGGTCAGCATTCAAAACACAGCTTTTCTTGTTCTATATATATGACCTAGTCTTGAGTATGCAGGATGAATAACGTCTGATGCACGTTACTCGAATGAAGGTTCAGAACGTTATTATTTCGGCGCTTAAATTTTTTTCTCCACTTTAGAATCTATTTTAGTATGACAGTTGTGTGAAGATCTGGCCTTTTTTAAAGATCAGAACATCATTTTGAGCAATGAATTCAAAGCAGCATTTACAAGGTTTTTGGTGATCTCAGCTAAATAACAGAATGTCAGCGAAGGACTTTTTTGCTGAGCCAGAACCTAGTTAGTGCAGGGGGGAAGGAGTTCTGTTATTAATTTCCAAGCAGTCAGGGCTAGGTAGAAACCTAGAATTGTTTAGATGTCAGTGAGAATAAAGCTGTAGAGGCAGGGGGCTGCAGGGTATCAAAAGTGAAGACATCTTACAGCAGTTGAAGACAGTTTAAGGAACCATGTTAAGGTATAGTGAGCTTAGTTAACATATTGTCTTAAGGGTCTCAGGGAGAGACCTTAATTGAAGAAAATAACGTCTAGTGGATGTACAGAAATTTACCAACAGAAAACTGGTTACAGCTGAGCAAGAAGCTTTAGAATGGAGATGGAAGTCACTCTTTACTGAGGTTTGTACGTCTGAAAAGATGTTACTTCGTTACAAGGGATGAGTCTTTCATCCTAATATTGATTAAAAAAGATCATTCAATAACATTTGAATGTGGATGTGTATTATAATATGGATCATAATTTTCTTTTATGTGATAGACTTTGAAGGTCTTTTGTTAAAAATACACTGGCATCCTTTTGTGAATGTGTTCAGTAACTGACCTCCACAGTAAACAAAAGCAAAATAAAATATCAATCTGGTTTCACTCTAGAGTCTGACTTGTCCATTATTACCATCTATTATGATCAAAATAGCATAAAGCTAGGAAGGAGTTTGGCTTGGTTTGAGAATAGTGATAGACTTTGGAAGAGCAATGGCTTTTCTTTATTATTTCTGGAATGCAAGTGATGTTAGCAAGTACTAAGTGCACGTTGGTGATTGTTCTTGAGAAGGTGGTGGTGAGCTGGATCTTGAACAGCTACATTCCATTTTGGCAGAGTATACAGAGTGATGAGCAGTTGGGTAGAATAAGTGGGGAGAAACTGTTCCTCAAAAGAACCAATGACAGCATAGAGAAATGCTTAATAAAGCCTGTGGTTTGGATCTGGAATGCACTGCCTGAGATGGTGGTGGGGTTAAATTGAATTGTATTTTCAAAAGAGAATGAGCTAATTATCTAAAGGAAAAAAACTTTTTGCAAGGCTGCTGGTAGAGAATGCAAGAGTGGGACTGTTTGAGTTGTTGTTCCTGGAATCTGGGACTAGCTCAAAGGGTCAAGTGGCCTCTTGTGCAGAAGCATTCTGTGATTCAATTTTTTGACTGATTTAAATGTGTGAATATATTGGAAGAAGGATTAAGCATAATTTGTAATGGTAATTGGAATCTATATGAATATGGATTTACCACCATGCATAAATGTTTGGGTGGTTAAGAATGATTAAGAATTGAAGATATCCAGGTCCCAAATCATTCCCCGACGCAAAGGCTGGAGGTTAGAATTTAGATGGGAAGAAATTTAGATTTGGGAGGAGTATGGATGCACTGGAACTTTGTTAATCCAGATTGAGCCAAGCATTGTGCATATGAAATATATTTTCTCTAATACCGTAACTCTTGAACAATAACTTCATTTTGGCACTTCTTATCAAATGCATTTTCAAAATTAAAATGCATTACATCTAATTTTTCCTTTTTATCATTACATCCTCAAGAAATTGTCAAGCACCAAGTGAATTGTGCACACTTTTGCCCTTACATTTAGTACAAAGCATTTCCTGATTTATCTTGGCATAACAGAGCTGGCTTAATTCCTCACGTTTTATTACCAATACATTATGGCATCCTAGTTTTGCAGGAGCTGAGGCTGAAATTATGGCACCATCTTCTTGATGCAGCACCATTTCTTTTGACTGAACTGCTGGAATTATTTGAAAGAAAATTTAACTCCTTTTTTTGCTGTATTTCAGAGGCAATATTGTTAATAACTTGTGCAAATATTTTAGCATTTCAAAATAAGCAAATTATAGATAATGTTGCAATGTTTATGTCACATGATTTATCCACCGCGATAGCACAACATAATACATCTTTCGTAGCTATGAGTACTTGGTGCAAAGCATCATTCAACCGAAGTGTTATTTAGTGTGATTATTTTGAATCAGATACTGGGGTTTCAAGCAGCCCTTGCATGAAACTTGTAGGTGCTGCTTCCAGTTTTTTGTCCTTCATAACTTCAGTATCAGTAAATGACTTGCCGTGTATGTCCAACAACTATGATAACTTACAATGATAACTGATTGCCTTTTGCTGTTGGCCTCCTGCAAGATGATATAGTGATGGAACAGATTTCTGATTTCTAGACCAAATGAATTTGAATTATGTATTGAAGGCTGTATGCTTTCATATTAAATTACTGAAACCATTCTACAGCAAAGCATTCACAATGGTATTACAGAAAAATAAATTAATTGTTGCATGTCCAATGAGTTTTTGTGCTGTTTCCCGAATTGACTTTCGCCTTGATTCCATTCAATATACTTTTTGAGGTCTGTATATGAAAGAGTAACTTTGTCTGAAACAATGGTAATAGTCTAATATGAGACACTGGTTATGGATTGAAGTCTTGCCCTAGGGATTTGAGTTCAAAACCTAAGCTGACACTCCAGTACTATTGTACACACATTCCACCAATAGAGAAACTGCTTCTGGGCTGGGGCATTGAACTGATCACTATCTGCTCCTTCAGCAGGTATAAAATACCCCTTTCATTCTAGAAAAAAAGAGCAGGCGAAGTTTGCCCAGGAGTCTTGTTAGCATTTAACACTCGGCTAGCATATTGTGAAGTGGGGTCTAACTCTCACAGATTGCCCACAGTTCTTGTTTGTGGAATTATGCTGCGCAGAAGTTGTCAGCTATGTTTCCCGCGCCATAACCATAACAACACTACGAAAGTTGTCAACTGTTTTAGAATGTACAGGAGTCGTGCTCGTAATTGGAAATCTTTTAATATCTTACTTATGGCCTAGGGGTTTGTTTGCCTCATAACAAGCATATAGGAGTCATGTCACTTTCTCTTTGTATAGGAAACGTAAGTTTCATTTCCACATATAGAAGGCTTGAATTGGAAGTTTCTTCCATTGACTTACTATTAGCAAGTTAACATTGGAAAAGTGTCCAAATTCAAGCTAATTTGTATTTACTCTTCACTTTTGTAATTGTAAAATCATGTACTTGCTCTATATCAACGCTTGAATTCAAAATTGGATTTGTTTGCTTTCCTCGCATAGTCCAAGCGATTCCGTGACAGCCATATTCTCTCTTCCATCTGTCCGCTTTGGAATCATCAAGTTACACAACATGGAAACAGATCCTTTGGTTCAACTAGTCCATGACGACCATAGTCCCAAACTAACCTAGTCCCACCTGCCTGCGTTTGGCCCATATCCCTCCCAACATTTTGTATTCATGAACTTATCCAAATGTCTTTTAAATATTGTGACTGTACCTGCATCCACTAGTTCCTCTGAAAGTTCACTCCACACACTTTGTGTTTAAAACAAAAGTCCCTTGTGTCTTTTTGAAATCTTTCTCCTCTCACTTTAAAAATATGCTACTGAGTCTTGAAATTCCCCAACACAAGGGAAAAGACACCTGCCATTTACCTTATCTATATTCCTCATGACTTTATAAACCTCTACACTTTCCAGCTTCTGTGACTCTGCTAGATCCTTTTCTGGGCAACAATTTTGGCTGCCTCTGAATGGTGGCTTTTTCTAGCCTTTGCTGCTTTTTCTGTACCCTGCCATTTTCAGTTAAATTTGGTTCATTCCCCCAGATTTTGTTAGGAGTCATGCTCCACTTCAACCATACCTCTCTCACCCAGTATGCAGTAGACTAAGTTATTGATGTCAAATCCTGTATGAAATACCATTGTGCATTAGGTCCAATTCATCATCAGTGATGCAGCCTTCAGTTTGCAACAACTTTCGAATCAAGTCTCCATTCTGATAGGCTTTCTCATTTACTGAATGGTTACTGGCTCAGTTTAATCAAACTTGCAAATAATTCATGCAGTAAACCTTCTTAGTACATTTGTCCCTTTGGGAATTGTAAATGCCACTTTGACTTTTTGTCTTTATTTCCAGGTCAGTTAGCTCTTTCTTTTTATCTGCATGCTGTTGTATATTATGCTGTTTAATATTTATATCAAAATGAAAGGAAAAAGCTGTTTTGGTGCCAACAGAAAAGGTTTCAGCTAGAAATAAGAGCCAACATCCAGTTTTATGCTTGGGTTCCATAGATGGCGGAGTGTAATTTCGTAGTCTTATGAACTTGACTATTATTAAATTGGTATGATTGTTACAATACTGATTAGCAAGGAGGAGGATCAAGCAGATGAGGTTCTCTTTGGAGCCTTGAGGTTGAATTGGAGATGTCAGTCAGATCTTGAATGTTTAGAAATTCATCAGCCATGAATAAGTTCTGCATGAAAGAGAAAAATGCAACATCGTCATGTCATTATAATTTTTAGCCTGCTTATTTGGAACTGCAATCTACCAGCAGAAATGTTTCAACTTTGAGGGTTCTGATGAATGAGGATGGATGGGGGGAGTAATATAGATAGCTTTTACTACTTCTGTGCCATAAAATCGAAAGTCAGAGCTGAGATTTTTTTTCTATTTTGTTTTCTAGGGGAAGATTTAATTTTGCAGAGGGCTGATAAAGGGCATGTTTGAGACAATTTGATGCTGAGCCCAGATTATCTGGCCTCAGACTGTCAGCTTAGTCATGGCCAGTAAGCATTCAGTCAGGCAATGGTTCGTGGAGATTTTAAATGGGTGAACAGAGGAACCTCGATTATCCGAAGGACACGGGCGGGGAGTATTTTTTTTGGTTAATCGAATTCCAGATGATTGAGTGCCTGATAACATGGTTAACCAAGATTGGGATCTTGTGATCTTGTTCAGATAATCTGAAATTTGGTTAATTGAATGCTGGATAATTGAGGTTCCTCTGTAAATTAAGCTGCGAAATGGAGAAAATAGGTCCTCTGCGCTGAGAGTACAATAAACAAGTCGCAGACAAGACTAGGCTTGAGGAAATAGTGGTGGTGAAGGTGTAGGAGGAATGCAAGAAAAGTGAATAACACACATCAGGTTTCTGAAGTTGTGGAATTCAATATTGAGCACTAGAAGCTGTAAAGTACCTAAGAGGGAAGTGAGGTCTTGTTCCTTGAGGTTACGTTGCGCTTCATTGGAAAATTGCAGCAGATCCAGGCCAGAAATGTTAGCGTGCGAGCCAGATAGTTTAAACCATCTCTACTTTTTTTTCGACAGTTAGCAACCCCTTTGTGTTTTGCACTGGGCCTCCCCTCTGTTTGCCTCTGCAAAAAGTATTTAAAAAATTTCCAAATCATTTCAGCTTTGAAGAAATCAAACCAGAATTGAATGAATTACTTTTATTGTCACATGTACTCAGATGAGAATGGTGAAAAGTTTACAGTTGCTGCAATTTACGGCCATCTTAGGAACAAAGGTATCTAGGTGTGCTTACTTAACATCAAATTCTTAGGAAACACAAAAATAATAGGAAGTAAAGAAATAAATAGTCCATCATTGTAAGTCATAGGAATGAATTAGAAAAATAAAGTAAAAAGTTCATGATATTAATATTTCCTACCCAGTCCATGCCAGCTCCTAGCCTCAATGGAGATCTTCCCTGCCTTGCTGTTGCCTGTGCCAGACCCACCAAGGAGTCACCCTCCTTTAGGCACCACATCTTCATTGCTTGGGTCCACCTTGCCAACACCACTGAATCCACACTCTCCCTGCAACCAAGAGTCTCTGGCTCTGCTGCCAGGCTAGGCTGCTGGCGCTGCCAGACTCAAAGCAGTAACTGTTTCTCTGTCCACAGATGCTATTGGATCTGCTGAGTCACTCTAGCATTCATGGGTCATTTCAAATTTCCAGCATCCACAGTATTTTGCTTTCATCCGTTAAGTTGGGGCTAGGATAAGATATTATATAATGTATAAATGACAAAATGAAATTTATTGGGAGAAGGAGAGGAGATAAGATAAATTTTGTTTGTGTATAATAAATCCATGGTTAAAAAGTAATGCAAATAAATCTCTTAAAGTGCAAAGAATGAAATGATGGGAGGTTTGGAAAGAGATAAAATATAGTTACTAATCTATTTCAGATTTTAAAATGACAGCTAATTATAATGCAAGCATAATATATAGAATATTTCTATTTCATGTCACTATGTAATATTTTATTTGAAATAAATTTACTGCTTCCTGGTAGCATTCATGCTACAATTTGGCCATGACAAAATTGGAAAATGACGTTCTGGTGGTGCACTGTGAGGTGTAATATGGAGTTTTATTCAGTATTTTCAAGGAAATATAATAAGCCTTAAGAGATTACATATAAAATTGTTACTTTGTTCTAAATCTTACTTTTCCTAATTTTCTATTCGTTCCCATGTATGTAGAGTTTATCGTAAGTTTCATAGATAAGAATACAATATACAAGTGTGCTTAAAGTACACTCATTCAGTTTTACAATGCTATTTTTCTGTAAGTTCAGTTGGAAAGTTGTAAAAGGATCTGTAAACATTGCAGAATAGTAATGTGAGGTACAATACAGAAGTACAATGGGACCTTGGTCAGATGGGCTGAAGAGTGGCAGATGGAGTTTAATCTAGATAAGTGTGAGGTGCTACGTTTTGGTAGGGCAATTCAGGGCAGGACATATACACTTAATGGTAAGGTCCTGGGGAGTGTTGTGAAATCAAGAAGACTTTGTGGTGCAAGTTCATAGTTCCTTGAAAGTAGAGTCGCAGGTAGATAGGATAGTGAAGAAGGCTATTGTTATGCTTGCCTTTATTGGTCAGAACATTGAGTATGGGAGTTGGCAGGTGATGTGGCTGTGCAGGGCATTGGTTAGGCTACTTTTGGAATACTGCATTCAGTTCTGGTCTTCCTGCTAAAGGAATGATGTTGTGAAACTTGAAAGGGTTTAGAAAGAGGTTTACAAGGATGTTGCCAGGGTTGGAGAGCTTGAGCTATATGGTGAGACTGAATAGGCTGGGTCTATTTTCCCTGGAGCGTTAGAGGCTGAGGGGTGATCTTACGGATGTTTATAAAATCATGAGGGGCATGGATAGGGTGAATAGTCAAGGTCTTTTCCCCAGGGTAGGACTAGAGGGCATGAGTTTAAGGTGAAAGGGGAAAGACTTAAAAGGGATGTAAGGGACATGTTTTTCATGCGGAAGGTGGTGGTGTGTGTGGAATGAATTGCAAGAGTAGTTAGTGGAGGCCGGTACAATGACAACATTTAAACGGTATCTGAACAGTATATGAATAGGAAGGGTTTAAAGGGATAAGAGCTAAATGCTGGCAAATGGGACGAGATTAATCTAGAATAGTAAGGCGTTTTGTATGCTTTCCTTTATTGGTCAGAGTATTGAGTACAGGAGTTGGGAGGTCATGTTGCGGCTGAACAGGACATTGGTTAGGCCACTGTGGAATATTGCGTGCAATTCTGGTCTCCTTCCTATCAGAAAGATGTTGTGAAACTTGAAAGGGTTCAGAAAAGATTTACAAGGATGTTGCCAGGGTTGGAGGATTTGAGCTATAGGGAGAGGCTTAACAGCCTGGGGCTGTTTTCCCTGGAGCGTTGGAGCCTGAGGGGTGACCTTATAGAGGTTTACAAAATTTTGAGGGGTATGGATAGGATAAACAGACAAAGTCTTTTCCCTGGGGTTGGGGAGTCCAGAGCTAGAAGGCATAGGTTGAGGGTGAGAGGGGAAAGATATAAAAGAGACCTACGGGACAACTTTTTCCACACAGAGGGTGGTAAGTGTGTGGAATGAGCTGCCAGAGGAAGTGGTGGAGGCTGGTACAAATGCAACATTTTAAGAGGCATTTGGATGGGTATATGAATAGGAAGGGTTTGGAGGGATATGGGCTGGGTGCTGGCAGGTGGGACTAGATTGGGTTGGGATATCTGGTCGGCGTGGACAGGTTGGACCGAAGGGTCTGTTTCCATGCTGTACATCTCTATGACTCTATAATATCTTGTCGGCATGGAGGTGTCGGATGAAAAGGTCTGTTTCAGTCTGAACTTCTCTATGACTGTAAGAGTATCCCAGGATATTGTGGGAACCTAGGTGAGAAATTGTGGGGCCCCTAGCAGAGACATTTGTATCATCCACAGCCACCAGTGAGGTGCTGGAAGTCTGGAGGGTGGCTAATGTGCCTTTGTTTAAGAAAGGCTACAAGGAGAAGCCTGCGAACTATTGAACAGTGTGTCAGATGTCAATGGTGGTTTAGTTGCTGGAGGAGATTCTAAGAAATAGGATTTACATACATTTGGAGAGGCAAAGACTGATTAGGAATAGTCAGCACGGCTTTGTGTGTGGGAACTTGGGACTCTCAAAATTGATTGTTTTTTGAGGACGTGACTAGGAAAATAGCTGAGAGCAGAACGGTAGGCATTGTCTACATGGACTTTAGTAAAGCCTTTGACAAAGTTCCATGTGGTAGACTGGGTAGTAAAGTTAGACCACATGGGATTCAGGGATAGCTTGCTAATTGGATACAAAATTGGCTTGATGGTAGGAAACAGAGGATAATGGTAGACGGTTGTTTTTTGGACTGAAGATCTGTGACCAGCGGCATTCTGCAGAGATCTGTGCTGGGTCCGTTGTTGTTTGTCATTTATATGAACAATTTGGATGAGAATATCGGAAGCATGGTTAGTAAATTTGCAGATAACCCTAAACTTGGTAGACAGTGAGGAATGCTATCTAAGAGTATAACAAGATCTTGGTCAGGTGGGCCAATCGGCTGAGGAGTGGCAGATGTAGTTGAATTTAGATAAATGCAAGGTGTTGCATTTTGGTAAGATAAAGAAGGGCAGGACTTAGACAGTTAATGCTAGGGCCCTGAGGAACATTAAAAAACAGAAAAATCTCAGCATTTAAGCACATAGAGTCAAGAGTAGAGTGGTGCTGGAAAAGCACAGAAGGTCAGACAGCATCCAAGGAGCAGGAAAATCGACATTTCGGGCAAAAGCCCATCGTCGGGAATTCGTCACCCTACTAGGTAATATCTTCAGTGGGCCTCAGGTGAAGCACTGTACATGATTCCTGCTTTCTATTTATATGTTTGGGTTTCTTTGGGGTGATAATATCATTTCCTGTGGTGATGTCATCTGTTTTTCTCTGGGTGGTTGGTGGGGTCTAACTCGATGTATTTGTTGATAGAGTTCCAGTTGGAATGCCATGCTTCTAGGAGTTCTCGTGCATGTCACTGTTTGGCTCATCCAAGGATGGATGCATTGTCCCAGTCAAAGGGGTGTACTCCTTTATCTGTATGTAAGGATACTAGTGAGAGAGGGTCATGTCGTTTTGGCTCGTTGGTGTTCATGTATCCTGGTGGCTAGTTTTCTGCCTGTTGTCCGATGTAGTGTTTGTTACAGTTCTTGCAAGGTATTTTGTAAATGACATTAGTTTTGCTTGTTGTCTGTATAGGGTGTTTCAAGTTCATTAGCTGCTGTTTTAGTGTGTTGGTGGGTTTATGGCCCGCTATGATGCCAAGGGGTCGAAGTAGTCTGGCCGTCATTTCTGAGATGCCTTTGATGTAGGGGGAAATGGTTAGGGTTTCTGGACATGTTTTGTCTGCTTATTTGGGTTTGTTGCTGAGAAATCAGCAGACTCTGTTCATTGAGTACCTATTCTTTTTGAATACACGGTATAGGTGATTTTCCTCTGCTGTGCGTAGTTCCTCTGTGCTGCAGTGTGTGTTGCTCGTTGAAATAATGTTCTGATGCAGCTTCATTTGTGGATGTTGGGGTGATTGCTTCTGTAGTTCAATAGACTGGTTAGCAAGGTTATGTGACCAGTGGAGTTCCACAAAGATTGGTGCTGAATCCACTACTTCTCATCATTCATATAAATGATTTGGATGTGAGCATAAGAGGTGTTGTTAGTAAGTTTGCAGATTACACCAGTTTTGGAGGTGTTGTGGACTGTGAAGAAGGTTACCTCGGATTACCACGGGATTTTGGACAGATGGACCGGTGGACTGAGGAGTGGCAGATGAAGTTTATTTTAGACAAATGCGAGGTGCTGCATTTTGGGAAAGCAAATCTTAACAGGACTTTATATAAGGTTCTAGGGAGTGTTGCTGAACAAAGAGACCTTGGAGTGCAGGTTCATAGCTCTGTGAAAGTGGAGTCGCAGATAGATAGGATAGTGAAGAAGGTGTCTGGTATGCTTTCCTTTATTGGTTAGATTATTGAGGGGTCATGTTGCAGCTGTGCAGGACATTAGTTAGTTCACTGTTTGAATATTGCATGCAATTCTGGTTTCTTTCCTATCGGAAGGGTGTTAAGAAAGGGTTCAGAAAAGATTTAAAAGGACGTTGCCAGGGTTGGAGGATTTGAGCTATAGGGAAAGGTTGAATGGGCTGGAGCTATTTTTCCAGAGCATCGGAGGCTGAGGGGTGACCTTATAGAGGTTTAAATCATGAAGGGCATGGATGGGATAAATAGACAAGGTATTTTCCCTGGGGTTGGGGAGTCCAGAACTAGGGGGCATAGGTTTAAGGTGAGAGGGGAAAGATATGAACGAGACCTTTTCACACACAGGGTGGTATGTGTATGGAATGAGCTGCCAGAGGAAGTGGTGGTGGCTAGTACAATTGCAACATTTAAAAGGCATTTGGATGGGTATATGAATAGGAAGGGTTTGGAGGGATATGGGTCGGGTGCTGGCAGGTGGGACTAGATTGGGTTGGGATATCTGGTTGGCATGGACTAGTTGGACTGAAGGGTCTGTTTCCATTCTGTACATCTCTATGACTCTAAGTATCCTCTTTAAGGAGGAAAGCAAGGTCGAGTGACATAGGTGTAGTCAGGGAATTCCATAGTTTACCATGCAGGCAGCTAAAGGCAGTGTTTCACAAGAAACCGGAGTTAGAGGAATACAGACATCTCATCGGGTTATGAAGATGACAGAAAAAGCGAGGAATGAATCCATTGATCCAAGCTTTTTTGATTATTTTCTGTTCCTGTTCATGAAATTTAAATTTTTTTTTTTACCTGGACCACTAAGTTTCTTTGGACGTCCAATGTTTCTAGCTTTTCACATAGATTGTCCTCTATCCCTTTTCGATCAGAAGTGGATGACTTCACTTTGCTCACATTGAAATCTATTTTGTGCATTTTTCCCAGTCACTTCATGTATTAATATTTCTGTTTCCATTTGCACTGCTTGCAATAGTTTTATGGCAACAGCAAGCTTGGATGTATCCTAACCCATTGTACAAATCATTATGATCCAGCCAGATTCATATACAATGAGTGGCTGCTGACAATTCCCACACGCTGTGTTGCGCTACTCCAACACATTTCTTTTAACCAGGTCAATAATTTGCCCTTCATTTCATGAACTTTTCTAAGATTGTAATTCAGACTACAGCAATGTTCTAATACTTTTATTGAGACTGAAGACTGAAACCCACCTGCTCTTGGGGATTTGTTAACTTTTTGTGCCATTGTTTTCTTCATGACTGTTACTTTGTTGATCCTAATTTTGATGAATCTATGCCCTAGCTTCCTTCAGATGTCTGGTAGTCTGTTGTCTTCCTTTAGTGCAAATATTGATGTTGTAACCCTAAAATATATTATTAACCCAAACCCTGTCGCATGTTTGCCATTAATTGTTACTGTTTTCCAAGCATGCACATTACTTTTGACAGCCCTCTTTGGGTTGAGTGTTGTAGCTGTTGCAAATTTCTTATGCTTGCTGTAGCTTGAAGTTGTAGTTTTTTCCTTTTTTTTTGCATTTTCATATGCTGCTTAATGTGTAGGAGAAAAGGGGGATGATTGGTTTTTATGATCATTGAAATTTGGCATTCTTGCATTTGTCCTGATGAGGGCACGATGAAAAGATTTGGCAGCTTCTTTTTCTTTGTAGCGATATTCAAACTAAAAGCCACCAAGTGACTGTTAATGTTATGGCCACTTAGATAAATGTTCACAAATCATTGGGTTGAGAAAGTAAATCTAGCTTATTACTCATTACCATGTCTAACGTGAGTGCTCCACTGTGCATTCCAGAACATGTAGCCGAAGAAATTTGCTACTTTTCAGATAAGTGCCGCTCTGCTTATCACAATCTGTGTACATATAAATATCCCTTACTAAAACCAATCTACTTTTGTTCCATGGTTGTGTAAGCCTTAATCACTAAGACTTCTCTCTGTTTTCTCCATCATTCCTATACCTTGTAACTTGATATACTTACCTCAGTTCTGATTGTCTTGCAGCCGTAACCCACAGTAATTGTTTCTTTCTGTATGATGCCCTGTATTCCATGCCTTTGCATCACACACTTTGACCTGTCTTCATGCTCCATTGTTTTGCTTGTGTGTTTCTTATTCTCTGTCCTGATATAATGGTTTTACATGATTTATTTAGTTTTTCTTTAACTTATCATAACTTTTACAGTTATTTTGTTCTCTTCCCTTTTCACTTGTTTTTAACCTACTTTTATTACCTCTGCAGTTGAGCTCCTCCTCTATCCCCATCTCAATAATTTAAAGCTCTTGTAACTGTCCAGTTCAAACGTAGTCCAATTGGATTCAGCTCCAAAGTACAGTTTCTTCCATCCTTATGACTGGTTCCAACCCCATGAAATTTGCACTCTCTTTCTCATATCACTACTTCAGCCATGTGAGAGGACCTCATTACAATGTATAAACTCCTGACAGAACCGGAAAGACTGTGCATAAATGATGTTTCTCCTAGTGTCTTGGGGTTTTAGAATGAGGAGTCATGATCTTAGGCTCCATGGTTGGCCACTTAGGACTGAAATGGGGGTCTCAGGTTGGTGAAACTAGAATTCCCTGCAATGCCCAGCTTTAGAGACAAAGTCATTGAGTATATTCAAAAGTAAATAGATTTCTCGACGTGAAATGGGGAGTGAGTGGGAATATGCTGTGAAGAGAGAATCAGTCATGATTATATTGAATGGTCAAGCAGGTTTGATTTTTTTTTCTATATCATGTCTCCTTTAGCTCAGTTTTTATTTCTTTTTAGCCTCTTTTTAAATGTATGTTACATATAGATTATTTTACGGCTGGTGTTGCAATTGTTTAAAGCAAATGCATGAGTCAGTGAATATACAAGATTGCTTGAATAACTGAGACTGTTTACAGTGATTGGGGTTTGGTTTTGTGATGAATGAATTCTTAAGCTTGTTTTTGTTAATTCAATTTTTTTAAATTTACAGATAATTGATAAGAGCAAACGAGACCCATCAGAGGAGATTGAAATATTAATGCGCTATGGACAGCATCCAAACATTATTACTTTGAAAGATGTAAGCTTGTTGTTTAATTTTAGTTGCTTTTATAATTTCCGAACATTTTCCAGGCTAATTCTGCAAACCACCCAGTGAAAAACGTTTGTTACATTCCTTATATCTCCTCTCCCTAAACTTTCTGAACTTCTTCTGAGTCATACACTGCCTTCAGTATATGCTGTGGATCACAAATCTGGAACTCCTCGACCTATTTAACACCATCGTGCGCAACTTCAGCATAAGAGATTCAAGGAGAAGACCCACCATCTAGCCATGGCAAATTGAGTTGGGCAATACATTCTGATGTTTCTAGTGAAGAGCCTGATGATGCCGTCTGGTCCAGTCCATGAACTGGGTGTGTGAACCTGAGCGCAGAGTGTCTTTGCTACAGCTTTACAATGTTTTAATAAAGCAAAGAATTGCAGGTCATGGAGATCTGAAACAAGAACAGAAATTGATCACAAAGCTCAACAGGTCTGGTAGCATTTGTGGGAACAAAGCAAAATTAGCGTTCTGATGAAGAGTCACTGGGCTTAGCATATTAACTCTGCTTTCTTCCTACCGATGCTTCACAGTGTTGGTTGACAGTGCAGCGTTGATGTGTCGAAGGCTTCTGTAAGTGGATCGAAGATGAGCCATGAGGGCTCTTAAGGCTGGCACATGTTGGATATGACTGGTGATCATGGAGCCCTATGTTGGTGTCTGGTGTCCATTTGGAGCAAGCAGTAAGAAAGCTGAACTTTAATGAAGCAAGTGGGCCATCAACAAGATGTTTAAAATGCACTAGTCCCCTAATTGTCAACTCACTGCCTCCTGACAACACACTTGTGAAAAGCGTGAAAGATAAATACAAGTTACTCACAGCATCACAGTCGTCGGGCTTCTTGTCTGATTGGCCCTATGGGGCTAAAGGGACCAAAGAATGTGGGGGATAAGCAGGAACCTGCAATTGAGAAGGATGATCAGCTATGACCAGAACGAATGACAGAGCAGATTCAGGGCCAAATGGCTTAATCCCACTCCTGTTTCTTATGTTCTATGCCACACGTCCTCAGACCCCTATAAGATTCTACTCATTGTTCTTTCATCATAGAAGGCTTGAAAACTCAGTTTAAGATGAATGACAAAAACCATAGGCAATATGTGGAGTATCTTTTGCTGTGCAGCATGTTTAAAATCTAGAAAGCACTGCTTGAAAGGGTGATGCAGCTAGATTGGGGATGGGTGTATGTGGCCTTTTGGACTCTGTTTATGACGGGTAAAATCTATGCTTATGATTTCGTACGTTTGTCTGTATGTGTAACTGCATTATTGTATTGTTTGTGTGCAAATTAATTTTGGCTGTGGGTGTATGAGATTTTAAAAAATCTATACCTAGTTTCTCCCAAAGGGGCCAGTTAACAGACTCCGTCCGTTACCCTGTAGCATATAAGCTTTAATTACCCAGATGTTTTTCTATTTTATGCCCAAATAAATGCTTTCAGTGGAATTAAATACTTGTCATATTTAAGGTTTATTTAGGAACAAGTTAGGAATTGTTTGTAGCACAATTCAGTATTGACTGTTTTGCATGCACAGGTATATGATGATGGGCGATATGTTTACCTTGTCACTGAACTGTTGAAAGGGGGTGAGCTGCTTGATAGGCTCCTTCGGCAGAAGTACTTTTCTGAACGAGAAGCCAGTGCTGTGCTATTCACAATAACAAAGACAGTGGAATATCTTCACTGCCAAGGGGTGAGTGTTTACATTTGTGGCAGATTATTATTTAGCAGTACCTCAGCCAACAAGTGTGGCATAATTCCGTTCAAAGTTTTTATTTCATTTAAAATATGCAAATGTTAAATGTAGAAAAAAATACATTTGCATTCTGTCTTGACCTTTTTTTCAAATTCTGAACCCTAGTTCTAGCTCCTCCCACAAGAAGAAACCACTTTCTACATTCACCCAATCTTGTCCCTTAGGACCTGTGCATTACAATTAAGGTGTTTTTGACTCTTCCAACTCGAGGTTACAGTCCTAGTCTTTCCTTATAAGGTAATCCACTCAATCCCCTCTCAATAAAACAAAACATTCTATCAACTTTTCTGATTACTTGCTGTACCTGCGTATTAACCTTCTGTAATTTATACACAAGGATACCCAAGTCTCTCTGCATCTCAGAGCTCTGCTACCTCTCGCCATTTAGATAATGTGCTTCTTTCTGCCAAAATGGACATGTCTCACTTTCCCAGAATACACTCCATTTGCCAAATCTTTGCTCACTTAACCTATCTATATCCTTTTGTCCTCTTCACAAATTATTTTGATAACTGTCTTTGTGTCATCAGCAAATTTGCCTACTATGCCTCTGGTCCCTTTATCCAAATCATTATATAACTTGTAAAGCGTTGAGACCCAGTGTTAATTCCTGTGGCACACCACTTGTGCCATCCTGTGAGTGAATAAGATCCATTTATTCCTCCTCTCTGCTTGTGAGCTAGCCAACCTTCTTCTGATGCCAAAATGTTACACCCAACACCCATAAGCTTTGATTTTCTGCAATAACCTTTGATTTGGCACATTATCAAATACTGTCTGGAAATCAAAGTACTGTACATCCACTGGTTTATCCACAGCACAAGTTGTTTCTTCAAAGAACTCCGTTAAATCAGTTAAACATGCTTTGCTGTGATATAACTGTGCTTAAAAAAAATTAAATCCATGTGGCGACCAGTTGGGCTTAAAAGAGGAGAACTGATTCACTCTCCTCACTTGGCCATTGTATTTTTTTTATCAAGTAAGCTGAGTTTGGACTGTATATCAGTATCGTTCTGACAAGTGTTAGGTTGGATTGTATGTGTGTTAGTTTTATGTTAGAACATTTTCAATAATGTGAATTTATTTAATTCACATTTTCATTTTCAGCAAATTTATGGGTTTTTTTCTGCCGAAGAGGTTTTAATGGTGAAATATATTTGCTGGTGTTCCTTCTTTAAAACCACATTCATGCACAGACTTGATTTGTATTTATTGCAGGCTGACATTTTTGTATTTCCTGTTCACACTGCAGAATTTTACCAACAGCGATCACAACTTAATTAAACTTGCTGCAACTTTTGATAATGTTCTAGTGCTATAAACAATTTTGCAATGTTCTGGATGAATTGTGAGAATAATCTTCTGGTTTACTTTTTATATATAGGTTGTACATAGAGATTTAAAACCAAGTAATATTTTGTATATGGATGAATCTGGCGATCCTGAATCTATCCGGATATGTGATTTTGGCTTTGCAAAACAGCTGCGTGGTGAGAATGGCCTGCTTATGACCCCATGCTACACAGCCAACTTTGTGGCTCCTGAGGTGTGCCAATATCCCTACCTACTTGTTGCACTTTATTGAAGTAAAAGACTTTGTCAATCATTAAAAGCAGTCAGTGCCCTCACTGAAATTCTGGGACAAGTTTGTAAAATACAAATCTGTTGTCATTAAAGATTTGGAGGTGCTGGTGTTGGACTGGGCTGTACAAAGTTAAAAATCACACAACACCAGGTGATAGTCCAAATGGTTTATTTGGAAGCATGGGTTTTTGGAGCACTGCTCCCTCATTAGGTGGTTGTCCACCTGTGGACCATCGCCATCAGATGGACAACCACCTGATAAAGGAGCAGCACTCTGAAAGCTAGAGCTTCCAAATAAACCTGTTGAACCATAACCTGGTGTTGTGATTTTTAATGTCATTAAACTTCTACTTGCTGTTTTAAACAGTGGAACTCAACATGATTTAATAGCACCGAATAGAAGTAAGACATGAAATAATCGGGGTGATTAGATCTCTAGATCAGGTGTGATTAGATCTCTAAAGCAGTCAAATGTTGACTAGCATTTTCTAAGGCTGCATACTTCCAGAACTTGCATGCCATTCATTTGATTCTCACAAGCATCATCTTACCCTTAGCTTTCCAATTATTTTCCTGGATTTATTATTTAACCTCACTGCAGAAAATTGAAGTTCATAACAGCTTAAATATACTTTTAACAACAAAATTTTAATTCAGTGCTAAGTTTTCTGTTTCCTCCCAGGAAAAGAACAATCGGGTCATATATTTTTGCTACCAAATGTTAAAAACTTTTCCTTCCTTTACAGTTCCAACTCTTGCCAATTTTTCTGTACCTAATTTAACTAATTCTCCTTCTCTGACATTCCTTGTGTTTTTCTCTCTCCTCAATCCTTAATCTTGGGTTAAGGAGATATAGTATTGTTCATTAAAGCCCCAATTGTCACCTTGGACTTCCGGCCAGGTATGGTAAAAAAAAAACTTAAACCGATGAGAGCAGGAAAAAGTGAAACAAACATCACAAACACATCCTTCAATAAGATTTGGCGTATTACCATATTGTTATTTATAGGACATTATCTGCAAATTACCTGCTGACTTTCCTATATTACAGTAGTGTCGACACTTGCAAAATATTTCCTTGCCTGTAAAGAAATTTGAGATGATGGAAACCACTGTGTGAATTCCGTTTTTCTAAGCCATGGCTGGACAGTACTATGTTACTTATTATTTATTTTTTCTGTATAATTTTGAGACTTTGTACGTTTGCAAAGAGCTGTTCTTATCTCATGTGATTCAAAACCCCAATGACTGTTTGCCCCAGAACCTTGTTAACCGTGCCAGTTATTTAGAGATAAAGTTAATCACATTCCTATACATCTTTGTGATATCTCAAATGTAGCCACTGCCAAACAAGGAGCAGAGCAATCCTTTCATATAACAAAGTAACAGTGTGATGCCAATTTAGTCTGAGTAGTTGGTGTTGACTGAAGAGCAAGAGATGGGGAAAACTTCTCCGCCCTTCTTTGAATATTGTCATGGGATTGTCTGAAGAGTCAAACAGAGCGTTGGCTTAAGGGCTCATCAGAAACACACTAATTCAGTACTCACTGAAGTGAAGTACAGCCAACATTATATATTCATAATTCATTGGTTTAACTTTATTGTAGGTTTGAAAACTCAGTCATCCCAATCAGACTGACCAGAGCGAATGTTTTAAAATTGTTATGATCTCAACTGATGGTATTGTTATAAAGTTGAAGGTGTATATACCTTTACGAGAGAGAATGCTTTTCTGAACTGAGAAATTACAAGCACCTGTGTATATGACTAGATGGCAATCATTTGACAACAATTTGAATTTAACCAATCAGTTTAAACTATGCCCCAGGATGCTATAACCTAATTGAGTTTGAATTTATCGTTTTGCTAACATCAAACCAATGAGATCCAATATTGGGGGTGTATAAGAATGTGGACATTTTGAAAATTGGTCAGAGAGCAATTGCCATATAGAGTGAAACTGCCGGCGAGATCACTGCCCATCTAACATCATGCTGTTAAAGAAATCAGGAAAAAAAACCCTCTCTATCAAAGGTACCTTTTCATGTAAAGTGAAAAGAAAGAAGACAATCCAGGGAGATCAGCAGTAGGAAAACTGAAGATGCTGGGAAGACAAAGATGATGTAGTTATGAGATTAAGTTAATGTAATTTTAATAAGTGTCTTATTAGAACAGCATATAATAGAATTAGGGTCAGATAGTAACTAATTAAGATAAAGCAGGGCTTGGATTTGTGAATAGCTTTTCTTTTGGTTTAATGTTCACTATTGGAGTCAAAATGTGGTGCTGGAAAAGCACAGCTGATCAGGCAGCATCTGTGGAGCAGGAGGGTCGACATTTCATGCAGGAATGAAGACCAGCTTATGCTCGAAATGCTGATTATCCTGCTCCTTGGATGCTGTCTGACTGGCTGTGCCTTTCTAGCACTGCACTTTTTGACTCTGAACTCTAGCACCTGCAGTCCTCACTTTCTCCTGTTTGCTATTAGAGTTAGAAAGGTATTGTGATTTTTATTCTTTAAATAGTGGAATTTGGGAGTTCTCTGTCACTTGCATCTTAACAGATTGAGGTAAGGTCAGCTTTTCTGGGTGTTTTGGTTTAATTAACATAGGAGTTCAACGACTGCAATGTAACATTACTAATTGACCCGGGTTCAATTCCAGCTTTGGGCGACTATTTTGCACATTCTCCCCATGCCTGTGTATGCGCGCTCCGGTTTCCACCCACAATCTAAAGGTGTGCAGGTCAGGTGAATTGGCCGTTCTAAATTGCTCGTAGTGTGAAGTGCATTAGTCAGGGGTAAATATAGGGTAGGGGAATGTGTCTGGATGGGTTACTCTTCAGAGGATCAGTGTGGACTTGTGGGTGAAATGGCCTGTTTCCATACTGTAGGGAATCCAATCTAATTCTTTTTGATTTAAGCCCTCTTGTAGCATTCCTACCACAGGAGACGCGGGTTGAAGTCCTAAGTGTTCCAGAGGTGTGTAATTACACCTCTGAACAGGTTGATTAGAAAAATAGGTTAAATGAAAAGTAGAATGCAACCTGGCTTGATAACCTTTTTTTAAAAAACATGGAGATGTATTCACTAGAAGCTACAGACTTTTTTCAGCAACTGAACAGAAGTACAAAGTAATTTATATAAGAGCTATCCAGGTTGATCTCAAAGCATACAGCAAAACAATATTTCACCTATTCCCTGACCTTGTACATTACACATTCTCAACTATAGAGTAATTACACCACATATCTCAAATCTTCAAGATTCTATTTAACTGATTACTGACAATTATGAAGTGCTTTCCAAATCTGCCGTTGTGAAGTTTTCACAAATCTGATGATATAAATTTTGTCAGTGCTAGCAGTTTATAGGTTGCTAGCCAAGGACTCCTGGCTTGAAAGTTTCTCAGATGAAACCCTTCTGCTGAGGTGACCAGTTCCCTGAACTGCACTGAAGAGAGAAACTAACCAGATTTCTAAACCAAGCACTTGTGTCTTCTGAACTGTACAGAAAAGCTTGCTTCTGGACTGAATTGTTTTAAAACTTGTTCATCCTAGATTCTTTTGAACTGAAAACAAAGCTCATAGCCCATCATATTTACTTGCTGTTAATACAATAATATAAAACTCTTCATTAATAACCCAGGGGTTTGCTGTAACCTGTGCTCTGATGCACACTGGATTAGTTCACAGTTCCTGAAGTGCTCTCTGACCCTTGTATTCTTTTGAACAAAACACTTCCCCAAAGCAACCAATACCCATATGTCGTTATTTTGAAATCTAAGTTTCAAAAATGATACATTTATATATCCTATCCCTTTCATCACAAGGCTAGATCCTTCCTCAGAGTGGAATGGTATCTTGGATGATCAGTGTACTTTTTTAAAAAAGCAGAATTAAAAAGACATATTATCATGCCCAGGAATAGAATGATCTGTGAAATGCTTAATGGGGTACAGGAGGTTAAGTGGCAGAAATAATTGTCACCAGAGACCGTAGGAGATATAATAAGAAATTGGAAGATATAAGCAATTTTGATAAATCGTCTGTTGATTTGAAAGCAAAATAATGAAACCAGAAAGTGAAGGCTTTCTCAAATAAATTACCATGTAAGGAATTGGACAGAAATGCTTATGTAATGAGGGCATTTTTTTCTTGTGACTGAAGTTTATTGAAAGTGCGTGCTTTGGTTGCTTTTCAGGTTCTAATGCGTCAGGGTTATGATGCTGCATGTGACATTTGGAGCTTAGGAGTGCTCCTATATACAATGTTAGCTGGGTGAGTACTACCGAACATGTCAGTGTCTGATTTATGTTGCACCCGTTGGCCTTTGCTTGTGGGATAATTATATCAAAGTATTGTTATCAGATCTGTATTTTTACTGTAGCATATGAACTGACATCTTTGAAAACTTGCAGAAATAATCTGAAAAGTGGGCTAACTTGTGCTATTTTTTAATTGTTGGTGAAACTGTTCCTGCATTCCATTGTTATTGTTAATGAATGACAGCGTTGGACAGAGTAACTAGTTCACAAATTGCAAAGTCTCTTAATTAATGGTTAAAAACTTTGGCTTTCAAAAACTGATAAGGGGGAAAAAAACTGACTTTCGTTCGGCTTTAAGTATTTTTTCATTGCACAGAGAGAGGGAGACACCACTCCTCTTCTGGAAGTCTGAAAACATCTGTCATATCATTCACACACACAAGTTGCTCAGTTAACAAGGAGCCAATTCAATACTTGTTGGAATGTAGAAGGCCTTTGAAACTGACAACTTTGTAGAGGAGTTAGCTGCTTGTTGCCAGCCAGATCTCTCACTCACTGGTGCCATCCCATCTGCAACTAAATTTCCCCCACTGCTTGAACTGTAAAAGGGATCATCTCAGTGAACTCTTTAGACAGGTACGTTGGCCCAGGTTTTTCCTCCACCATAACTCCAATTTTTTTGTCCATCTGCATATGGGCAGCACGGTGGCACAGTAGTTAGCACTGCTGCCTCACAGCGCCAGAGACCCAGGTTCTCTTCCCGCCTCAGGTGACTCTGTGTGTAGTTTGCACATTCTCCCCATGACTGCGTGAGTTTCCTCCGGGTGCTCCGGTTTCCTCCCACAATCCAAAAAAAATGTGCAGGTTAGGTGGATTGACCACGCTAAATTGCTCGTAGGTGTAGGGGAATGGGTCTGGGTGGGTTGTGCTTCGGCGGGTCAGTGTGGACTTGTTGGGTCGAAGGGCCTGTTTCCACACTGTAAGTAATCTAATATGTCTGTAGGGCAGGTTTTAGTTAAAGATGACTGAAAGAGTTTTTATAAAGAGTTTTAACTAGTGGAGTTCTGTGTTGACAGTTCATATTTGTATTTATAATAAATAGTAATGCTTGTTAAGTACAGAAATCTGGTCCATCATTATGTTAACTTGAATCTTAAAAAGTCAGGTGAATTGAGGCAACATGCATACTGTGATAAAAGCTTTAACTTAACTGATGATTTCAGAAATAACAGGGTTTGATATCCAGTGTGCTATTCCAGTGAGGCACAACAATTCTTGTACACAGGAAGTTGTAGAGTGTGACCAAGTTGGATGAAATTAGTGATATTCCCCATGCTGTGGCCAATTCTAGATTTCTCAATGCTGAAGTAAATTCCATCATCGTCTGTCATTGCAACCATTGCACTTGCTAACTGCATTCTCCCTTCTTACTGTATGCAAAATGCCTGCTCATAAACCTAATGTTATTCAGGGACCATGACCCCCCCCGGTTTTTTCAATCTTTGTTAATCTGTAAAACTGCCCATGTTACATAAAACTGCAGAAGAATGGAGTTAATAAAATTTGATGATATTGCAGCTTCTATACTAATTAGATTTCTAAGCATTTTGCCTAACGTTTGATTTTATATGATTTATTATTGTCACATGTACCGAGATACTGTGAAAGGTATTGTTTTGCATGCTATGCAGACAAATTATAACTTGCATAAGTACGTCAGAGTGACAGAATAGATTGCAGAATATAGAGGAACAGCAACAGAAAGGATGTAGAGAAAGATTATGTCTCATATATGAGAGATCTGTTCATAATTCTGATAACAGCGGGGAAGAAGCTGTTGTTAAATCTGTTGGTATGTGTTTTGAAACTTCTGTATCTTCTGCCTGATGGAAGAGGGTGGAAGAGAGTGTAACCAGGGTGGAAAGGATTTTCGATTATGTTGGCTGCCTTTCAGAGGCAGCGAGAAGTATAGATGGAATCAATAGAAGGAAGGCTGATTTTCATGATGAATTGGGCTGGGTTCACAAGGTCGTGAGCAGAACAGATGCCATCTGGATAGGATGCTTTTTATGGCGCACATAGAAAAATTGGTAAGAGTCATCGTGCAAATGCCGAAGTTTCTTAGCTTTCTGAGGAAGTAGAGGTGCTGGTATGCTTCCTTGACCGTAGTGTTGATGTGGACAGACAGGGGTAGATTGTTGGTGATACATACTCCGAGCTGTCAACCCCACCTCCACCTCAGCAACATTGATACAAATGAGTGTGTCCTCCACTCTGCTTTCTGAGGTCAATGAGCATATCAATCATTTTGATGACATTGAGGCAGAGATTGTTGTCTTTACAATCAGCAAATTTGTGTAGTGTAAGTTTGGAAAGAAAATAGAGAGGTTCATGTAGGGACTGAATGATTTAAACAATGTCACATTAATGAGCTTTCTAATCTGTAAAATGTGAACAAAGTCCAAGTTAACATACACAAAATTTTGGGAGTTTGAATCTTGAAGGACATTTGAGCATGCTCTGATCCAACCCAGGCTACCTCTTTCCATCCCCCCCCGCCCATTCACTACGCACTGATGATTTTCTTACTTTCTGTAAAGTTGTTGGTGTCTTACGAACAACTGTTATGCAGCGTTATTTTTCCAAATGTTGTGTTTTTGTCATAGCTTTTACATCCTTGGTTGATTTTTAATCATCGCTTTCAGAAGACCTTGTTACTTCAGTAAATTATCCACTCTTATTCTCTTTGAAAATGAATTGATCTGGTCAGTGCATTGTGTGGCTCAGCAGGTAATCTTGCAGAGATGTGTGTGAATAAGTAGATTAGGAATTATTGTTACCAGTATTAATGAATAAATTGTTTATTTGCTTGCAACATGTTTCTAGATTTTCTGTTTCAGTGTGACTTTAGCATGATTTGTTTATTTTATATTGCTTAACATCTTAACTACGATAATAAAAGTATGCTGTATAACAGCATTGTGTTTATTTGTCAATATTATGGTATAATTTCTGATCCAATTGTATCTGTTGTCAGTGTTCCATCAAGCCATTTAATAAATTCAGATTTCACATCTCCTTAAACATAATTATGAACACTTAGAGCCATTCAGTGCTATATTATATGTTATCATAGAACATGACTGATGAACGTTATTTGTTAAACAGCAGCAATTATTTCAATACATACAAGTTATAAGAGTGATTTTACAAACTAGTCCATTAACTGTACACATCTTGACACTGCCTACTCGATTCTTAAGCACAGCGAGTGGACAAGTCTCTTGGTTTTTTTTTTAAAAGTGCTGTTAAGTCTTGACATCGTACAATCAAAGGGCAGATTGGAGCAAACGCATATGTCATCTTGAAGGGATGGAGAGGTCTTCATAATTAGTTTGCAGCTGACTTTTTATTGTGAAAATACATTATCAATATTGCCATAACTACCATACTTGTTTCCCGAACTCTAACCCTGACCCCTGCAAATGAAATTGGACTTTAGTAGTGGTCTTTATTAGTGTTTCCCATTTACCACTGCAAACTGTGTTGGGAAATTGTATGTAGAGAAGTAAATGATTTTGATTCTCTTGATAGCTGGAGTTTGACATGCAAAATGAGCCACACTGGCAGCATGGTGGCTCAGTGGTTAGCATTGCTGCCTCACAATGCCAGGGACCCAGGTTCGATTTCTGCCTCAGGTGATTGTCTGTGTGGAGTTTGCACATTTTCCCTGTGTCTGCGTGGGTTTCTTCTGGGTGCTCCCTTTTCCTCCCACAGTCCAAAGATGTGCAGGTTAGGTGAATTGGCCATGCTAAATTGCCCATCATGTTCAGGAATATCTAAGTTAGGTGCAGTAGTTAGGGGAATGGGTCACTCTTCGAAGGGTCAGTGTGGACTTGTTGAGCCAAATGGCCTGTTTCCACACTATAGGGATTCTATGATTCACACTGAGCGTAATTTGGCTATCACTCTGCAAACTGCGGTGCTGTTTTTGGAGGGCTGCAACTGGTCCTCGATTGAGGAGAGACTAGTTGACCAAGCTTCCTACTGCAGAGCAAGTGCATGTTGGTGGGTGTAATGTGAAATGAGTTCATGGTCCTGTTTGGCTGTAATGTGACTAGGCTCAGACTGGAAACGTGGCCACTGATGAAAGGGCTATCAAAATCTGTAGAACTGTTTTCTTGTAACAGCACTGAATAGAGGAGTGTGCATGATTCACTGGTTCATTTTGTCTTGTACTAGTTATACTCCTTTTGCCAATGGACCAAACGATACTGCAGAAGAAATTTTATTGCGAATAGGGAGTGGCAAATTCTCACTGAGCGGAGGCAACTGGGATACAGTTTCGGATGCAGCTAAGGTAAAATATGCAGTTGTGGTAACCATTTTAAGGCAACAAAATTTGGTTGCAAGTATAACATAATATTTTAGAAATAAGGTTGAGCAAAATATAACCAATTAGTATTGTTGGTTAACTGACCAGTGAGAAGAACCTTTTCTCCTTTGAATGGGCTTTCATTAAGTTATTGCTTAAATTGAAGGCAAGATGAGCAATAATGGTATTGGAAGAGAAGCAACTTTCTTCTTTGTACCCTGCAGCACCATTACACAGGCCACCATTCTATACTACTGAGACTAACAGTATCATTCACACCACACTTCAGGTGGGAGTTTTTCCTTTTGGGCTAGCATTGTTTGATTAATATAGAAGGTTTTTTTTGGTGCCGACATAAATCACCTGAGGCGAGTTGATGGTAAGCAAACTTTACTGGTAGTAAGTGGGTCAATGTACTCAGTCTGAAGGACTTTTCCAATCGGGAGGCATCAGATTGTGAAATTTCCTCTCCCCTTTCCCACTCCACCCAAACTTTAAATGTTTATTGTGCAAGTGAAAGCATCCTCCTGCAGGGCTTTGCTGATTGGTTTGCTCAGTTGGCAGGACAGCTGGTTTCTAATGTAGAGTGACTCCAGGGTTCACTTCCTGTATCAGCTGAGTTACGAAGGTCCAACCTTCTTAAACTCACCCAAGGTGTGGTGACCTGCAGGTTAAACTCTCCTCCGGTCATCTTTCTATAATGTGAAGCAGTCCTACAGGGACTATGGAGACTTTACCTTTTTAGATGCATGGTAGATGGAATTCAAAAATGAAAAATGTGAAATGCAAGAATGAGGAGAAATGAGAAAGATTCAATGGTAGAATTTTAAATAGGGCAAAGGAGCACTGAACTGTAAGAGCCCGTGTACACAAATCTATGAACATGGCAGAACAATGCAGTTAAAGGCCTTTAGCTTCAAAGTAGAGGTGCAGAGTAAAACAAAGAGGCAACACTAATCTTTTTCTCGGATACTGATTTGATCTCAGCTTGAGTTCTGTGTTCAATTAAAGGTACCACTGGGAAGGGTGTCAGTGCCTTACAGAGAATACAGAAGAGATGTCCCGAATGGTAGCAGAGATGAGGGTCTGTAGCTCATAAAGAGGTTGGCTTGTGCTCCTTGAGGCAGATGTGTTTGAGGTGATTAGCTGCTCCATATCGTGAGTTGTTCTGATGGAATAAATGAGAAGTTGTTTCCAATTATCAAGGGATCAGTAATCGAAGAATGCGGAGTTAAGCTGATTGATTAAAAATAACCAGAGATGATGTGATTTTCTTATGCAAAATGTTTTGATCTGGAATGAACAGGTAGGTATTAGAGATACAATGGTAATGTCTTTTCGGGAATTGGTTATATACTTGAAGGGAACATTCGTAGGTTGTAGGAAAATGTCAGGAGTGTGGAATTATTTGGATAGTTCTTGAAATGAGACTGCACACACATTAGCCAATTTTTGTATTATTTACTTCTGTTACAGGCTATTGGTAGACAGTTGAAATGTTGGTCTGGTAATGCAAATGGGGAATAGTAGAGTAGTGGGTGAGTACTTAGACAGGACAATTGATTAAACTGAGTACATTGTATTTCCCTCTCTCAAATTATTCTGTCCCAGTTTTCTCAGAGAAGGACTCTCCTATGCTTAGCTTGAATCAAATTTAAACCAATGTATTGTAAAGTTTTTTTTTAAGCTTGCGGCAGCAGTCTTGTTTATAAATTTAATCTGCAATCTTTAAGGTATCTGGTTTTACAATTAGTTTGGAGGAGTGATTTTTTTATGCCCCATTGTCTCTTGCTTTCTTTTAATTCTGAAATCCAGGATTTATTGTCCAGTATGCTTCACGTTGATCCCCATCAACGATTCACAGCTGAGCAAGTGCTCAAGCATCCCTGGATTGCTTGCCGCGATCAGTTACCACATTTCCAACTGAACCGACAGGATGCACCTCATCTGGTAAAAGTAAGTATTATAAATGAGTGAAGATACCTTTTATCTGTGGGGGTTTGGGGAGGGGAGGTCTGAGTTATGAAAACCTGTATAACTCTTCTGTTTTACTTGAGTGTTCTGATAAAAAGTTAAACTGTGAAAGATCAGTGCACTGCAAGTTCAATACAATTACAAATGTCTACTTCCAAGTTTGTTCAGGAAAACAATATGCTCTTTATTTAATGTAGATATTCTAAAATAGTGACAATCCACTGTTGTGCTTTGTAATGAAGGTCTGTCCTTATCCATAGGGTGCCATGGCTGCTACATATTCTGCCCTCAACCACAAAACGCTTCGTCCAGTGTTGGAGCCAGTTGCTGCTTCAAGTTTAGCCCAACGCAGAGTAATGAAAAAACTTACCTCAACGGACTTATGAAATATATATGAACCAACAATATATGACTTTTTTTCAATTGACTTGAATGGCAGCAAGCTCTTGGAGGTTGCACTAACTGAAGAGTTTTTGCTTTTCCTTATTTTTTACTTTGAGTACCGGGAGATCAAGCTACCAAATCAGGATGTGAGGGATTGGGTTCACTGGAAGATGGAATGATAAGATTTTATCGTGACAAAGAAGTTATGGAAGATAATTCATCTCAAAAAGTACAGACGGGTTGACATCATGAAAGTTAAATGCATTTTTTTGAAAAGGGCATATTAATTTTAATCAAGGTGGCAATGGGATCAGCAAAGTACACAAGTGGGTTGCTGGTGGCCACATTAAGAGCTATTTTGCTATATTATGTGATCTTGTTCTGAGACATTGTTTAATTAAACTTTGTATTTTATTTATTTACTTTCATTTTCAAGAAATACAGTACTTCTAGATAAAGTTTTATTTTGATGTCAATTTATATATTGTCATTAAAATGTCATATTGCACATCACCTGGATTGTATTAAGTTGTCCAACAGCCTTAAAATTGCTTCTTAACAGAGATCCTTTATTTGATTTTCCACTTTCTTCCAGAAATTGCTAGACAGAACTTGAATTTGTGCATTTTTGTAATTAGATTAGTTTCTATCCAAGAAGAACATTTCACAGTATTTCACCTTTTGTCATTGAGATTTTACAGTGAAATCTGGAATGTGTCAACATTTAGGGCAAACATAAATCACACCGAGGTAGATGATCCTGCAGTCCCTTCAAGTAAAATCAAGTAAGAAAACATTAGTATTATTTAGAGTTGATGTACTTCATCTTCATGTGTACCATAATAATACTTTGGTTTCTTTACTTTCCTGTGGTTTGTGAAGTTGAAGGTAGCTAATATGTACAGAGAAACTAAGACTCCAATATCACTTGTCCCATATTCTACTCAAGATCATATTTTCAAAGCAACCTTAAGCAATCACTTGCATAATTGGACAGAATTGGAATCTCAGGTCTAAGCAAATGGAAAAAAAATTAGATATTGTTTTTAACCTTTTTTTGCTTTTCTGTCATATATGTTGCAATTATGAATGTTCTACACAACTTCAGTGTCGATCACAATCCTTGCTGTGGATAAAATCCTTGACGTATGTTACATGAATGACACAATTTATATAGCTGTCTCTTTTTAATTCGGTTATGCTTATGAAATTGCTGGCAAACCAGATAGACTACATATCGCTGAGGGATATTATTGAAATTATTTATTGTGTCTGTTTTCCTAAGTTTATACGTGTCACATTGGTGAATTGTGCAGAGGTGGCTCTGTAGAATTTGGCTCTGGTTTTGCCATGCAAGTCCGTTGGCACGCAATATTATTGAATGGCATTGACAGCAACTTCAGCCGCAGTCATGTTGACATTGGTGGTACTCTGTTCCTCCACAAGATTGCTGCTGCAGTCTTCTCTGGTGGATTCAGCACTGGAATTTGTTTTGAGATGTGAACTTAGGTTGTTTAGGAAATGTGGGGAAGATATTTGTATGCAGCAAGTGTCGGGAACCTGAAACTCGCTGTTTAAAAGGGTGATGGGAGTGGAGGTGGTCAGTGATTTCAAGAAGATCTTGGATGGACACTTGAGGAACTTCTAGGGCTGCAGGGTAGACCGAACAATAGGACTGATTAGCTTGCTCTTCACTGAGCTGATGTTTGCCTCAGTGGGCTGAATTTTCTCCTTCTGTGTTGTATTGACACTCATGATCTACAATTCTCACACTAAATATTGATAGAAAAACTTCAGTCTTGTTCAATCAGGAGCAAGTTTGAGTTTTTAAATGGTGTACTCAGCATAATTACTGCAGCACAACCTCTCTGAAAATGAATTTCACAAATGTGGAATCTAGTTCCTGTGGATGAAAGTTCAAGTTGGATTTATAAAATAAAATCAGAATAATTTTTTATTTAGTTTTGTGTTTTGGTATTTTATGTCTCTCTTAATCCCATGTGTATATCTCTATTTTCACTTCTCCAGTTATTTAAATGTCATTTAAATTTTCTATTTATTGCTGTGTACTTTGCGATTTCTGCTTGCTGTACTAACAGATTGTATTGGTGTCCCTTCTAAAGCTGAAATCAACAGAAAAATATCCAAAGAGTAGAAATCTCTGCTAATTGCAAGTCTCTGAAGCTATTTGAAGTGAACTGATGCAAGTCTTTCTGTCTCTCCCTAAAACAAATTTCTGAGCCATCATAAAAATATTTCTTAGCTTCAATATCTTTGATATTGCTAAAATAGTCACCAAAGACTTTGATTCTTTCATTTTAGCCTTCGTTTGGGGATTTGACGTTGAAATGTTTGAAACAGAAACATTGCAGGTAGGAACTTGTCTGAGAATGGCTTATCCCAAGACTTTAAAAAATAAAGGAAATGAAGAACCAGCCTTTTTAGCAACACTTGGAAAATGATAATAGCTGAAATGCCTGATGATGGTCAAGTAGCATTTCTCAGCATCAGTACAATGAAACATAACTCTCTTGAATAGACATATGTTGATACTTCAGTAATTGTGTTCATCTCTCGATAGTGCATAAGGACCATGTTGAAGATGATCAATGTTCCATGATGGCTAAGTATTGCCTTCAAAATCATTTCTCAATGTTAAATTTTAAATAAATGCACTCGCTCCCCCAAAATGTTGCAGTTTATCCATTACTGCATTATTTATCAAATTATTTCTAATATACTTAAACCATTCAGTTATGCCACTTAAGTTCCATTCAGGCTGACGACCAATCTTATTACAATTATGAATCAGTTTAACCACAGCGCTGCAAATGACTAAAGAAACAGATGTTCAATTCAAGGAATTTTGATCCCACAAGAAGTCCCCATTTTGTTATGATGGTGATGATACTGGATAAACCAGATCCCAGAGGGAAACCTGACTTGATAGAAAAGTTTCATTTTTCTTTGAGCTTCAGGAGGAACAACCCAAATTATTTCCTGGATTAGTGGTGCTGGAAGAGCACAGCAGTTCAGGCAGCATCCGAGGAGCAGGAAAATCGACGTTTCGGTCAAAAGCCCTTCATCAGGAATAAAGGCAGAGAGCCTGAAGGGTGGAGAGATAAATGAGAGGAGGGTGGGGGTGGGAAGAAAGTAGCATAGAGTAC